>NC_059263.1:9168856-9221356 GCF_017591435.1 Portunus trituberculatus | reverse complement strand
ATAGACGAGAGCAGAATAATGAGAATAGGGATGAAAGAAAGTAATAAGTCTTGTACAGCGAGGACGCGGGAGGAGAGAAGGCATGCAGTTACAGCAAGACCAACAGAAGAGCACTTAACATGAAAGTAGCGGCAATATTGTGGCGAGGAAAGAGGCTAAAGACATTCAAGGGGAGAGTAGTTGATAAATCGAAATGCTTTTACTCCACATTGTCTTAAAAACAGAGAGAGAGAGAGAGAGAGAGAGAGAGAGAGAGAGAGAGAGAGAGAGAGTTTTTATTAGACTTGATCGGCTCACTTCACGCGGCAATGAAAATAAAAAGAACAAACATACTGTAGTGCGAAAAGGAGAAGGGAAAGAAGATGGGAGGAAGGAGAAAATTGGGAAATACGCAGATAAGATAAGAAAAAAGAGAAGGAAAAGAACGAAGGACGAAAGAAGGAGAGAAGAGAAATATATTGAGAAAAGGAAAAGGAAGAAATAATAAAGATGGAAGAGATGGAAAAGTGTTTACGAGAGAACAGAGAAATGAAGGTAAGAAGATAAAATTGTTGAAGGGAAGAGCAAAGGAGGGAAAGAAACACGGGAGGAGGTGGTGGTGGTGGTGGTTGTGGTGGTGGTGGTGTTGGTGGACGGGGAAGAGGAGGAGGAGGAGGGAAAGTTGGAGGGAGGAATGGGGAGGAGGAGGAGGAGGAGGAGGAGGAGGAGGAGGAGGAGGAGGAGGAGGAGGAGGAGGAGGAGGAGAGGAGGGGTGGGAGGGGCCAAGGAGGAGGACGAGGAGCAGGAGGAGGAGGAGGGCCGTGGATGAGGAGGAGGAGGAGGAGGGAGGGAGGAGGAGGAGGAGGAGGAGGAGGGAGGAGGAGGAGGAGGAGGAGGAGGAGCAGGAGAGAGTGGGAGGAGGAGGAGGAGGGAGTGGGTGGAGGAGGAGGAGGGAGGGAGTGGGAGGAGGAGGAGGAGGAGGAGGAGGAGGAGGAGAGGGAGTGGAGGAGGAGGAGGAGGAGGAGGAGGAGGAGAGGAGGTGGAGGAGGAGGAGGAAGAGAGGTGGGAGAGGGAGTGGGAGGGGCCGTGGAGAAGGAGGAGGAGGAGGAGGAGGAGGAGAGAGGAGTGGGAGGGGCCGTGGAGAAGGAAGAGGAGGAGGAGGAGAGGGAATAGGAGGGGGAGGTGGAGGAGGAGGAGGAGGGGAAAAATCAAGATAAGGTAGACAAACGAGGTGAGTTGAAGAGACTAATGGCCACTAGTCTACATCCTCAAACATATCTCATCTCGAATACTTTTAGCAAAACATCAATAGAAGTTCTCGTGGTTTTGGTGGCATTTTCCTGGCTCTGGTGATAACATGGCAAATAAAATGCACTACCACTAGGAAAGCCATCCATGAGACACCGACTAACTATCAAATATATAATCTCTTTGAAGGTACAAAAAAAAAAAAAAAAAAAAAAAAGCTGTATACGAGTCTAAAGCGTTTCAAAATTGCCCCTATTAAAATCCACCTTGTACGCCTGAGAGAGAGAGAGAGAGAGAGAGAGAGAGAGAGAGAGAGAGAGAGAGAGAGAGAGCTTCTGCGCATAAAATAAATGAATGCATAAATAAAGGAAATTAAATGATGGAATAAAAAGAAGGGGATGGGGTTGTTGTCTGAAATCATCGCCTGTGCCATTTATAACACGCTAACAGGCAAACCACACACCGAATAGTTCTGAATTAACACAGGCGTCTGCATTCGATAGGCTTCTTTATTTTATATATAAGAAGGAAGATCTGCTAAGGAAAAAAAATGATAAAGCCTACTGTGGTGCCGGTTCCCAAACAGGCTAGATAGATAATTTCCAAGGATGGTAAAGAAATAATTTTTTTATTATTTTTTTTATTTTTCATCTTATTTATTTATTTTCTTATTTGTTAACTTATTTACTTATTTATTTACTTATTATTATTACTTACTTACTTATCTATCTATATCTATCTATCTATCTATCTATCTATCTATCTATCTATCTATCTATCTATTTATTTATTTATTTATTTATTTATTTATTTATTTTATTTATTTAGTGTGTGTGTGTGTGTGTGTGTGTGTGTGTGTGTGTGTGTGTGTGTGTGTGTGTGTGTGTGTGTGTGAAGAATGTATGTGTAGTTAGATGCATGTAGTTTTGTGTGAAGAAAGTGTGCTGTCTTTAGAGGGCAGGCCGTGACTGTCCATTCGTGTTATGCGACAGAAAGGGAAACGTCCCGTGAGGTCACAGCTGGTTTTAATGGCAAGTTCACAGCACCCCTCCTGAACCAATGCTATCATACCTCACTGGGAGTAATTATCGTTTCGGCTGGTGTCTACTGCCTCCTCCTTTAAAAAGGTTAAGGATTCACGTTAATGCCGTTTATTAATTTCACCATTGTTTCGTTCATTGTGTAAGATCACAAGTTAGTTGAAATGGCGCCACAATTTGCCACGAAATATTTATCTGGAAATCAGCAGCCAAGGTAAAGGTTATCTTAATTCTCAAACCACCCCATCACGACCACACCCACAGCCAGTGTACCACCTAACACAAAGGTTCTCGACCTTTTTGATTTTGTCTATGTACCCCTTAAAGTCTTTCAGTATTGGTCACGCACATCTTACAATGCAGCGTCAGGATGGGTATGCAGAAACGCATTGTTTATTGAATCCAAGAGTTCTCTCGTTAACGTTGTCACTTGGGTGTCCTGGCTCTAGTGAAATACCCTTCAAGCCTACCAAATGTAGGCCTTTTTCTAAAAACAGGTTTCCAGTCATCAAAAACCAAAGCATTTTGTGAAACGTCATCTACCCCCAAAATTTCTCACATACTCCTGCTGGATACGCGTACCTCAGATTGAGAACCCCGGACCTAACACTACGAGCTGCTGACAGAGGACACAATATTAACACTAAGTACGCTGATTTTACCTACTACCTGCATGTGCGGGCACGAGATGAACCTACCAAACTGATAACAATCTAATCTTTGAGCATCCACATTAATCACTCACCTTCTCAATCACAATCCATCCAGAATTATTAATGCGTCAAGTGTAAATTACCGCTGACAGATACACACCAAGGCAACCGAAAGGGCATGTCCCGTGGCAGCAGCGGCGGGGAAACATTCTCTTCCTAATGAACCACACAAGTGACTGAGCCACTGAGGCAGCGAAACACTCGGAAAGTAACTATCCGCTGTAAATAAATTTTGATTGATTTTTCAATTAGAGCCAGTTGGTCTGGTTATCATCTTACAAGGAACATAGAAAAATAGTGTGGATTATGAAGTACATTATCTGCTTCAGAAAACAACTTCCTTCATTGCAAAGTATTCAATACAATAAAAGGAGGGAAATAGAGAAAGGTAGGGACATGTGTTATAGGTGCACGTACACATACCTGGGGGCTGTGGGCAGATTTAAGCAGGCCCGTTTCTAGTTAGGCGGTATAGGCGATTGCCTAGGGCCCCCAAGCTACCAGGGAGCCCCCCGGCCGGCCCAAGGGCCAGGTAACGCTACCGAAGGTCAAAATTTAATATGAGCCTGTGCCTCTCCCGCCCGCCGACGCAAATAAACAACACGCCTCTTGCAGTGTTTGTTATTGTTTGAAATGTTTTGATCGTCTGCTAAAAAAACTATCTTGTTAAAAATCACCTACATCTTATTTAATCTAAAGATATAATATGGTAAGCATTAATTGGCTTTATTGATTACAAACTCTTTTTGGCCATTAGCTTACTATTCTTTGTCCAATTGTTTGACTTTATTTGTCGCTGGAATTGGCATCACCAACGTTGTTGTTTACTCTTTGGTCGTTTAATACTTAGCTTCTACTAGTGTAAATTTGTAAGTTTGTGTGTTCTGTAAGTTGGAATTCCTTTTATTATGTTTGTATGCACAATAGGAAATGTTTGTATTCTATGGAATGTGTGCCTTTTCCACCTTTTTCAATATTCAATGTTCATATGTTCAATTTTGTTTATTTTGTATCGATATTTTATCCCTTATTCATTTATTCGCTTATTTCTTTATTATCAAAGTTATGATTATTTATTTTCTCACTTCACCTACCCAATGGAAAAACACTAGATGGCAGGACCGAGGTTAGCTAAAAAAGGAAGTGACAGAAATACATGAATTCTATTCCGTTTGTCGTGTGATTCGTTTCTCTAGTTCGTATATGATATTAAGATAACCACAGGTTCAACAATCTCCCATCTGTTCACCTTTCAGGTCTACCCGAATTTCGTGTATGTAAAATTATTTCTATTAAGGGGTATTTAAAAGGTTTACACTTAACAGATATCTGTGTTAGGTCTACACTGATAGAAATAATCATAATATGATAATTGTTCTACTCGAATTTCGTGTATGTAAAGTTATTTCCATT
The DNA here is from genome assembly GCF_017591435.1 of Portunus trituberculatus. Classification (NCBI taxonomy): domain Eukaryota; kingdom Metazoa; phylum Arthropoda; class Malacostraca; order Decapoda; family Portunidae; genus Portunus; species Portunus trituberculatus. Next base: position 9,216,963 of record NC_059263.1, on the reverse strand, counting down.
AGAGTGTATTTATCAGGTTTACACTTTATACAGATTTCTGTGCTAGGCCTGCAATGATAGATCATTGTTAGACTCTAAGACTCGCCAATCATCATTCCCGTAATGGCATCAAAACGAATTTATCTCAGCGGAGCAGAGAAACGAAAGAAAAAGAAATCTGACGAAGAAAAATGGTCAAAAGAAAAAGGTAATTCATTATCGTTTATTTAATAATTTAAAGAAACATATCAAAATTTGCTTTTATTATGTTTTCTGAATGGTGAATATTATTTTAGACTAAAGCCTAATCATCTAAGGAAATTTGTAATTTTGCAGGTTCAATTCTAAAATATATTGGAGCTCCAGACACCAAGCCAGAGGAATATTCTGAACTTCCTGAACAGGATGCTCCAGGGCCATCACATTCATCAGGATCTGTCCAGGAAGCTGTACTGCCACCAAGACCACCACATTCCCTAGAACCACAGAAGGCATCATCTACTTCTGATCAGCCTCCCATTTATTCTAAACCACTAGATCCTGCTAACTGGCCACCCATTCTGTCTGATGCATTTAGAACGGATGCAGTAGGCAGAGGCCCATTTCAGATTAGTTCTGATTTCACATTTCCCCAAAAAGAAGAAGGAAGAAGTTTTCATCATCATTATTTTTGTACAACATTGGTTAATGGAGAAAAGATGAAGCGGACTTGGCTTATCTACTAAAAAAAAAAAATGCTCTCTATTGCTTTTGTTGTAAATTATTTTCAACTAAGGAACAAAAATTATTGACAGAAGGACTGACAGACTGGGAAAACATAGGCACACTTTTGAAAAGTCATGAAAGCAGTCCAGCACACATAGCACACATGGCAACCTGGAAAGATTTACAACTCCGTTTGCAAACTGGAAAGACAATAGACCAAGCTGAAAGAACACTATTGGAGGCTGAAAAGAGGCGCTGGAGAGATGTCCTGACTCGCTTAATCGCCATTATCCAATCCTTAGCCGAGAGAAATCTTGCATTTAGAGGTTCATCAAACACGTTACATCAGCAGAATAATGGGAATTTTTTAAAAGAGGTGGAGCTGCTTGGTAAATTTGATCCTGTCATGAAGCAGCACATTGAGCGTGTTGAGAGTGGCCTGTTCAGTCATTCCAGCTACCTTGGAAATATCATCCAAAATGAACTTATTGCTTCAATCAGTACTACAATAATGGACACAATGGTGACTGAAATTAAACAGTCCAAATATTATTCAATTATTTTGGACTGTACTCCCGATTTAAGCCATCAAGAACAGATGTCAGTCGTCATAAGGACTGTCAAAATGGATAAGACACCAGAAATTAAGGAACATTTTATGGGGTTTCTTGTAGCTTCTGAAACAACAGGTCTTGGTTTGTCATCGCTAATTATAAAGAAACTGATGGAACTGAATATTCTCTTTGAAGATTGCAGAGGACAATCATATGATAATGGTGCCAACATGAAAGGGAGGAACAAAGGAGTTCAAGCCAGACTTCTTGAGAAGAACCCTCGTGCACTCTATGTTCCATGTGGAGCACATTCCCTAAACTTGATGATATCTGATGCAGCAACAGCTTCAATAGATGCCACTAGCTATTTCAGCACTGTTCAGAAACTGTACAACCTATTTTCAGCCTCACCACAAAGATGGGCAATCCTAAAAGATTATGTCACTGTTGCACTCAAGACCTGGAGTGACACAAGATGGGAGAGCTGTATTAATAGCATAGAAGCTGTGCGGTATCAGGCCTCTAATATAAGGGAAGGTCAGGGAAGTGTCTGATCCTCTGACCAAGGTTGAAGCCCAAAGTCTGGCAGAAGAGGTGGGGGTCATACCGATTTCTCATTTGCAGTCATATGGTATGACATTCTACACATTGTGAACCATGTCAGTAAGCTCCTGCAGTCTCCTAAAATGCAGCTTGATGTGGCAGTTGACCTTACTAAAGCGAAAACATCTCTGACTAACTATAGAAGAATTGGATTCACTTCAGCTCAAGTCTCTGCTAAAGACATGTGTGAGGAAATGAATGTAGAGGCTGTACTCAAAGAAAAGAGATTAAGAAGTACAAAAAGACACTTTGCTTATGAGGCCGCAGATGAGCCCATTGCAGATGTAATGAAGAGGCTAGAAATAACATTCTTTAATGTTGTTGTTGACACTACCATTCAATCCTTAACTGATAGATTTAAAACTCTGGGTGACATAAGAGACCAATTTGGAGTGCTGCTCAATTTCCAGAAAATGGATGATCAGTCACTGAGCAACCAGTGTGACAAACTATGCAAGACATTAACCTCTGGAAATGAAAGTGACATTGATGGAAAGGAACTGGCTATGGAAGTTAAACACTTACCAAGTTTGCCCTCAGACGAAATGACTGCTCTTGAGCTCCTCACCTTTATCCACAAAAAAAATATTTGGAGGAATTGTATCCCAATCTGTGGGTTACACTGAGAATTGCCTGTACTCTGCCTGTGACTGTGGCCTCAGCAGAGAGGAGCTTTTCGAAGCTGAAACTCATCAAGACCTTTTTAAGATCATCTATGATGGGGCAGGAGCGACTCAGTGGTCTTGCAATAATCAGCATCAACCATGAAGTGGGGAAAGACGTGTTGTATGAGGACATCATTGATGATTTTGCTAGTAAAAAAGCTAGAAAGCAGAGCTTTTGAGCCCAATACAATGCAGTTGGTGGTGGTTTGTATTCAGAGACTGTGATGTTAAGTTACCACTATTTTGAAGTGTGGTTTGCATTCAGAGACTGTGATGTTAAGTTACCACTATTTTGGAGTGTGGTTTGTATTCAGAGACTGTGATGTTAAGTTACTACTATTTTGAAGTGTGGTTTGTATTCAGAGACTGTGAAGTTTAGTTAACACTATTTTAAGCTATAATTATTGTACATGCATTTTCTATTTTTCTTTGCAATTTGATTTGAAAAGGATTTAAAATAAATAAATATGGTGTAATAGTTTCTTGCATCCTTTTACAATATCAAAATATATAGAAGTCGTTTAATTACTGTTTGGCAAACTTCACAAGTATAAATGAAATACCAATCTGTCTATCTCTCTAACTTTTGAGGGCCCCTAACTGCCTCTTGCCTAGGGCCCCCACAAAGCTAGAAACAGTTCTGGATTTAAGTACTGTACTATACTGTATAGTGTGAAAACACAGAGAAGGTTGACCATTAGATACTGGATAGGTAAGTATTAGTGAGGAAACAAGGGGGGAGGGGGAATCTTAAGGCCCATCCACACGATAGGGCAAAGTTCGTCGAACACAGCCCACTATCGGGCAAGTCCGCGGACACAACAGACTGCCTTGTCCACACGTAGTTAATCTGCCCCAGTCAAGCTCGGACAACAGCGAAAGACAATGGTCAGCCGGGTTGTGTGCAGTACGAGAACTATGGTGATCACCAAAAGGGATAGCAAGAGAATTGCATTATGGAGCATAATTGTTACTATATTGTGTGAAGAAAAAAGGAAGTGAGTGGAAAAAGCCAGCTATCGTCTGTGTTGGCTGCGGAGTGTGTCTTTTTTCTTTTTTGTCATCAACTGAGGCACACGCCGATCTTTTCCATTTATCACATAATCTTGAGGGCAGCTGCTCGCTTGTTCTTGTCTTTATATGTGACTAGTCCCACGTTCCACAAACATTGGTTTTGATGATACAGCTCTATTAAATGAATAATCGCTGTTCTCGACTACTGCTCTCTGGCGGGTACAGAGACAGACATGTTGCGTTTTACTAGCCCAGCAGTGATAATTGATAACCACAGACCCTTGCCTCCTAATGAAACTTCGTGTGTCTGGCAGCGACATCGTACTCCCGGGATCGGGCAGTGCTCGGTGATTTTGAACAGCTATATTCTGCTCGTTGTTCAGCGGACAGAAGCGAGAAGTCCGTCATCGAGCAGACCGTTCGCTTGTGTTCGAGGGCACTGCCCTATCGTGTGGATGGGCCTTTACACACACACACACACACACAGATTACGCCATGGCGTCAGTCAAAAATATGTACAGTACATGTAACATAAGAATTTGTTGGCAGTTGTAAAATTATAGGAATACAAAATGACACACACACACACACACACACACACACGGCCCGGTAGCTCAGTGGTTAGAGCGCTGGCTTCACAAGCCAGAGGACCGGGGATCGATTCCCCGGCCGGGTGGAGATATATGGGTGTGTCTCCTTTGACGTGTAGGTGCTGTTCACCTAGCAGTGAGTAGGTACGGGATGTAAATCGAGGAGTTGTGACCTTGTTGTCCCGGTGTGTGGTGTGTGCCTGGTCTCAGGCCTATCCGAAGATCGGAAACAATGAGCTCTGAGCTCGTTCCGTAGGGTAACGTCTGGCTGTCTCGTCAGAGACTGCAGCAGATCAAACAGTGAATTACACACACACAGACACAGAGAACAAAGATAACGTATGTACAAACAAAATTAAGTTAGTATACTAGGAAAATCCCATGAAACGAGGAAATTGTACAAGCAATTCTTCTAATACATGTAGCAGATGATGACACAGGGCCACTAGTGTCTGCCCTCTTGGCAACACGTCACGAACTGCTGGGCATTGGAGACAATAGTGTTCGATGGTGTTAGAGTTCGGGGCATGGCACAGATGCCCCTCGGTGTAGGGTGGCTCTCCCTCCATCCCGCTGATCTGCCACGGGAGACGGTAGCCATGCCGCAGATGTGCCTCCGAACCATGAGGCCCCGGCGACGGTATGTGTACTTTAGGAGGCAGACAGTCGTAGTGGTGGATGGTGATGCTGAAAGGCCTCTCTGCGTCCCTGCGACGCCGTACCCGGAGAAGAGCAGAGGAGCGGACTCTGGAGAGGTAGCAGGAGAGGGAGAGAAGGCGCCCATCCTCACATGGTGGCAGGCGGCAGGCTTCCTTGTCTAGGTGGTCAGCTGTGGCATTGTGAGGTAAACCTACATGAGAAGGAACCCATAAGAATTTGACAGACAAGTTACGACCTCTCATTAATGACGAGAATGACAGAATTGGCGGACTACTGCAGTGTGGGTCGGCTGAGATGCTGAAAGTGCCTGACGGGCTGGTTTGGAGTCACAGGTGATGACAGCGTGCACTCCCTTTGACAAGCGAGGCTAACAGCATCTAGTACAGCATATAATTCGCACAGTGTGGAGCAGGAGTGATCACCAAGCCGGTGGCCAACCCATCCCCCTGTACGTGATTCCAAGTCAGGGGAGAATACTGCACCACTAGCTGAACCATCAGGTTGCAGTGACCCGTCAGTGTAGATGCGATGTGGAGCTGGGAGGGAGGACGTCACTGTGGCCACGTGTTGCAAGGCGTGCTGCAGTTGTAGAGCAGGGGGGGTCGGTCTTGGAGGTGGGAGTGAAGGACACCTCTGGCGTTATGGGAATGGGCCTGGGGACACGTCAGCAGCGAGGACATCCAGATTAAGGTTACGGAGCAAAGAGGAAATTGATCTAATAAGAGTACGACCAGTGGGGAGTATAGGAGGGATTGGTGAAGTAGGACCGAGAGACAATCTGGCGAGCTGTGAATAATGGGGTGATAAATGTGGAAAATGGAGACATTTGACAGTCAGACAAGTAACATTAGAGTATATCCTCTCGACTAAAGGTGGTAGGCACAACTCATGCTGCATATTGACAATCCTAGTAGACATAGGACAGCCAAGAATAATTATCATTGCTGCAGTCTGTAATTTTTCTAATGGGTCCAAAGCAGTCCGAGAAAATTGAATCAAGGCAGGAGAGAGGTAGGCTACAAGAGAACGAATGAAAGTAATGTATACAGTCCTAGCCACAGGGATGGAATTTCCAGAAGAGTTACTAGTAAGCCACTGAAGAGGATGCAGTCGTCTCTGGAGGCGATCTAACAGGTCACACACGAAGGGATGGGTCTGACGTCCAAGAGGTTAAGCTGATAAAATCTTGACAGGAGTGCCAAGGTAACGGTACTGGGTGCATATGGGGACAACAGTTCCTCCAATGGTGAAATCCGGAGAGTAACAAGAGGGCGACAGGAGAAAATTCTGCTTTTGTCTGGAGAAGTAATAAGTCCACAATTACTGGAGGCTACAGAGAAAGAGTCAAGGAATAGCTGATTTCTCGGTGAGTTGGGAGTAGATAAACAGGTCATCAGCATAGCATGTTATAGTTGTCCTGGGAATGTCTGGCAGAGTAGTGAGTAACCGGTGCATTAGTATATTAAACAGGAAGGGTCTCAGGATACCCCCTTGTGGTGTACCAAGATGAAACTCGCGGGAGGAGCTGCTGTACGTACCACTGAAGAACACTTGGAAGGTCTTGTTACTAAGGTAGCTCCTGATTCACTGCAAGAGGTTGCCCTTGATATCAAAGTCGACAAGCTGGCTCAGAATGATGTCTCTGTTAGCGACATCGAAGACACTCTTAAGGTCGACAAAGGCCACCACACTGTCTTGAGAGAGGCGAGAGTAAAGATCAACAAGGCAGTGGTGTGTGCTGCGCTGAGGAAGAAATCCAAACAAACGTAAATGGAGGCGGTCCTGGAGGCAGTACATGAGTCAGTTTAACAAAATCCTCTCCATTACCTTGCAAAAGCATGAAGTAAGAGAGATGGGCCTGAACTTTGCTGTACCGGGCTTGGGGATTGGTATGATGGTGTTGCTGGTCCTGGCTTGTGGAAGATGGCCATCACGCAGACAGAGATTAAAGAGAAGTAGTAAAGGATTACCAGGAACTTTTTGTAGTAATCATAGCACAGCGTAGGTAACACCATCATCACCAGGAGATGAAGCCTTACCTCTGAAGAGAGCTTGGCGCAACTCACCCTCTGTAATCGGTACCCCATCTTCATCGTCAGGTTGTAGCAAGGTAGACATCAGACGTAGCTATCTAACAGGAGCATGAGAAGAGAGAGCATCTTGAACATGGACAGGAAGGCTGACATGGCTAGACTGCTCCGACCATGTGTCCACCAGCTGTTGGGCGCAGGCAGCAGGAATGTGGTGACGGGCCGTGGGGGTAGTCTTATTTACTACCCGACAAATGAGGTGCCACATGGAGCTCACACTTGTCTCTTGGTTAATGCTGTCCGTGAACCTCTGCCAGGACTCAGTAGTGACACACTTTAGTAGTGCTACCAGAGCATCCCTGAATTCCCTGTAGTGTGAAGTAACTCAGGAGTTCGGTTGCCTTGAAAATGAAGAGCAGCATGTTCAGCTTCTTCCCTTGCCTCTTGAATGCGTGCGTCGAGTATCTTGAAGTGGGAGGCAGGATGACGCTGAACGTGTGGCCGGGAGACATACAACCTGTAAAAGTCATGAGTGGCAGAGACAAGGTCAGAATATAACTTATCTGGCGAGGGAAAGTCCAAAGTGGGCGAAATTCGGGTCATATACGAAATGTACGTGGGGCAATATTTGGGTGGCACATTAATGTGCAGATGGGTCACAGGAGTCGAAGATCCATCAGGCAGAGAACAGTGAAATCTTAGAGCGACGTGGTCAGAGAACAGAGCCGGCACAAAAGAGCACTGGACTCGGGATGCTACCATACCAGTGGAGAGGGCGTGGTCCAGAGTGCCTCCCTGCGAATGAGTGGCGCCACCAGTGTCCTAACATGTCACGTGATGCCTGCGAGTGTAAGACAGGAGATCCAGGCCATTTCAATTTGAGGAACTGAAACGATTACCCAGGTCAGGATGTTGAGCGTTGAAGTCTCCCATATACACCACGCCACACACTGTAGGAGGAGGAAGAAGTGCAGGATTGAGTCAAGCAGGAGCTGAGTACACAATGCACACCTGAATGGCACCATTTCCAAGTGTGACCTCAGACAGTTGAAAGGTAGTTTCAGGGTCGGTAGAGGTACGTAGTAGGCGATGCGGCAAGGAGTTCTGAATGTAGGCAAGAAGACCATTCCTTACCATATGTACGTATGGAACGTAGCCTGCGAGGTGTGGAGCCTGTCCTGGAAATGCCTCTTGGAGGAAGATGACATTAGGGCAGTGGTTCTTAACCTTTTTTTGGCAGCGACCCAAAATCTTGCACAAATCAACCATTGCGATCCAAACCTACATAGATATACAAATTGTCCTCCACTCTGCTCCCTCCTATACACCCTCCACCTCTGCCAATGATTAAGTTTAAAAGGCAGATGTCTTGTTGGGAATGGGAGATTCTTTACACTTCAAATAAATTTACTGCTTTGGAGTTTTTATTTAATCATGGTCTACTTAGAATCCTAAAACAATGCATCATGAATTTTAATTATTACAATATGTAATTATAATACATTTGTAATGGGAAAATAATTATTTTCTGCAAACCCTTAGCGACCCAACTTTGGGTTGCGACCCAGGGGTTAAGAACCACTGCGTTAGGGTGATGACAAAAAACACAACTCTTCAGTTGGGCCAACTTACCGAAACTATTGACACCACAGATGTTCCAGATGATGTTTAATTGTGCATCAGCGGCAAACCTTGTGTTTGGATGATAGGGTCCGGGAAGAGGTGATGGAGGTGGAAGAGGTGGACAAAGTTCACGAGTGGCCTGTAGATGATGTACCAGGGGCTGGGAGCAGATGGCAGAGCTTTTCCAGGCGAGCGGCAAGAGTGTCCATTCCCTCGGTGATAGTGGCGACTGTGGACATGACTGCCTGTTGAGATTCAACCAGGGTGGCGAGTTTGGTAGCAGTGGCAGTGTGAGCAACAACCAGTCCATCAATCCGGGCATCAAGGGCAGCGAAGCGGTCTTCAATGGCTGTACATCACGCCACGAGAGACTGAACAGGTTTACAGACAGCCAGGTCCTAAGGAAAAGCAGGGTTAGCAGGGAGAGTAGGATGTGATGATGGCGGCGGCGACGGAGGAGGATGTTGTGGTGAGGAACCACGAGGAGGGGCCTGGCGTCGAGCACAACCATGTCAAACGTTAACCCCGGGCGTCTTACAGCGCGGACACTTCCAGTGAGACAAGTCCTCAGGAGGTGGGGGCCCAGAGAAGGGTGAAGCAGATCGGCGTGAAGCTTCATTCCTGAAGGGACATGTCCTGGAATCATGACCACCAGCACACCAGGCACATTTGGGCAAGGCAGAGCAATACCTGGATATGTGGCCAATACCCCAGCACCTGTAACACCAACCACAGTAACAGACAACCACAATTCGACTAATTGGTGAACCATCCTGGATGAAGTGTCGGGCAGAATAAATATCAGGGTGTTGCTCAGCAAGACGTGGGTCGACATCCACAAGAAAACAGGTGAGGATGTAGCTGGGTAACTTTCTGGAGTCGTGAGGAATGAGTGACAAGGACAAAAACTCGTTCAATGATGTCCGTGAGTTGTCTGGATATGTAAACAAACTTTGATCTAATACCAGCCATCTTGACCTCCGCCAGATCACGTTGCAGCCGGAAGGCCTTGTTGACAGCAGACAGCCAACGCAGCTTGGTGTCCGTGGACGGACTCCCATCGAAAGATAGCTTGACGTATGAGTCCCTCGGTGCGAACGCAGGAAAGCTGGAGGAGGTACAGTAGGAGGCAGTGGCAGTAGCAACAAGCAGAGGCACAGAAGCACCAGGAACCATCAGTAGCAGCACTCCTAGCTGTCTTGGCCGCAGGTAACAGGCAGTCATTGACAGAGGAGTAAAAAAATACCTCTACAGGGCGCTTAGACGAGAAGACTGACGGTTGTTTTACAGTAGGTGGTGGAAATGGGGAGCATGTCATGGGCAGCTTGGGCCAGTGGTTCGTTCACCACAGGAGGGTCACCATTCTCGGACAAGGCCAAGTCATCCTCAAGGCAAGACGCTTCCGACCGTGAGTACAGTGCTTACTCCAATTTTGCGAGAAATGGGGCGGCATTGTGAGTCGCAAATTTGGAAATCGCAAAATTGGAAGCATTATTCCTATGGGAAAAATTGAATATGGTGGACCCCTCTTCCATGGTCGCCTAATTTTTCAATATTTTCCTAATATTTTGCCCATATCAATATCACATATATATTGAGCCAGGTATCTTTCCATATGAATGATCACAGTGTTTGTACAATGGCTATGAGAATAAAAAATCTATCCACAATAGGTTTTTACAGCTTTTTCAATTTTCTCACTGTTTTTAAACACCATTCTCACAGTTGATTCTCCCACACCAAACTCTCTGGAAATATCACAGTTCCTTTTTCCATCTCTTTTCATCTTAATTATCTTCATCTGCTCCAAAGTTAGCCTAATGTTTAAGATTCTTGGTTGGTGGCGCCATGTCGCACAAAGTCGAGCACAAGGATTCCTCCAAATTTGCAGAATGCAGAGAGAATTCCGTGGAGGTATGTAAACAAATGGAAGGTGGGAGGGAGAGGGGCAGTGTTGCCAGATGAGCTTCGTTGAATTACCGCCAGTTTTATGAAAACTAGCCAAAAACCACTAAACTATGATAATATAATATATATATATATATATATATATATATATATATATATATATATATATATATGATAATAATATAGTATGACATGATAAATAAATTAATAAAATATTGCTTATATGATACAGTAATATATAATTTGCGGGAACGCTCTCTCTCCCGCCACCACTCGCAATACCGGGAGAAAGGAGCAAGATGGGGAAATTTCAAAAATGGCAATTTTTGGTTCTTGGTCGCAAAATTGGCGTATTGCAAAATTTGAACTCGCAAAATTGGAAGGAGGGACCTTCGCAGGAAGGGAGGCCACCCTTCCAACGTCCACCAGCAACAACCAAGCACACAGCAACAGCCAACCACTCAGTAATACTGCCAGTGAGTGTACAGCTCGAGACAGCCTCGAAACAGAGATTAGTCAGGAATGAATACGGAGTGGCAGCGGGAGGAGCAGAGCATCCACACTCAACCAGGGTTGAGAGAGAGAGAGAGAGAGAGAGAGAGAGAGAGAGAGAGAGAGAGAGGCAAATACAATTATTGTTAGCTTGTTAGGTTAGGTGAAGTTACGATAGAAATATAAAACAAAACTCAATAAAACAAAGAAACAAGAAAAACAATAGAAACGGAGAAAAAAAAAAAAAAATCACTGAAGCTTCTTAACACCATTGACAACACAATCTCTCCTCTTCCTCTTCCACAGCTCCCTCCCACTCCCTCTCCTCCTTCATGACCCCCTCCCACTCCCACTACTCCTCCTCCTCAAATGGGTTGAAGACTGGCTCTCTAATAGCAAGCATAGCGTTGTTTTAAATAGTAAATTTTCAAACTGGCAAAAAGTTCTAAGCTGTGTACCACAGGGATCTGTGCTCGGCCTTGTTCTTTTCCTTATTTACGTTAATGATATCGATGAAGGCTTCACCTGTAAAGTATATAAGTTCGCTGATGATACAAAAATAATGCGTAAAGTAGTCACGTCAGAGAATCTCTGACCTAATGGTCTGACACGAGATAAGGCCAAGTGTCTTACCAACACACTATACAATTCAGGATTCTACTTGACTGAGGTCTTGGAAATTACTCAACCTAGACACTGGAGACTATATAGATACTCAACCTAGACACTGGAGACTATATAGATACTAAGTGAAATCACTGATACCAAGTGTCTGAAGAGTGGGAAATCTGAATACCGCTTTGGATGACATGAATAGTTTGACATGAGTTATGTATTTACTTGACCAATATGTAAGGAAGAAATGGAATATCAAATACATTCATGAAACTGATTTGCACGTTCAAAACAAATGGAACTGGTTCTCAAGAAGTATCAAATGATTGGACCAGGGATGTATGATCACTATGCAAGATGAAAATTAGTATCAAACTGTTAGATAGAGGGATGGATAAGGTTGACATGAGCTTGACTGGATGAGGCATTTCTGTAACCAGTATGTAGTGTACAGGAGAAAGGAAGATATAGGACAAAGAAAGTGGTCAAAATGAAAGCCAAAATTTATGATGCGAAATTCCACCATATGATCACAAAAGCATTGAGTGTAAACATCTAAAAGTACAAAATATAAGCAGCTTAAGAAAACCTATTAATTGAATAATCACATCAACCTTTACAGTGTTTAAGTCTCGGCACATTTTCTGACAAAAGAGATTTATAACTACAATTTCATATCAATGTATATAAAAACAATTCTTTTATCTTTGAAGCTTACTACTTTACTAAGAATGTCTCCTGTACTAAAACTTGCCGCACAGTAAGTAATTTTCACTTCTATACCTTCACCAGTAGTTCCTTATCTCTGCTTGCACTAGGAATAAACCTTCACATCAGCCACAACATAAATACTTCATGTCCCGTCTTGCCATTCCACTATCAACTCTGCTTCATTATTTTGTGTGCTAACTTTTAATTCTTTATCAGTGTGTATTCCGCTCTAATGAATCTCACTAGAACCTGTAATAGAATTAATTTCCATCCTACTTAGTACGGTTGTCACACACCTTGGTGACTCTGCTGCTACCCATGTTGACTTAGTTAACTTACAAGCACACAGCACCTTTTTATTACAACACTTGTCATCACCCCTAAAAATGAATCCCGTGTACAAGGCAGTGTCTTGCTTACTTTATCATGAAATTCACTAACATGCTATGAACAATAAGCCTGAAACACTAACATTTGATACCAGTACATGTAAAGCAGTGGCTTGCTCTGTGGCTTATTATATCCTTAAATATATTTGGAGAGAGAGAGAGAGAGAGAGAGAGAGAGAGAGAGAGAGAGAGAGAGAGAGAGAGAGAGAGAGAGAGAGAGAGAGAGAGAGAGAGAGAGAGAGAGAGAGAGAAATAAAACAATCAAGGACTAGCCAAACACTAAGAAAATGGCCCAGTGCTTCTCACTTTAATATACAAACAATACTTCTCTTGTTGCAAAGAATATTAATTATAATCATTATCCAGTAGTTTTCAGTTGACCTACAGTATTCCTCTTGGTTTTAGTATTATTTCTAACTTTATTTTGGTACAAAGCAGTGTAATCTTAAGACACTTCAGTCTTTTTCCCCAACAATGTTATACAAGATTCTAACTGCTATACCTTTAAGATCCTATAAATATATGAAAAAATTGTCACATTTAAATGCTACCAAGAAAACTCAAGGCAGCTGTGTCTAGTTGATAGATGAAGTAAGAAGATTGAGGTATTGAATAGCTCAAGGTCTGCCATGCCCTAAACTAAAGTTTAAAGTCAGAAATTAGCCATACTACTACTATGAGTAACTTTGGCAGCATACAGTCAAGAGTGTAGGAATGGATGGGACAGTTTGATTCATATAGTCTATGAATATCAATAGTGCATAAATCAGTGTCCTGTGGATAATCACTGTTAACAGATTAAAAATTGTGGTGGTCTATCACTGCAGTGATTAAGGCTCAGATGGAAGTGTGCAATCAAGGTGCAGACGAAGATAAAAACTATACGAGGGAACCTCGGAAAACTTATTGAGTAAGATCCTATTTTGTCTGTAAAAACAAAAACAAGTTACATCCAAACCCCTAAAAAGAAATACTAGATGCAGTAAAGACAACTTAGGAGCAGATCTCCCTTTACAAAACAAATACTGGTTATCAGAAAGTTGTGAACTAATTGATAGTTCAGAACTTTGTCTTGAGCTGAGAGCTATAAATTAGGTGCACATCACCATCTTAAAATGCAATGCAAGCACAGTAACAATTTCTTCTGGTTTAAGCATTACCTTTTGTACTCCCAGAGTCAAGGTCATGAAAAGCTGGTCTCTAAATTTGTAGTCTGGAAGCTGGTGTTCCTAACTAACAATATCCTAGAGCTTACCACATCTTTCCCGATAGAAAGTCTTACTAGGGTTGGCATTAACGCAACCCACACCCATAAAAAAAATGGCCGGTTTTCATTTTCAAATATATCTCAAAATGGCCCTCATTGGCTATGAGTGTCCTTTGTCATGACATTTGGTTCTGCCTTCTTCCTTTCCCTCTCCACACCTCCATTCCCATCCCTCTCCCCATCTCCCAGGCTTCTTGTGCCTCCATCAGGCAGGAAGCCATCCTTACAAATATGGCTAATATTCAAACACAGTCAAGCCTAACCATTAACACTGGCTTTTGTCCAACTGCACCAACCTGTACCAACATGGCCCATACAAATTTTTGTCTTTCAGATAAAATTCTTGAAATCTTTTGTTCCAATTCTTTTGTTTCAATCCAGATTAGTTTACACTTTTTTTTCTATTTAAATTGGTTTACATGTAAATATGAAAATAAACAAAAATATATCAACCTCCCAAAAATACAATAAAACTGAAATACACAACGGTTTGTTTATCTAAAATCTTGGGTTCCTCCAACTTCAAACATTACTGCTTACAAGATATACTGCATCACAGCAGGAAGCACCAATAGGGGCAGGACAATGCTGGGTGTGAAGGCCGAGTTGCAGAGTGGTGTGGAGCAGTAGCACACATGAGCAGAGACAATGCCAGGGATGCCAGTCTGCACACAACCATCCTCATGAGACTCATCAGCACATCCTTTCTTAGCACCTTTGCTGTCTCCCACTGTTGGTAAAAAAAAAAAAAAAAAAAAAAATTAATCATTAATAATTTGATTGATGACAGCATTACAACAGTATGACTTCCTAATTCACAAATAACTCTTAATCATCAGTTGTTCTTGGTGTCAAGGGTTTCTATTAAAATTATAATCTAACTTGCAGCAGATCAACTATTACACTTGAGGCTGAGCCCTGTAGTGAGACTTAACATCATCCACACTTCAACCATCTCCATGACTGCCAGAAAAATGGTTCAGATGGAAAGAGGGTGTGTACTTACAACTTCCACCCGCTGAGAAGCAAGAGCCAGTGCCACAAAACTCCACTGAAGTGCCATCCTCACCCAAGGTCTTGGTGTAACACATAAATGCTGCCACTGTTGAGAGAAGCACAATATAAACACAATCAAATATATTTCCACAGCATACAAAGTCTCACTGTACCATGGCATTCATAGCACCACATAGTATATACGCTTTAATTACAAGATACATATACAAGATTATCAATAACACCTTCCAAGTATAAACAAAGCAGTACATTCCTAGTCAGCAAGATGGCAATTGAATATTAGTTTAATGGAAAAAGTACAGTACCTATATGATGACATTTATCTTGGCCTGAATGAATACAGCATGCATTAAAGCCTCTAAACTATAATTTCTGCAGCCTTTGAAGATAAAGATAGACCAGTTGATTATGACTACATCATCCACCTTAAGGCAAGTGAAGTTTAATATCATTAATACACAAGAATTTGCAGATCCTCCAATTTTCTTATAACCAACCTGCATTGACAATAGCGAAGAATGTCAGCACCACCAACAGGGTGCGGCTACTGAAGGGCATGCTCATCTTTTATCTGCAAGAGAAGAAAAGTTACTAATTGTGTGGAGTAACCCAAGTTTTATGCACCTGTAACACAGTCTTAAGTTATTCAAGGAGAATCTGCAACTTGAATCTCCAGTAGATCTACTGTACAAGTTATAAAAAAATATAAAACTCCTCAAAACTTTTCTCACTGATTATTTATCCATCATAATTTATTGACAGCGCAAAACGGCAAAAACAACAGAGGAACGCCACTAATGAAAAACTAATTTACACATTAAAATTTGTTGACATGGCCCACATACAGTCAAGGAGTCTCAATGCCGCTCATATACCAAAAATAAATTAGTACAAATATAGTTATGGTGTCATCTCTAAATATACACGATCGATTCTTCGTCTTACACTTCATCAAACTTCATATGTATGTATGTGTGTGTATAGTTATGGTGTCATCTCTAAATATACACGATTGATTCTTCGTCTTACACTTCATAAAACTTCGTATGTGTGTGTGTGTTGCTGACGCCTTTCTCAGAAGTTCCTCCTTCCTGTGTAAATAAACTTCCTCTCGGCACTCCCAATTCGCTCACATGACATTGCATATTGCAGGCTTCTTACTATTATAGGAATTTGGCTAGACCATGTCAGTCATAGGGCTGCTCGTTTAAGATTTGTTTCCACGAAGAGAAGCCGCGTGCAACTGCCAACTGCAGGAACAAGAAAAACACCTTTTCATACGCCTGGCAGTGCTGCCTGACCCATGTAGAGTACGAAACCTTTTATAATTATAATCCTGGCATAAGGCAGTAATACTATAAATAGGGATTGCATGTACTCAACACGTCATCTTTCAATGTGGTTCATTATCTTCAACATTTCACCTCACGGCTCACGCAATGATGGTTCTTAAGGGTTCTCACGGGTATACTTGGAATTCTAGCGATATTTTTACGAAATATATGCATTGAAAACAGAGAACCGTAACCTGAAGACCTACCTACTTTTGTGGCCTTGGAATGTGGCTAGCTTTTTAAGACTAATAAAATACAACGCAGCAAGCCCAACACGTTAACACAGTCTTGTTACAAATGCAAGTGCGTGTGTGCACGAGTCCTGCTGCATTCAAATATAAATCATCCCGCTGTAAAGGATGCAAGCCGCTATTCTGGTGTAGCTCGGTTCTCATCCAGAGCTGCCAGATGCAGGGAGATTTCCCTGTTTTAGGGAAATTTAGGTCTCAACAGGGAAGAAAATTCAAAATGTTCCAAATTCTAGGGAAATTTTGACCAACGGACTCACACCCTTCATCCGCAGTCCCCACCCTTGTCCTCCTCCCATCCTCTTCACCCGTCATCCGTACAATAATTATTTGTATTAATTTTGATCAATTATTTATTGTTTCCTTTCCCTATCAATTGAATTTCAATCCACTTCTGAGGTCTCTCTCGATCACTATATCCTTCCTCTACCGTTCACTCTACCTTCCCTCATCCCCAAACAGCGTCATGACTTGTACGAGACCCGTATACCGTCCCTTCCCTTTCCTCCCTCGCTAGCTAGCTGAACCTGTTTTCTACGAGACCGATAGAGACCCGTATTCACCCAGTGTCATGACACGTACGAGATCCGTATATCGTCCCTCCCCTTCCTTCCCTCGCCCCTGCTTGATAGCTGAACTTATGACAGCTATATTATATTCGTGTGTATGTATATATATATATATATATATATATATATATATATATATATATATATATATATATATATATATATATATATATATATATATACACACACGAATGTGTGTATGTACGTATGTAAGACGTTAAAAATTACGACAGGGAAATGCTGCTCTAAATAGGGAAATATTTTTAGGCAAAACAGGGAACTTTTGGCAACTTGATCTGGCAGCACTGTTCTCATCACCGGTGCTGGCATCGTACACAAAACAAGTGGTAACCGGAAAGGAAATATAAGAATGGAGTTACGAAGTTGAATCCAAGCTTTATTCTATTCCAGTCTCATTCAAAATGAACATATAACAAGACATCCCGGTGATCCAAGAACCAGGTAGTTATATACAAAGGATATATAATCTTTTAAATAGTAGATATTATTGAGCTTAGTTTTGAGCAACCTAATGATTAAGTACTAGTTGATATTCCTTACGGTGATATATACCCAAATAGATAAATAAAAGGATAATAAAAGGTGTGTATATACTATATAGTAATGCTATATGACTACAAGCGTTAGGACCTCCCCAGGATAGCTGTGTTTATACCAAACCACACCCTTTCTAGCTGACAAAGGAATCAATACCCTTGCGAATAAACGTCACAGGAACTGGGGCAGGAAGCTAAATGAGTGTGGCTAGACTCAGTGGCGTCAGTCTGTGGTGGTGGTGTTGGCTAGAACTGGTGTTGGCTAGAACTATACTAAAGGCAAAGGGCGGGGTGCTGGAGGAGGGATATGCTCTACTTTCCCACATTACCCCACCATCACATTTTCATACACACACACACCATTCATGGTTACCCCACCATCACATTTTCACACACACACACACACATACACACACCATTCATGGTGGTTGGGTGATGCAGAGGAAAGTTTCCTAACCTTCAAGTTTCACTATTACCTTCACTACAACTACCACGGCCACCAAGATAATGAGTTCATAATGTTTGTGTCCTCCATAGACACATTTCAATTGCACAACACTAAGCTTGTTCCTTCATTACTTCAAGAAAGAACCGATACCTTTAACAAAAAAACGCACACTATCCTAAGCCACATAAATCCTGTGAAGTGCCAACAAGACTTAATTCTTGGCGCGCACGCACGTACAAACACACACGCGCACGCACGCAAGAAATCAAGTGTGAATAGTTACAAGATATACAGACGGCTTAACAACCAAAGCAGAATGCGAAGCGTCGCAGCTCGTGGTCACAACAGCTCACGCAAGAATGAGTCGGTCTACAGAGCACAGACCAGTGAGCACTGAGTAGGCTACCAAGCGGCGGAGCCTGAGAGGAGTCATTGTGCAGCCAAAGTGTAGTTGCCAACTTGTGCTGCTGTCGACTACCGACAAGTTCCTCTAAAAAATGGTTCCCAACAGGTGGTTCAATGATTAATTTCAAGGAATCTAGGAAAAATTTCTCACACGGTAACAAGAAAAATTTTCCACAGTAATTAAAAGATATACAGGTTGAAATTCATCAAAACTGAATTGAATGCCTTGACTATGCTAGATAGACTATTTCTTAACATCACTGTCGTTAACTGAACGAAACGGCCGCCACTGGTTTCATGAGATAGAATGAACATGGAATGAACAAGAATGAATATGGAGGCAACACACAGTAGGATTTTGTTCTTGACCGTAGGCGTGACAAGCCAACTCCCTCCCCACCCCCCAGATGGATCACGTCATGAGATGAAGTGTTGCCAATTGCTCACTATGAAATTTCTTCAGCCAAAATTTTTGGATAAAAAAAAATGCCGGAGACTTCAATTTTGAATTAACCAATCACACACACACGGTAGCTCTGGTTAGAGCGCTGGCTTCACAAACCAGAGGACCGGGGTTCGATTCCCCGGCCGGGTGGAGATATTTAGGTGTGTCTCCTTTCACGTGTAGGTGCTGTTCACCAAGCAGTGAGTAGGTACGGGATGTAAATCGAGGAGTTGTGACCTTGTTGTCCCGGTGTGTGGTGTGTGCCTGGTCTCAGGCCTATTCGAAGATCGGAAATAATGAGGTCTGAGCTCGTTCCGTAGGGTAACGTCTGGCTGTCTCGTCAGAGACTGCAGCAGATCAAACAGTGAAACACACACCTATATACTTAAGGTAGGTAAGGGATGTAACGCAACGGGTTGTGGCCTTGCGATCACTGAGCGGCATGCGCGTCCTACCCACGATCAGTGAGCTCTTTCCGTAGGGGGAAATCATACAAGTAATTAGCAATAGAATGGTGAAGAACGAGGGTAGGTGCATACGAGGACAAAGCAAAGAGGTCGAGGGATGGGAAGGCAAGTATATAACGCGGCTGCCACTCTCTAAAAAGGATACGGACACTGGACGCGATTCGCTGGGAGGGTGCAGGGTAGCGGGATGCCTGGCGGAAGAGAGGTATGAACAAACAAGTTATCTACCTTAGTGACCATACCGGATGAGGGTAGCGACTAGCTTGTGTGATACCCGCTATCCGCAACTGTTATACCCACTCGTGCAAATTAACACCTCGCTACTATCTACCCTCCCTGAGAAATGCGTGCAGTGACTGTGTGTGCGTACCCCGAAACCCAACCGCCATACATAAACAGCGCGGCATGCAAGGCTGGGCGAACATACTACGAACATCCCATCTGAAAAGCAATTATTCTTAAGCCGGAAATTAACTAATAACCCACGTAAAAAAAAAAAAAAAAAAAAAAAAACAAGACTACGTAGAAACCAACACAACATACTTAAGCCGATGGTTCTTTTCAACGGCTGAGGTGGTACAGAATAGGAGTTTCAACGTGGATGACTGGACGAGGGAGAGGAAATACACGGGGAGGGTGGGTTAGGGTGAGATGAAAGAGGGTTTAAGGAGATTGGGGGAGGGAAGGGAAGGGAAGTGGATAAGGTGAAGGTTGAGGGTAAAGAGCATTTGTTCGTGTAGTGGAAGCCGAAATTTATGAGAAAACGGCCAGTTTCTCTCTCTCTCTCTCTCTCTCTCAGCTGCACCAGGGGTAGATGCAGTGTTGCCACTTTAGTCTGGAATGCTACCCATAAAAAAGTTGCATTTTACCCACAAAAATCCCACAAATTTTTATGAAATACCCACAAATCTACCCACAAATATTCGTAATTTTTATAGTAACTATTTTTCATGGTGGTTAATAAAATCAACAGAATAAATGTGCACATGTATTTACACGATTATTTCTGCATCATTTTATAACAAAATTGTAGTTAAAAAAAAAAAAAAAAATCCTTCAGAAACAGCAGCCAGAAGTAGTTAGTTTAGCGGAAAGAAGAATTTTAACTAATAAGGCTACAACTGGCTTGAGCGATCATTCACTAGTTTTAGTCCGTGTCTATGGAAATTATATCATCATTAGCCTCTTCAGCACTATCTTTAGCTCCAAAGTTTCTAATAATTTCATTGGAAGGTACAAAAGTTGAGCAGTTCAGTGACTGCAGTTTCAGTCCATAGCGAATTTGCAATATGGCTTCAACTGATCTTACAATTAGCCTATTCCTTAATTTTGAATGAACTACGTTCATTTGTGAAAAGATTCTCTCAATGGTCGCATTTGAGTAAGGCAAGGACAGTAGTGAGAGTGCAAGTGATGATAAATTTGGAAACTTTTTTACACCTGAGCTCATTGTGTATTCATTTACCTCAGCCCAGAAACTAACAGTATCATTAAGGCATTCTTTGGGCCACTGCACAAAGCTGACATTTTCCCATTCATTCTCCAAACTATCCATATCTGCAAATGTTGATTTATATCTGCAGGCAACAGGCACAATAGACCGTTTGCACTGGGAAGTAACGTTAGAGGGATGAAAGTTCTTTAACATCAGGAGAATGTCAACATTGTCTGGAAGGCCTACTCTGTTACGTACAGTACTGTTCAGCTAGTCCACTTGTACCATGCACGGGTACTGTTGGTTGAACCGATGTAGTGAGTAGGTGAGTGAAGAGTGGCACTGTGAGAGACCGTCACCGTGGTGTGGACTGTTGACTGAACGTGATCAAAAGTTCAAAACAGGAAGCGTACGGGTCCCGCGGCGCGGCGGGCGAGGCGGAGGCGCTGCAGCACTCAAAGCAACGGGATAACAAACCACTCTTGCATGCACGGGTCCCGGACGCTTCCTATTTTTCATATCTTGACTGAGCGTACGGCAGGATACAATAATAATAATAATAATAATAATAATAATAATAATAATGTAATCGTAGATTTATATATTCAGCATAAAAGTCCTAAAACTACCCACACATACAATGAACACCCATAAATTTTACCCACAAATAGACTTAAAATCGCCTCACCCACAAAGGCACCCACAATTATCCTGCTTACCCACAGATTTGTGGGTAAGAACCCACAAAACGGCAACACTGGATAGATGACTCATTATTTGAGGGCGCTCTCTCTCTCTCTCTCTCTCTCTCTCTCAGCTGCACCAGGGGTAGATGACTCATTATTTGAGGGCGCTCTCTCTCTCTCTCTCTCTCTCTCTCTCTCTCTCTCTCTAACAAAGTACTATCTGCTGCATCAAGGAAAGATGATTCATTATTTGAGGTTTCCAAGAAGTGGCGTGATTGGGATTGTTCCTCGCGTATTGATCCGAGAAGGCGACCTAAGACATGCCCCTCGTTAACCTCAGAACAGAAACGCCTCAAAGACGCCTGTAGATCAATATTAATTCCCTATGGTCAGTATTTCCCTCCGGCATTTCTTTGGTAATTAATGCTTAACGCCTATATGGTTATCTAGGTAGTTGTTCTAAGCAGAAGTCTTATGTTATTATGTGTCTATATAGTCAGTGTGTTAACTCATTATGTAGATTTGTGGAGTCTACATTGATCTGTCTTGTTGCCAGTGTGTGTGTGTGTGTGTGTGTGTGTGTGTGTGTGTGTGTGTGGGAATGGGTGGGGTGTGTTCCCTTCAGGTTTCCGTGCTTCACTACTATTAGA
Organism: Portunus trituberculatus; assembly: GCF_017591435.1. Lineage (NCBI taxonomy): Eukaryota > Metazoa > Arthropoda > Malacostraca > Decapoda > Portunidae > Portunus > Portunus trituberculatus. The sequence continues at coordinate 9,194,897 of NC_059263.1, read as the reverse complement.
GGCTCGGCTGTGTTTTAGCTAGTTTGTTTGCTTGCTTCCTGCTTCACCTATCTCATTTCTCATGCTTCATCTAAATTAATCCCGATGTTCTGTAAATAGGTAAGTAAAGTAACCATAATAATAATCTAAACCTAATAGACCCACCAACTAAACCTTAGGATGAATGTGATTATTTCAATTGTATTTATTATCAACAATACTGTAAGGGACGAGTTTTCTTTTAAGTAGGAAAAAAAAAAAAAAATGGAGAAGGCTACCACACTTATTTTTTCGAGTTGACATCACTTAAGAAAGCCATTGACTTGATTGCTAAGAAGAAAACTAAGGAGAAGGTATCTACGTGATTTAGAGTTGGCATCACTTACGAAAGAAAATAAATCAAAGGACTGTTTATTTTCCTAAATGATGCGAAGTGAAGGAAGATGAAAAGGACTAGAACAAACTTACACAAAGCCTAGGGTTAATTCTGCCTACCACTACATAGCGTTCACGTGTCCTCGCCTACCCTGCTCTCCATTATGATAAAAATTACATGTGGTTTGCGGAGCCTGTGGTTAAAATTCCTGCCTTGTGTGGTAAAATGAAGTAATATCTCTGGTTAAAATTCCTGCCTTGTGCGGTAAAAATAAAGTATCAGTATCTCTCTCTCTCTCTCTCTCTCTCTCTGCCCATGGGGAAGGCCTACGAGAAGGTCTGCAATAAAAACGACCTTAAAATAGCGAAGTAATGACACACCACCATCGTCATCTTCCCCATCATCCTTCTCTCTCACCTTGCCTCACGTTTAGGCTTAAGGTCTTGGCTAGGAACCACAGGGGTTACGTAAGAGAGAGAGAGAGAGAGAGAGAGAGAGAGAGAGAGAGAGAGAGAGAGAGAGAGAGAGAGAGAGAATGGTGCACCTCACCAACTGAGAAACTGCTTGTGAATTTTTACTACATCCAATCTGCAACGATCAATTTTGTTCCATTTGTCTTTTTCTCTCCGTCCACCATTGCCTTTGTTCAAGCACTGGCTCCACCTAGCACTACACACAAGGCAACTCCTCCAGAAATCACTTACACTAAACCGCTAAACGTACAAACTACAACTTGCACCACATGGCTTCACTATCCAGCACACAACACCTAATATATAAACTAAGGATCTATAATGTATTGCATTCCCCTCCCCTCCCCCACCTCTGGTTAATGCCGTATAGCGAAATTAAACCGCTTAGAATCCCAACAAACCTCTCACTTTACAACGTTAATAACCGTCGATTAAACCTTCTATTGCATGTAATACACACCATTTATCTTTTCTCTATTACTGTTTAGCGTGTATATTTGGGAGGTGAATCGAAACATCATACGCGTAACTTCTGAGAACTAATTTAAATATACCCTATACACACCACTTTAAAGGTCAAGATTTATCGTGAACATAGGGATACATCATATACACGAGACCTTATGACCTTCAAACATTCTTACTATGACGCACCACACGCACTAAAACATGTCACCCAGCTTTCCTGGCATACACTACGCCGTCCTGCTCACTCACGCCTTACGTTAATCCCTCGCCACAATGGAACAAACGAGTGACGTCAATGGAAAGGCGGAAATGTGTGGGAGATGAAGGCGAGGAGTTCATAAGATTGTAGTGATAATGTAATGACGTGGAAGGATTGTTAAATGGACTAAGTTGACGTCAACACGAACACCACGAATAAAAAAAAAAAAAAGCATAGAAAGATGGAAAAAGAAAACAAGAAAAGCTCATAAGAAAAGGGCTGGATTTCGCTGGATTGGACTGGGTGGTGTGGGTGGAGGGAGCGAAGACATCCAAGTTGGTGGATATGAAGGTGGACACAGGCGGTGGAGTTGTGCGCGTGCGTGGGAAGAGAGTGAAGGGAAGGAAAGGGTGTGGAGAACATTAGGCCGGCCTTGGTTGGTCTTCCCTTCCAGGATGCGGTGATTGTGTGTAGCGTGACTTGTTCTTTATCCACTTGGTGTAAAAAAAAATCTTACTGGGGTTAATGTAACACACACACACACACTCTTTGTTACTATTCTATTCTTTTTTCTTATGTGAAGTTACTGGCCACACGAGCGAGGGTCATAATCATACATCACAGCGTGGATCTATACGCCAACACCACGTCAAGTTTGGAGTTATACTTGCAAGCTCACAAAACCTTGACTGTCATGGGTCTGTGCTGCCGGGAAATTCGATATTTAGCGATGAGTCAACTTTGTGTTTTTTAAAGGCTTGCATTCTTCAACTTCAGCGGATATCAAGGACTTTTTTTTCTTATTGTTTTTGTAGTAAACTGCTAACTATAAGGAAAAATACAAGTTAACGAATATCGAGCGAAATCAACAATCAGCGGATATCCAGGACTTTTTTCTCATTGTTTTTGTAGTAAACTGCTACCTAGAAGGAAAAATATGTCAACTAATATCGAGCGAAATCAACAATAAACAATTTCGTGGTATTAGAAAAGTCATGACAAAAAGCATAAAGAAATAGTTTATAAATAAAGGCCACAAAGAGCAGGTTTTTCCCTCATGGCACCAGTAGATAGTCAGGACATTCTTGAGAGATAGAGAGAGATAGAGAGAAATAAAGATAGAGACGTGACAATTTCGGGATTACCAATCTGACTGGAAAACACGAGTGACAGCTCATTCTCGGCTACATAGCCCAACGAAACTAATATCCCGCAACCCATAAATTCTCAGCTGGAGGAAGACCAAAATTCAACTTCCAGCCACGCCTCCGCCTCCGCTTCCTCCTACAAGGGAAGAGCTCTATCATCACAAGAAGGGAAAGAATAGGTAGTGGTTATGACGTACAAAAAACCACAAGTAGCTACGTAAACAGGAGGCATGAGAGAGAGAGAGAGAGAGAGAGAGAGAGAGAGAGAGAGAGAGAGAGAGAGAGAGAGAGAGAGAGCGCTCAGTCCACGATCTCGACTAATCCTACATACAACACACGAATTGGCACCTCACGAACAAGTCCACAGTTCTTCCTATAAATCCCCACTCTCAAATCACACTGTCACTTCCCTCAATTACTAACACAAACTTCTCAACCTCACCGTTAGTTTGGGGCGACCTTTATCACACACTATCACTCGAATCACTGCAGGCTGGGGCGAGAGACGACTTGGAAGACCGCCAACGTGCCGAGCTTGGAGTGAAAGTGGAGTTTGGTTCGGGTGGGAAGAAAGGATGGGCGGGGAGAGTGTGGGTTGCAAGACATCTCCAGATACTTATTTTCCAATGGTTGTTCTATACCACGAGTGTTTTTCCGGGTAACTGTCTTGTTTGGGGAAGATAATGGTGGTGGTGCAGTTCGTTTATTTTTGTATTGTTTTAATTTTTCGTAGAAGTAAGAAGGAATTTCTCTCTCTCTCTCTCTCTCTCTCTCTCTCTCTCTCTCTCTCTCTCATAGTGATAAGTGGTTACCATTGTTATTTGTCGAAATTATAATAACGGGAAACTCATATAAAACGTCAATGATTAGGCTGCAGGGATACCAAGCGGTACGTGAAACACACACACACGTGACCACAGAAGCCCCGTGACAAGCAAGAAACGATCACATGATGGTGAGGTAGTTACACTTCCTTTTCCGTTTGAATGTCCTTCTGTCCTTGAGGATATTTTGCAGGATCTCTCTCTCTCTCTCTCTGAAGGTAAATAAGGCTATGTTTAAATAAATTAAATATATTAAATCGTAAATACAAAATGTTATCAATATTCTCATAGTGTACAAAATACAAATACATCCTCAACTCGACAGAACTTGCACACATCGGGTACAACAGCGTATCTTTATTCTGCTGATTTCATCTCTCTCTCTCTCTCTCTCTCTCTCTCTCTCAACAGGATCACATGAACCCAATAAGGAATACGAAAGAGCACCACTTTTTTTTTTTTTTGACACACTGACTAGAAACATATACAGGCGATTCGTATTCCTAAACACTTTGAACTTCCACCAAAACTATTTCCAAAGGCGAAAGAGAGGATAAGTTAGGCTCTCACGGGTGTTTTAATGAATACTTGTTAAAGTATCACAAAAATCACGGAAAAAAAGAGAAAATAACACATTTCCACCTCTTTAACGCAACAGCAAGCCAGTACTATCAATCATTCATCCCTTTCTCTGGTAAACCATGGAACTCCTTGCCTGTCTCTGTATTTCCATCTATCTATATAACTTAAATGATTTGAGAGGTTTGAAGATATGTATCTCATTCTTTTAGCTAACTCTCTTTATTGACACTGTTCGGGAACTGGCATCTCCGTGGTTTTTTTTTTTTTTTTTCGTTTTTGTTGCCCTTGGCCAGTTTTTCCCTCTTACACACACACACACACACACACACACACTAACAACCACCAAAGCCTGTTGAAAGTTGTCCATATGAGGCTTCGGATCGTTTGAGAATAGATTTGAGAATCAAGTGAGCATCAGACTCGGTGGTTGTTATACGGCAGTCATCACATCACTAGGAGATCAGGGAGGCAAAAAGCGATGCAGTGTTATGATGCGCTAAGGGTAGGACGAGGACGTGATGATAATGATACTCCAAGTCTTTGTTCTATCCTTCTGAACTCTTCTTGTAGGACAAATTTGATGATTCCATTTGCCACTACAGATATCAAAACAAATTCGCTTCAGGACTTGATGGTGACGAGTAGCAGACACTGGACCTACTACACCCCATACTTCCTCCATCACTGCCAAAACGTCACTTTCGAGACTCCAGACCCTTTGTAATGGACCGGACCGGAATGGATGTACAATCACGTCAATGGTGCAGTATATGTACCGTAGGTCAGGAATCACAGGTGAATTAGGTAAGCTATACAGTATCTTTATAACCGTCTGTATTTACCAATCACTGTCGCCACTGCCTCCACAGAAAACGGCACACAGGGATCACTGGTCTAGTTGGGCTTGTGGATCTCCTTCGTCAGACTACACAAGATTATGAATAATGAATGTCACCTGCACGTGGCCGAGTCTATGCCATCTTGCGGACAGAAGACTGGTTTGGCCACGGTTTTGTATTCCCTCGTCAGACGGGGCACATGCAGTCGTGGGAGAGGACGCGGAGAGGTAAGTGATGTCTCCACAATCAAGACTCACCTATTCATCGCCTCCTCGTACGTGGGCAGCCCCTCGTCACAGGCTGGGGCGGTGTTGGCTCTTGCAGGTCTCCCGCTAATCTCCAGTTGATGCCTCATGTGTTCATTAATCACACTGGCAGATGTGTTTCTTCTGGAACTGTGGTGGACCCCCGGGATGGCCAGGGAGTGAAACAGGCTCCTTACGTCTAGCCTGGAGAAATTAGTGTCGCTACGTTCCCTCTGCGTGTCCAAGGAGGCGACTCCCGGAATGGTGTCGGTTGCCTGGGAGCAAGACTCGAGGTGCTGGCGTCTCCACGTGTCTCTGTACTTAGGAGGGCGATCCGAGAAGGGAAGGTTTTGCGACTGGCGATTGAATGGTTCTGCGCACAACGTGATTGCGATCCCCATGACGACGAAGATGAAGACGATTGCTGTGGGTCAAAGGAACAGGTGAGTCCCTTGTGTATGATTTCCTGAGCTCATTCTGTCCATCTCACTCATGCAAGATTCAACCAGTATCTCCACTTTTCATCACTCTCAACTGGAAAACTCTGGACCCATCTGCTTGTTTTGGTTTCCCTCTGACTTGAACTATTTCTAAAGGAACTCATCACATTATCTTCGCAACTAAACTACCCAGGATATTTAAAACTTCAGTAGCTTTTTAGGACCGATATTTAAGAAGCCAATTTTCCTCTTTTGTCTCTTTGGTTAGCCCTTACACTGGAAGACACACACACACACACAAAAAAAAAAAAAAATAATAAAAATAAATAAAAAAAAAATAAAATAAATAAATAAAATAAATAAATAAATAAATAAATAAAATGAAAAAAATAAAGCGGATGAAGGGAAACAAATATAGAGTGAAGGATGTATAGGGGGTAAGGAAGAAGGAACTATTGGATACAGGGTTTGATACAAGGGAGTTAGAGGAGTAACGAACAAGACAAAATGAACTGGAAAGGAATTAAGGAGATGGGAGGAAGACGATATTTAAGACGCCATTAGAAGGAGGTAGGAGTTACGTGGAATGACTTAAAGGAAAGTAGGTCGGAATGAGTTATGGGTTAAGGCTTAGAGAAGGAAGGAAGTGACAAATAGCTAAGAGTATAACACCGCAGCGTTTTATAGTCAGCAGATAGACTGTGTAGTAATCCTCCGTCTTTTGTCTGTGATTCAATTTAGGGCTGAAGCTTTACCCGCCTGTCAATCACCGAGGATTTGTGGATTTCCCGCTCTGATCTAAAAATACTAAGGAATTGATATGGCGTCGACTTTTTTTTTCTCATTATTCTTTATCAGTTCTCGTGTTTTTTCTTCTCCATACTACTATTACTACTACTACTACTACTACTACTACTACTACTACTACTACTACTACTACTACTACTACTATTACTATTACTACGAGTACATCTATCCCCTTAAAAAATAGATAGAGAAAAATTAAACTTCCATTACTTTATCTCATTCAAAACTGAGGTGGAAAAAATAACATATACAAGTAATATAAAAAAAACTGTGCTCTCTCTCTCTCTCTCTAAGTGTCCTGCATGCACTCGTCACACTCCTTCCCGCCACTCACCGCCAAAGAGTGTGAGCATGAGGGCGTTGTCATCCCTGCCGTTGGTGGCCCACTTGGTAGCGCCAACCGTCAGACTCACCAGGCAGGACATCACCACCAGCAACAGGATCATCTGCAGAAGGAGGTGGAGTTAGATGTAGTAGTGGTGGTGGTAGTGGTAACAGAAGTATAGTAGTTGTTAAAAGTTATGGTCATTCTTCTCACGACTGTCACTATTACCATCAGATGTTTGTAGAGAATCACCTTCCTCTTCCACATTTCGTCACCATTACCGTCCGTCACTGTCCCTGGCCTACATTATTTGCATTTCGTTTTTTTTTTTCTTTTATATATATCAGGTATGTATTAACCCCTTCAGTATCACACCTCGTTTTCATATTCATTCTGGTTACTATTTAGCCACTTTATACACCTTCAGAAACTTAAGTGGGGACTGAAATAGTAAAGACTCTAGCCATTAATTTTTTTTTTACCTCTATAGGCAAATAAATCGTGTAATCATACCCAAAACCCATGGTAAAAATGTGTCGCAGTATTGAAGGGGTTAAGTATATAATTATATTGTAGTAACCTTATTTGCATTTAGGTTTTCAAAGTTTTGTCTGGAGAACTAACTTTACGTTGATCAATATTCGAGTCTGCTAAAGAGTTTTCTCAGCAGACCTTACCATAGAATGATATACACTAGAGAGAGAGAGAGAGAGAGAGAGAGAGAGAGAGAGAGAGAGAGAGAGAGAGAGAGAGAGAGAGAGACCCCCTCGCTGATGCATTCTCCAGCTCCTTCACTCAGTCACCAAAATATCACAAGTCCTTTGGCCAAAGTTTCCCTACTTTACGATTTCAAGGTTAAACTGAACAATATCCTCTTCAGTACTGAGACACATTTTTACCTTGATTATTGGGTATGATTAGACGATTTGATTTGCATTAGGAAAGGTGTATGGAGGTCAAAAGATTAATGGTCAGAGTCTTTACTATTCTAATCTCAACATATATTTCTGAAGCTGTGCAAAATCGCCCAATAGAAACCAGAATGAATATGAAAACGCGTCCTGGTACGAGTATACTGAAGAGATTAAACCTTGTGTGGATCAACTGGCCTTTTACGGTGCCCTTATTCTCTCAAGCTCTTAAGGCAACACAGTAACCTTGCCCGGCTCGCCAACCACGCCAAAACATATCTTAACTGAACCCTCCAACTAACTGAATGGGATCTAGTCACGTTGATAGAGCCTAATGGTGTCTCGTGTCCTCTGCTACATACACACCACGGGAAGAAAACGGTTTGTCACTGTCACACCTGCTTGTCACTATCATGTTTCCAGTTTACTGTTTTTGTTTTGTTAATTTCCTGTTATCAAAAGACGTGTGGTTTAAGAGGTCAAGGACAGAACGTTGGTTTTGATACGTTTCCTAGGTACGCCTGCCTGTTCTTGTGTCGTGGTGGTGGTGGTGGTGGTGGTTTGTATCAGTCAGCCAAGGTATAAAAGGAAAGGTATCTGTTATTGATAAAGGTGGGCCAAAAGTCTAAATATGACGCACGCACCTTTCTCCCCCCCTCATTTGCTTTCCTCTCTCTCTCTCTCTCATAAATAAATAAAAGTTTTCAAATAATACACTTTTTTTTTTTGTATATATATATTTTTTCTACCTTCGTGTGCTAATCTTCAATTACACTTTTGTTTCCTCCTCCTAACTGCAGCTGATCTAAGACAATGCAATAATATGACACACACACACACACTTTTTTTCTCCTTATAACTTGGTATAAACCTAACCTAACTTACCATAACTAAACCTAACAACAGAAAGAATAACGTTTCGATGGAATCTTTTCTTGCATGACTATCTAACATAACATTAAAACGCGGAGAAGAATGGCCTTAACCCCTTCAATACTGAAACATTTTTTACTTTGAGATTTGTGTACAATGAAACATCTTTATTGACATTAGGAAGGATGTATGCAGGTCTTCACTATTCTAATCCTCACATGAGTTTCTGAAGCGGCATAAAATCAAATAGTAAGCGGAATGAATACGGAAACACTTCATGGCACTCAAGGGATCAAGAGGAAGCCTTGTCTTATATACCACTGAAAACCATCATACAACAAAGGTACCTAGTCTAGCCTAACGTAATAAAACACCGAAGGAATAAAGAGGAAAACTTATTTTACACCGTCTAAAAACAGACTTACAACACGACAGCGGTACACAACACACTTTCCCTTCCTTCTTACACATGTCAAGTAAAAAAGACCACGGCAGGACTAGAGAGGAAACCTTGTCTTACACTTCTAAAAACAGTCTTACACTTCTAAAAACAGACTCAGAACATGACAGCGGTACACGACACACTTTCCCTTCCTTCCTGCACACGTAAATAAACTTGACACACAGCAAAAACTTACCAGCCCGGGCCGGTTCTCTCTCAAGACGCGCCACATTCTGAAAATAACTTGCGCACTACAGGTTACGTCTTGGCTTTGAGTGCGTGTATGCGTACGTGTAAGTTTGCCTGCCTCCCTCCGTAGACGCTGTTGTTGTCACTTGCTTGGTAAGATGCAAACTGACAAGGAACTGGAGAGTGGAAACCTTTATCGCCCCTTCATCTGGCTACACTGCACTGTCCTCGTCACTCCTTGCTGCTCCGTGAAGTAGCTGATAAAAGATAAGGGAATTTCAGGAAGCCGACCACATGGATCTTGTGTTTTGTTTACCTGGGTGGATATTGGAGGGTGGTTTAAGGGGTTAGTACGGCTTAGTTTTATTGGGCACTTGTTTGTTTGAGATCCGATGAGTGCGTTTTGTTGGAAGGTAAACAGGATTGGGGGTGTTAAGTGGTGTTTATCTTGGCATCTACTGTACTATTACTACTACTACTACTACTATTACTACTGCTGCTGCTGCTGCTACCACCACTACTACTTGTACTGCTATATATTTACATTTCTCATGACAATACGTGTTTGTACACACATACAAATACACACTTAAGCACGCTCATTGATAATGTACACACACACACACGGCGAGGCAAATGGGCAAGCCTCTTAATGTGTGGGGTGTGTTCACCAAGCAGTAAATAGGTACGGGATGTAACTCGAGGGGTTGTGGCCTCGCTTTCTCGGTGTGTGGAGTGTGTTGTGGTCTCAGTCCTACCCGAAGATCGGTCTATGAGCTCTGAGCTCGCTCCGTAATGGGGAAGACTGGCTGGGTGACCAGCAGACGACCGTGGTGAATTACACACACACACACACACACAATTTTACAGGCCTTGAGATAATTTTTTTTTATCACCTTGCTTATTTTTTTTCTTCACACTGCATGATGCAATCGCTAAGTATTAGTATTGACACACACACACACACACACACACACACACACACACACACACACACACACACACACACACATCCTTCCGCTCATCCCTCCACATACACACAACGGAAGTCCACTTGAGATCTGACTTCCTTACTCTTTACCGGCTCAACAGTCACCACTACAGATAACGCTGGATAGACTTACGAGGGTCACATGCCTATCTCGTGCTCAAAGAATACAGGTACATTCATCCTCTTTCTCTACACATGCCAGCTTCCCTTCTTAATTCCTAATGCTAGTCTCTCGCCATCCCTCTCTCCCTCCCTCCTTCGCCCGCATCATAAACAGGAAACAAGTGATATTTAAGACGTGAAAATGCCTCGCCACCGGGTACGTGTGTGTTGGGTACTGTACACGTGGCGCAGTGAAATGTTCCTCGCTGCCCACATTCCCTGTTCTGCGCAGGTATGAGATGTGCGTGCATGTACATACGTACATACCTAAAGGGTCTGACGAAACACGGGGTTGGGGAGTCTTGGTGCATGGTGTTTGGCGTTTTAATGTTGCTTTGGCATACATGGTGTTTTCCGGAGTTTTCTTGTTTGATTGTATATATATATATATATATATATATATATATATATATATATATATATATATATATATATATATATATATATATATATTTAATCGATGGTTTGTTTTATTTTTGCCGCGTCATTATGAGTGTGTGTGTGTGTGTGTGTGTGTGTGTGTGTGTGTGTGTGTGTGTGTGTGTGTGTGTGTGTGTGTGTGTGTGTGTGTGTGTTGAGAATATAAACGATATTTTTTTCCCTCTCTGTAATTCGACTTTTAAGTAATTCAATACACCGTGCAGTCAGTTAGTCACCCAATCGACAAGGAAAATCAACTACAAGGCTCGAGAACAGTCACAACCATTATCCAAAACAATTAACACTCAGAAATGACGGGTTGTAATCTAAGTGGCCACGTTTCAGGAGATAATTCAGAGGAAGTTAGCCATGAATTCCAAAATGCGTGGTATTTATGCATGATCCAGCCACGTCGTGATGCAACAAGCAATACTAGGAATGTTGTGTTATTTTTACGACGAGCCATAAAACCAGTGATGAGTAAAGACCTTGCGCCAAAATATTCTTACGATAAAATGATTCACCGATTCACTCCTTACCTACACAACTGACTGACTCACTCACTCACTCACTGACTGCTCACTCATAGACCGTCTGTATAACCGAGCGAATAGCTACATACACACTTAAATGGCTGGCTAACTAATAGGTTGTTTAGTGTAAGAAGGGAACACTGGCCAAGGACAACAAAAACGATTAAACATAAAGGGCCACTTAGACCCCAGTCCCGAGCAGGTCCGAGAGAGTGAGCCAGAAGAATGGGATAAATGTCTTCAAACCTCCCTCTCAAATTAATTCAAGTCACAGGCAAATGGAAATACAGAATACGGAAGCAGGTAGGGAGTTCCAGAGTTTGCGCAATAAATCAATCATAAAAAAAAAAAATATTGTGCATACGACGCTTGCCTGATACCGTGCAGCTGATAATTATTCCTCCACAGCGGAGTGGGACACGCTGATTAACTCACACTGGTTATCAGTTGGATCATCAAACACGTGACGAGTGAACCCCGTTATTGTGTACGTTAACCCAGTGTGTTGTGTTGACCTAATTTGTCAGGGAGAGAAGTGGACCTAAACTCTTTTACTGTGATGTGCATCCACGGCAATGGGATCTCGATACAGTCCTCCACAAGCACCTACACGAAGGAAAGATAGATCAAAACAACATATATTCCAATTTCTGAACTGCATATGTGTTTAACTTGAACTCCAGGATGTTGACCGAGAAACGAATCTTAAACCTACTAACCTGACATGCATTCCCTCACGGCACTCGGACCTCGGTATCTCCACAAGCACCTACACGAAGCAAAGGTGGATTAAAACAACAAATATTCCAATTTCTAACCTGTATGCATGAGAAACAAACCTTTACCGTATCAATTTGATGTATATCCATCGGTATTGGGATTACGGTACAGTCCCCCACAAGCACACGAAGCTAAGGTGGATTAGAAAAACAGATATTCCAATTTCTAACCAGTTTAAATGAAAAGAACAAACCTGAACTCTTTCACTGTGATATGCATCCACTCACGGCACTGGGATTTTGGTACATTCCCTTACAAACACCTACATAAAGTAAAGGTGGATTGAAACAATAGATTTTTCGATTTCTAACATGTGTAAATGTATAATTTAAGCTCCGGGGGTGTACTGTAACAGGGTGATCCACGAGACTATCCTTTCCACCAGGGAGTGAGGGAAGTGTGAATAAAGAGTGAATGAGCGGATGGTGCTTTGTCTGGCCCGCCATGTGTATAAGTGGGGTAAAGAAATCAATGCCTGAAGGTCTTAAAGTGGTTGTGATGAGGGAATAATGATTAGAGAGTGGGGTACTTGATGGAGGAGCGGGGAGAGGGGTAAATGATGCTGATGCTGACTATGATCTGTCTCAGCGGGGTGGCAAGACAAGATAAGCTGCAGAACTGAGCTGACAGTTTCAATCATTCGACAACCCAAACGTAACCTCTCCCCACGACACAAACCTCGGCGGTTACTTCAGTTTGAACGTGTGGGAAAGGGAAGTGAGTGTGAAGGAAAAGTAAAGCATCAGAAACTGCAGAAATTAATTAACTCACTAGATCTGAAGAGCCAAGACTTATCACTAAAACTTATGCTGATAGTGTTCTCAATCTGAACGAGTGGCGGGTAACGTGAGTGAAAGGAGAGCGACAATGATACACACCAAGATGAAGCTCACTGCCTCGGGGTCTGACGCACCAAACCGACCTTCTTCATACAGGAGGAGGATTGTTTGTACTTCATTGCCGTCTTGTGCAGTTTACTGAGACTAATAAAAGGTAATGAAGACACTTTATATATATATATATATATATATATATATATATATATATATATATATATATATATATATATTACTTCGTCTAGCATTTCTTTATTAGTCTGTTCATATGAGATACACACACACACACCGCGTAGTGTAGTGGTTAGCACGCTCGACTCACAATCGAGAGGGTCGGGTTCGAGTCCCGGGAAGCGGCGAGGCAAATGGGCAAGCCTCTTAATGTGTGGGGTGTGTTCACCTAGCAGTAAATAGGTACGGGATGTAACTCGAGGAGTTGTGGCCTCGCTTTCCCGGTGTGTGGAGTGTGTTGTGGTCTCAGTCCTACTCGAAGATTGGTCTATGAGCTCTGAGCTCGCTCCGTAATGGGGAAGACTGGCTGGGTGACCAGCAGACGACCGAGGTGAATTACACACACACACACACACACACACACACACACTCTCTCTCTCTCTCTCTCAATTGCTCCTATTCAGAAACGCTTTACTCTCTTACCATGGCAATTTTCAAAGATCAGGGATGATTAGTAGAATTCTCAAGACTATTTCTCCTTTCAATAGGGTACAAAATCGTGTTAACCTGTCACTAGAACCGCGAGAACATCCTCAGAAACCAGTACAACTTAAACTACAGCATTTGAAATTAATTCATACCTGCAGGACTCCTGACGAAGAACTCTGCAACTACAAGACTGACGAATCCTGCAGACACATCCTGACATCCTCCTCTGTGTATCCTGCCGCTGCTTCCTGAAGGGAGTTGCGCAGGAAGGCAAAGGATGGACGTTTCTCAGGAGACGGGATCCAGCACTTCTTCATGAGTGTGTACAGTTCCTTGGGGCAGTTAGCAGGTGGGGGGACACCGTGGCCTTTCCTAAGTTGTTCAACTATATCCTTGTTGCTCGCGTACTCTGCAGTGTTGAGAGTCGGGGTGAAGGGAAGGTTATAGTTCATAAGATTGGGGTGAAGGAAAAATCGGTTCTTCAAGGTTGGAGTGAAGGGAAAGACTGCGGTTCATAAAGCTGGGGTGAAGGGAAAGGTTGATAAGGTCGCCATGTGCTTTGGAAGGTTCTAAGGCGTACGGTGGTAAAACGTGACCCATCTAATTAAAATGGTATGTAGGATAAAAGAAAAATATAAGAAAATATGTCAAGTTGCAAGAACACATAAGGCCTACACGTGGCAGTCCCTGTATAAAACACCTATTTATTGCCAACTTTCATCCCTAGCCAGACGTTTTGCCTGATCCTTTAAAGCTCCTTATGATTCAACAATAACAACCTCATCTTTTTATGTACGAAGGGAAACCTGACCAAGGGTAACAAGAGTGAAAAAAAAAGGCCCACTTAGATGCAGGACCGAGAGAGTGAGTCAAAAGGATAGGGACAAATTATTGAATCAAGTAGTAATAGTAAAGATAAAAACTGTTATACGGGCCGTTGAGAAGTGAAAGGTTGTAGATAAATCTCAGGTCGAGCCAGGAATAAATGTTATAAAAGTAATGCTGGGTCGAACTAAGATTTATACGACACCATCACTACTCAGCAAAGGTAAAGATTCCTAACGCCTCATTCACTTAGGTTGGTGATGAAATACGCGAGACATAACTGGAGGACAGACTATTTAACACACTCACCATGGCAATGCAGGGGGCTACCCTTCACAACCTCCACCATGAACATCCCAAAGAGCCACACACAGGTCTTGCTCGTCACGCTACCACACGCAGATAACTCCGGAATCACGGGTGCGAAGCGCAGGGAATCTGTCAGGGAACAAGGCTATTCTGACACATCTTGCTTTGCCTGACTGCCACCACCATCACCACCACTACCTCCACCGTCTGCTACTGAATATACATTACTCACATGTCCTTTCCCACACATAAGGCCCTTTATGTAATTCCCAAGGTTCTATGTATCTCTTCCTGAATACTGAGTGAGCGGCAAAATGAAGCAAGACGTGCATGTATTTGTATTCTTAATTCTCTCATTGTGCATGGCAAAAGAGTAAGAGTGGCGCTATCACCTGCAACTACATAAACTACAGTATACCAACGCTACACATACCACAAACTATGAATAAAATAAACACGGTACAACACTCTACTTTACATTCTAGAATCACCTACGGTCTACAACTCTCCACAACTCATGCCACCTCAGCACATTTGCCTATAACTCACATCAGCTATATATAGTTAATGAAGACAGCACAGCACGGCCACCTCACCTTCAGACGTCACATGCTGGGGTGTGCTGATGGAGAGGCACACTCGCAATTTACACACCAAGTCACTGGTCATGAGAATCTCCCTCACTGCCAGGTCGAAGTAGAGAAGGTCGTGTTCCTCCAGGTATGCCATGCCACTCGCCACCTACAGGTTGTTTTTGCAGTCATTAAGGAACTCTAGAATCAATTAAGGGTCAAGGAGCTTAAGAATTACTGGAGACCTTTAGAATAATTAAGGAACTAGTCAGAAGAAAGCGTCAGAATCATTATGAGATCTATTTTGAGTCACGAGGGATTTTAAGTGTCAATGTAAAGCTTTCGAATCAATAGTAAGAAGTTTGATTTAGACTCCAACACAATGAAACACAAACAACACATAAACAAACAGTAGCACACGTGTTGGTCTTCGTGAGGCTTTCTGTGATAAACCACACTACGTGCACACACACACACACACACACACACACACAGAGAGAGAGAGAGAGAGAGAGAGAGAGAGAGAGAGAGAGAGAGAGAGAGAGAGAGAGAGAGAGAGAGAGAGAGAGAGAGAGAGAGAATCAAGAAATTTAACATATGAAAGACAAAGGCTCCTCCTCACCAACCCACCTGAGACAACACGTGCAGGTGTAGAGGCAAGCACACCTGTCGGTAGCGCGATAGCCAGAACTGCAGGTTTTGGGCGCTGAAGGGACCCTCGGAAACTACGTGGACCTGGTGACCTTCAGTACACACCCCCAGCAGGTTGAGTAGGTTAGGGTGGTGCAGGCCTCTCAGGAGCTCCACTTTCTCCAAACACTCCTTGGCACCTTTCTTCATATCCGTTGTCTTGATCTCCACCTCCACGCTTTCCTTCCACTTTCCCGACCAGACCTGGACTGGGAGACAAACAAGGCCCTTAAATCCATTCTAATTCCTCTATAATACCCTAGAGGATGTTGGATATGGAATGCAGTTTAAAAGAGTATAATACATTAACTTCAAAAGAATATGGGATGAAATATAGAAGATGCACTAAAAATACAGCGGTTTGGTTTGCCTCTTTACCTGCCTGTGAATTCCCGAGGTAATCTCTGCCAATAACCTTAATGAATTCCAGATCACTGCGATTAATTTCCCAGCGCTCGCCTTGCTCATTGTGTGATGACGCAGCACGGTGGCTCTCCTGGGAATCAGTGCCTCTCCACGCCTCTGAGATGACGTGAGGGAACAATTACAGTGGTATATTGGTAGTGGCTGGACAGTGAAGGTCGACTCAGCTCCACTTAAAGCTTGACGAGCATTATGATTTGATTGGTAAAGGCTGCAGAGAGAGAGAGAGAGAGAGAGAGAGAGAGAGAGAGAGTTATCCCTATAAAAGACTTACCCATACTTAGCTTTTTCGTCAAATTTGATAGTGTTTCTCTTTTTGCCTCTCCGTGCTACTTAAGTGAGTACGTAATTTCCGGTGTCCATTGGGAATTACGCAGCTGTCCACTGTTTTCTTACATACAAATCCCTGACTACTATGAACACTTTATGAGGTCTATTTCATTCCTATATCCAACTAATCTTTCAAACAAGCCTTCACAACAACAATAATAATAATAATAGTGATAATGATAATAATAATAATAAGGAAAAATAAGAAAATTTAGTCCGTGTAATGAGGCTTTCACTATCTTCCGTGATAAGAGCAAGATAAAGCAGATAGCAAGGAGGAAAACCTGTCTGAACATATGGTTTGAGGAAGAGGCGACACGGGCACCAAGTTGAACGTGATTGCTAAGAAAGAGAAGGCAGATTGGGGTATTGCATCGGACATTGAGGCTACTCCGGTCAAGATTTTACAGAGAGAGAGAGAGAGAGAGAGAGAGAGAGAGAATTATCCCTATAAAAGACTTATCCATACTTAGCTTTTTCGTTTATATATATATATAAAAAAGAAGAATAAGAATAAGTAGAACAAGTAGATAGAAGAAGAAGAAGAAGAAGAAGAAGAAAAGACACATTATCTTCTCTATCCTATACGGGCTAATTTCTAAACAATCTTAATTTCAAGAGGAAACCGATGACAAAGGCAGCAACGAGCACGGCCTTCAATGTCACCAAACGTTGCGACATCTTTGTCATCTTCAGTGGTCTACCTAAAAAGCGAAACATAAAACCAAGCAAGAACAATAGGTTTACAAGACAACCAAGGTTCTCATTAAGGTGAGTGAGCATTACTCCATGTTATGCAACAGTTATTAACACTTTGATGGAACAAGCACACAGGATACGATCATCTGAGAAAATATCGTTTATATTTGTTTCGCTTTTCGACCACTGAAGATGACATAAAAGGATGTTGAAATGTTTGGTAGTATTAAAGATAGTACTCGTTATTGCCTCTATCATTAGTTTGCTCTATTATCTTCTCTTCCTGTTTCTTACCATTGTGTGACGAGAGAGAATCGGCGTGACGGTGGTGAAGAGGCTGAAGGTGGCAACACTGCTGGCCCATTACAAGTTGTCAGTTTTGCAGGAAGATCAACTTGTCCTATCCCTTTCACGGAGTCTCCTTCTAAAGAGAAAAAGACGCCTCGGCTGCTTCCTGTCCAAGATATTAACAGATGTTCTAGCTCTCCTCCGCCTCTACGTGCTGGTGAGTGTTCTGTCTTGAACATTGTGTTGGTACTCGTGCAAATCCCTAATTTTGAAAAAGAAGAAAAAAAAAAAAAAATAATGCAACTTACATACATTGAAATAATTGTTAATACCCTGGGATTCATAATTATATGAACAGTGCATATTATACTGACACTACATTCAGCAGCAAACACCATGCAAATACTTCTGTTGGCGAACAGTGGGAACGTTTACAAATGAGGCCCGCCAAGTTGCCAATCGTCAATTTCATCTCGGGCCACATGTCATGAGTTACAGTTTAGGTAGGAGTAAATACAGCTGGCCGTGACCATTAATAAGCAGCTGCAGTGAACTGGCACTGCTCCAGCTTCACTTCTAGGTGGTTTGGAAAATTTTATAAAAAGACAATTTCCGTCTTGCATCAAACATGCGATGGCTGGAAGCGTGGAAGGATATCACATTATTAATGCAACAATATCAATCAATCAATCATGATAAATTTGGATCACACGAGTCAAATTTTTTTACACAAGCTTCAAGGATGGCTATAATAATTTTCTATAAAATCTTAAGAACGCTAAATGGTTATTCAATACAATTGGTTCGTAATTTAATACAAATTTTATTCTTCCAGACATCAATCACTAATGAGCAGAGAAGTGAAACAAACGGTTTCACATGCAATATACGTAAATAAACTGTTTGAATATATTTTCTTTGCTCATTACGTTTGAGTCATTAAATGGCAACTTACAGGATGACGTAATCTGGTTAGTAAATATACATACATACATATATATATATATATATATATATATATATATATATATATATATATATATATATATATATATATATATATATATATATTGCATAGATTTGGAAAATAGATATTCTAATTTGCCTGTGTATAAATTTCACGTTTATAATTTAAGAGCATAAAAATTTTCTTGGTTCCTTAGCTAACACTCAACACCTTCATGGTTAATGCAAAATGTAGCTGAATGAAAATTTGCATTAGAGGTACACTTGTGGTTAGAAATTCAGTAAGATACAGCTGCACTTATTTTCACTTTGTTTATCATTTCCCATCAATGTTTTATTGCCTCTGGTCTGCTGACAGTCTTATAATACCTGATGATTAACACGTTTTTAACCAATCCTTCAGTTCAGCTAAAAAGCAAACACTAAGTATTGGTGGTAAGGAATGTATTACAATGAAGAGCTCAGATCTTGTGAATCTTTTAGCTATAGAAATCCCAGTGTAATCCAAAACTTGCATTGAAATATTAGCTTCAGTCCTCAAAAAAGTATGTCAACCTTCATTTATACAAGCTATCGGTAATTCTACAAAGATTGCTTCTTAGCATCCTTCCAATCCTGAATGGAAGCTAGAACTTTATCAATCTCTTGCTCTATTCCTTTCTTTTCTATTTCAACAACTTGTAATCTCTTTTTAAATTCATCCTTAATCTTCTCAATCCTATTATCACACTTCAAATTTTTATTGTTAAGTTCAACCAGCTTGAAGGTTAAATCTCTTAGTTTCCGGTGTGATGGTCCACCCATAATGGCAGCAATGGCAGCTCTTCGTTTTCTTCTTGCTAACTCATCTGATGATTCACATTCCACTACATCTGGCTCAGTGGAAGATTGCTTTCCAGATGAAGACTTATTTTCAGTTTCAAGAGATTTTCCAAAAGGCACCACAAACACATTTTCCATTTGCTCTTCTTGTTTGATATTTGATTCCAGATCCACTTCACTGTGAATATCCTGAATAGATTTATCCGAGGTACTGGGACTGTTTACATTAGGTGGTTGATTTATCAGCAAATTGTCTGTGTTTTGAACAGCAACAGTGTGTTGAATGACTAGAGGCTGGGGCTGAGAAACATATACAGCCAAGTTTCCTGCTGGCACCTGGTACAAAGGAAGAGGGGGAGTAGCATTACTATCCATTGGTATTGTGGCCATTGGAACATTATGAGACACCTCCTCTAATGGAACTGCCACTGGTAGTGGGTCAGACGGCTCCTGCTTTATGGAGACGTCACTGAAATTATTTTCTTGTACCTTTGAAGGCCTGCCTTTCTTTCTGCTTACTCCTTGTATTGTCCTCCCTTTTCTTTTCTTGGAGTTGTCTTTGGGCTTGTCAGATATTTCCACTACTGGTTCTAATATGTTCATGTTCCATTCATTAGCCATTTCCTCCTCATCACTAAGTGGCTCATTCTTCCTATGAGAACACAAAGAACAACATTAGGTTTACAAGACACCCAAGGTTCTCATCAAAGTGAGTGAGCAAGACTACCTGGCATATAACTTGACAACTAATATTTTGGTGGAACAAGCAGACAGGAGAAGATAATTTAAAAAGTATCTTATGGAAATATCTGTTCCATCATATAAACAAATAGATAAAGACAAAAAATATCTGTAAATGGAAAAAAAAAATTTGTCAAAATAAAAAAGAAAATAAAGAGGGAATGACAATATGAGCTGTGTGAGAGAGAAAAGTTGCTCAAATAACAATGATAGTAAATACTGAAAGATCGAACACAATTCTGTAAGGAAGGAAACTAATGCAAATACCTACGAAAACAAAATTTAAAGAATATAAAGAGCTGTGCAGGAGGAGAAGACACTATTTCTAAGGTATATGATATTGAATTACAGGGATTGAGAAAAAAAAATCAAGGGATACTTGAGACTGTAACATAGATTCTGGAGACTGTAAGGTGGCTGGAATCAATGGATGAATGAAATAACATGAGACAAAGAAAACTAATAAAATTGGTGTAGGACAACCCTAAGCGAGATGCATTAAGTTATGATCATCCTGCTTATGAAGTTCTCAAGGTTTCTTTAATATCTGACATCAAACATTTACTTATTAAAACAATGTCAAATTAAACAGTAACCAACTCCACTCAAGCCAAGAAAAGGAGAACATATGAAGAAGAAAAAGAAGAAGAAGAAGAAGAAGAAGAAGAAGAAGAAGAAGAAGAAGAAGAAGAAGAAGAAGAAGAAGAAGAAGAAGAAAAGCAGTGAAGATACATACACTAATCCCAACATGGTATACTTCTCTATGTACTTCTGAGTGAGCCGTATGAGGATGACTCTCGGGGACATGGCATTGCAGATCTTGGGGGTTGTTGGCCGAGTCTTGCCCAGGTATAGCTCCCGCACGTCCTGCACCAGTCGGCTCAGCGGCATCATCTTGCCTGCTGTGGAGAAGAATGACAGGTGAGATTAAGTGAGGTGCAAAATATGAGCAAAAATTTACTGTTCAATGTAATCTATTAGTGCGAGGTGGGTAAATACTGACCACAGGGAAACATCGACCGAATGCTCTGGTACCATAAGTATTTCAAATTGCGTGTCGCCACTCACCACCAACACGGCAGCAATCCTCAGTGAACAACACGTGAGCAACAGGTTTATGCTATCACGCCGTCTGTGTTTACCAGGTAAGAACATTTACTTTATGGATGTCTGTTGTTATATTTCACAGTTCTCATAGTGTCTCATGTCGGTGAATACGGTGTGATTGTTTCAAGTTCAATTTCATTACAATATTTAGCCATACTGACATGTTATCGAGTGAAATGAAGTGCATCCTTTCAAAGTGGCTGCCATGGCATTGTTAATATATATATATATATATATATATATATATATATGGAAACATCAACCAAAAACATGTGTGAAACACCAGTGCCTGAAATTTTGAATATTCTTAAATACTAAAAAAAAAAAAAAAAAAAAAAAAAAAAAAAAAAAAAAGTACATTGGCATGAAAATAAATGGTGGTGGTGAATCTGTGCATCTAAATGAAGTGGAACAGAGTTTTTTGGGGATAAAGGATCTTTCGAACCAGGACAATGTAAGAGTGTCCTGGTGCAACCAAGAGGCAGGCTGACCTGGTTAAGGTGTACCCTCCTTCTGACTGCCTTCAATATGCATTTCTAGTAGTGTAGTAGCTTACAGGGTAAGGTGTTTCTTTGTATATAGTCTTCTGTCTTGAACTCCCTCTATTTGTATGTAATCAGGCTATAAGTTGGTTGAATATACTTTAAGGTGTCTTAACTTCCCTCTCTGCTTCAAATAATTGTCAATAATTCATAAAATTTATTTAGTTGAAGATATGCTTATAGTATGATTTTTGTCTGCCAGAATTAAGTTTGATTTGTCTAATAAGTGTTAACTTTTTATGTCCTTATCTTTCACTTAATCACTTAATAATGATGGAGGGGAGGGTGGCTAGGGTTATCCTATATGTTGCTTTCAAGCAAAAAAACAACAATTTTAGTTATATAAGCTTAAAAAATAAAGGTTGATGTTTCCCCACTCCTCAGTCTGTTTCCCTGCAGAAGCAACACTGACCGAGGTCCCAAAAATTTTTAAGGTGCAAAATATGACTTTCTGTCTGTGTAGTTTGTTTTGGCCAGTGTGCTCTCTATCAGATACAAAATGGAATTTTTATGCAGGTTTTTCTACTAATAGGTCGGCATTATGCCATCTCACACTATTGTGCTTTAAGATGACTGGTTGGAGAGCAAGAATCCCTTATATTCTTTATTGTGTAAGTGCAATGAAATAAAAGCAAATATCTAGTGTTGACTATAATCACAGAGAGAGAGAGAGAGAGAGAGAGAGAGAGAGAGAGAGAGAGAGAGAGAGAGAGAGAGAGAGAGAGAGAGAGAGAGAGAGAGAGAGAGAGAGAGAGAGAGAGAGAGAGAGAGAGAGAGAGAGAGAGAGAGAGAGAGAGAGTCTCATATTCTACACTTTATGCAGCTAATGTATAGTCTGGTAGGGTGAGATGGAAGAACACTGACCTAGAGAGAGAGAGAGAGAGAGAGAGAGAGAGAGAGAGAGAGAGAGAGAGAGAGAGAGAGAGAGAGAGAGAGAGAGAGAGAGAGAGAGAGAGAGAGAGAGAGAGAGAGAGAGAGAGAGAGAGAGAGAGAGAGAGAGAGAGAGAGAGAGAGAGAGAGAGAGAGAGAGAGAGAGAGAGAGAGAGAGAGAGAGAAATGCATAAAAATTCCCTTTAGTATCAGAGAGAGAGCACACTGTGACCAAAACAAACTACAGTAAGTCCTTGTTACATGGTACTTCTTTATCCGGTAAAGTCACAGTTACAGTATTTTGAAATTACTACCCTTGATTCGATATACAATAAGAAAAATTCACAGATACGGTATCCGCTCATGTCATGACGTCATCCACACCAAACCTCCCTGCCACTCACAGTACTGACTTCAACTTGACCACCCTTGGAGCCTGTTATCTCTTCCCCTCCCAGCCTTTTTTTGACTGCATTACATATTACAGGCAACCCCGCTTAACAAAGGTTCGCACAATGAAATTTCGCTACAATGAAGGTTTCCTTTTACTACCATCTCCTTGTTTAACGAACACCAAACTCGCTTTAACAAAATTTTATCCAGGTAATTTTTTCCAAGTTTGAAAGCCCAGCTGTATCACACAAGCTGACAGGCTTTTGAATACATCAGCACCTCTCGTGGACAAAAGACGCACCACTTACTCCCCTAGTTCAAAACAATAACAGCGTCAGCAGCAGCTCGTCTTCCCTTGCTCTACATGCCACCAAAACGCCCTGCAATGTCGCCTTGCGTTGCTAAGAAGACCAGGAAGTCTCTTACTCTCGAAGTGAAGCTGGATATTATTCACAGACATGAGAGGGGCAAGAAAACTAATAGCATTGCTTCCCACCATGGCTTGACTCCATCTACTGTCTACCATTTTCAAGTCAGCAGACTCTATTAAGAAGGCTTGTGAGACTGTATCTTCCTTGCAAGCTAAAAGAACCACCTGAACTCATGACTGCAATGGATAAAATGGAAAGCCTTGTGGAAATGTGGTACATAAGTTTTGTATGCAGTACCATGATGCGCCCTTTGTTTACATTCCACAGGTTGCCAGCTAGCGTATTTCCCGCTCCACTCTCCCTCCTTCATAAATCTAAGATCATCAACATTATAAGTTACTTTCATACATACATTAATGTACATTATAATGACTTAGTCTTAAACTGCTTAAATGTTTAATTTCATAATTTTTACTTTCATTAAATGTTTTACTGTACTATGATGCACTCTCGCTTTGTTTACTCTCAATGGAAGCTGAAGTCAGGGGTTAAACTTGTTATAATTGGTTCGCTTAACGAAGGGTTTTTTAGGAACGTAACCCTTTCATTAAGCGGGGGTTGCCTGTACTTATATGCATTACTAATTAGATGAATAAATGGAATATTAAAGGGTCTATTGTAAGCACAAATATATTCATAATAATTATGGCAAACAGTAGTCATAATACAAAGAAAAATTAAGTTCACACCATTCATAATGTTAGCATAAATATTCAATATTTGTTATTGAATATAATCCACTTAATCATAACATAAACAGCAAAGGAAAACAGGTAATATAGTCCTAGTGGAAAAAATAAACTACATATCATTCATGTGGTCAGTTTCATTAGCTTTCTATTTTGACCTTTGCATGACTTATGTTTTTTCTTATTTGTCTTAATGTTATTATTTAGATTCTTAATTCTAAAGTACACAAATATTTTGGCAAAAAATGATATGACATCATCAGTGAAAACGAGTTGGGGCTGAAACTGAAGTAGGCTTATACCTAAATAACACTGGTAATGCTTTCACCTCACAGGTAGGCTATATAGCACTATAAGCAGTACAGAGGCATACAACAATCATTTAGAAAATTCATCAATTTAACCTACCTTGAGGTAAATTAAGGGATGGAACTGCAGTATCTGTTAGCGGCCTGTAACTCTTGGGTGCCTCAGTGCCTAAGAGGCGATGCTTTAAATCATCCTTGTAGTCAGAACTTGTAAAATGCATGGAACATATCACTGCATTGTCCACATTAAACACTTCACCTCGGGAACAAGCTTGAATCCACTGCTGTCTGTGATTTTTTTCCTTGGGAAACTTGAAATACTTAATGCCTGAACCTGCTGTTTTTCTTTTCGTGTTATTGCATCCAAGCACTGAGCAATTGTTTGGCATGTTTAGTTGTTTACAGCACTGTGGAGAGTTTGATGAACACTCCAGCTAGCCCAGTGTCCACAAGCAATATGTAAACAACAGGAAATCTCAGGCGTCAGGCCAAAGTGCCTGAACATCCCACCAAAAGTCAGCTGTCAGTGAGCACTGAGCTGGGGTGGCGTGGGAAGTGTGACATGGATGATGTCACAAAAACAATCAGTCTCTTCCCGCGTTTCCCATTGAACACAAGTGAAATCCTTACGTGTGTTTTTTGTGGATATTATCATGACGCACAGTGACGTACCCATAATGGCCTGAAAACTTTACATTTTTTTTTATATGACTATTCTCATGTATTTTAATTTCTGTAGGGTGACTTTTGACATGCTGGAATGCATTCCCTATTATTACATGTTATAATCAGTTTGGTATATGGTAATTTTGATTTGCAGTAAGGTTTTCAGGAACGCGTATGTACCATATAATGAGGACTTACTGTACACAACATGGCTCGCCTATGGTATATGCATAAATCCCTAACTCAGAAAGTTAGCAGCTACTTTGATGCTGCAATTGGTTGCAACCTGGTGCTTGAATGCAGCCTCCAAGTTGGTGCGGTCAAACTACCTATCACTTTTCCTGACATACTTGGGAGACATGACTATCAGGCTTCCAAGAAGGCAGTAGGCAAGATCTGAAAGAGTTAATGACATTAGACACATGAATGGGTAAAGTTGAGCCCCCAAAATACAAGTTTCAAGTTTTTAGCATAATGATGCTGACATCATGATTCACTAAAAATCACTTTAAAAAAAAAAAAAAAAAAAAAAAAAATCACTAATTCACCACCACCATTAATTTTCATGCTAATATGCATAATCAATCACTTTTTGTTGTTTTTCCAGGTAATTGAAATTCTTAAAAAATTTCACGCATTGTTGTTCCTCTGACATATTGCCGGTCAATGTTCCCCCAACCACCATTTTTTTTTCACAACAATGCCATGGCAGCCACTTTGAAAGGATGCACTTCATTTCACTCGATAACATGTCAGTATGGCTAAATATTGTAATGAAATTGAACTTGAAACAATCACACCGTATTCACCGACATGAGACACTATGAGAACTGTGAAATATAACAACAGACATCCATAAAGTAAATGT
>NC_059263.1:9158856-9163856 GCF_017591435.1 Portunus trituberculatus | reverse complement strand
TTACTTCTCATAATTAACTTCCTTCTCATTCACTAGCATGAGGCCTTCCTTACACGGGGATTTGGTAACGATGCAACAATTCACTCTGTATACCTCCCACTTCTATTCTTCCTCCCACCCACTATATTCACCTCACGCCCTCTTGTTCTTATTATCTCCCTTCACTGTTCTTTTTACTTTCTCTCCCTCTGACGCCACTACGGTCTGACCCAAACGATTTATAGGCAACCATACTAGTCCGTACTCAGAACTCATTTTCATTTTACTATGCGTGGCTCTCGTTCACTCGTCTGTTTACAATATACTTATTTTCTTTCCTGCTCTTTTCTGTTGCCTTGAGATTATGGTAATGACGTCTCTTTTATGTTGGTTTATGTTTCCTTTCTAACAGTCTCGCGAAAGTATATTTTTATTTTTGTTAGTGAGTAGTTGAGCGTTCGGAAATTTTACTGATAAGCTCATGGCATTTTCTTTAGTTTTTATTCTATTTTTCTTTTGATATTGATGTGTAAAATTGTTTTGAAGTTATCTTTTCCTCACTCTCCTACTTCTCTGATCTATACATCTTCAGTAAATCATAATGCATGATAGTGGCAACTTAATTTGAAAAAAGAACGAAAAAAAAAAATGAAGGATAAAAGAAATAGGATGAAAAGAAATAAAAAGGAAGGATAGAAATTCAGATAGGAAATTACCCCCAAAGAAGAACAAAAGCAAAGATGGACACCTAAAAACAAAATAAAAAGAAAGAAGAAAGAAAGGAAGGAAGGAAGAAAGAAGAAGAAGAAAAAAAAAAAAAACAGCGCAGTCCCCCACTGTATCCGTTTTCTGTAAAAGACTGAGAGAGAGAGAGACATGCTGAACGCCTTGGGTCGCAGGCTCCGATCTGTTGGGACGCCCCGCAAAGATTATACTGTTACTGCCCTGCCCCGCCCCGCCCCGCCCCGCCCTGACCCCGGTGAGCACTCTGGGGTGAAGGGAGGTTGTGGGCCAGAGACTATGGAGGGGCGGGGACGGGGGAAGATGAGGGGGTGTGGTGTGAAAGGGCCGCATGCAAGATTATTAGCGCAGATAGTGCCAAGATCGTAACAAAAGTCGTAAAGAGAGAATGTGAGATACTTTGACTCACTCACTCACTCACTCACTGTGTGTGTGTGTGTGTGTGTGTGTGTGTGTGTGTGTGTGTGTGTGTGTGTGTGTGCGCGCGCGCGCTTAGCTACACACTTGCCTATCTATAATTTTTTCAGGTTCATCATGTTTTTAATCACCATCAGAGAGAGAGAGAGAGAGAGAGAGAGATTTGATTTGATAAATTTATTATACAGAACGTATCAAACAGTACAAAAATACATTAAGCCACAACAACAACAACAACAACAACAAAGAAACACAAACACACACACACACACACACACACAAGCATGAGGCCACGTAGGGCCAAAAGAGCCTCGCAGGGCAAGGGGATTAGGAAAATCCCCCAAAGCGGGGGAAGCGGACAAATAGCTCGTCCAGGACGTAGTGCGGTAGGAGGTGGCGGCAGACGGCATCCAGCGGCAGGCCCTGAGGCAGATGGCGCACAGTGGGGCACGCCAGGCAGTAGCGCTCGATGGTATTGGCCTGGGGAACCTGGTATAGGCGACAGGCCCATCACAATACTACTAGTACTGCTGCTGCTGCTGCTGCTGCTACTACTACTACTACTACTACTACTACTACTTACAACAACAACAACAACAACAACACAGCCACCTACTTCCACCGTTTGGTTCAATAAACAGTATAACCATCACAACATAACACACACAATATGCTAATAAGGATTCGAATATCTATATCGAAGTCCGGAGCAGCAGTGAACGATTCGTGGGTTCATAGCTGTAGTGGTGGTGACGAGAACGACCCGCTCAGACACACCCAAGCCCTCAACACCACCGGCACTTGAGTCGACCCTATCCAGTGCTTTTGTAAGGTGTGTGTGTGTGTGTGTGTGTGTGTATGTGTGTGAGGTTATAATGTTGATTGATTGATAAAGAAATTCTTGTTCGGCGCCGCAACAACTAAAATCATGTCACCGATACTACATAAGACGTGTGTGCGTGTGCGTGTGCGTGTGTGTCCCCTTAGGTAAAATAATTAGATACTTGTAAGATTACGTATCCAAATTAATTCTCTTAATTTTGACAGTGAAACGATTGAAGACCTGCAGTGAGTCCCTTCATAAACCTCAACAGAAACTCCCTGACCCAAGGAACACCACCACCACCACCAACATGGCCCCAGTCGCGTCGTCAAGCAAGAAAGGATTCCTCAGCCTGGCAGAGAAGTCCCTGAACACTAAACCTAAGTCAGGCGTTAATAAGCGAAGGAGTCACGGAAGGGAGGGAACGAGAACTGGACTGCGGAAAGTGATCAAACGAGGCATGAAAAAAGGTGCACGTGTGGCTATGACTGCTTATGAGGTGGCGAAGGAGACTGGCATGCTGAAGGGCGTCCCGGGTATGGTGGCAGACGCCCTTGTGAATACTACAATCGCCTTGCTAGGTATAAGCAGCCCGCAGCATATGAGCACACCCAATGCCGGTGGTTGGAACTTGGAATTAGAGGCCTCACAAAATGACAATAATTGCTCCTTTGCTCTGAGCGTCAGCAAGTCACCGGAGTTCTCGGCGGAGCTTCATTTTCGTTCTCCTGTTGACCTTTTCATCAGACCAGGAAAGGTGGAGGTGAGGAAGAGTGCAGGCCGCTCACATACACAAGGACGGGCGGCAACTCCAGGCGGGGCAAATTCTTTCGTTTCTCCTGGAGCTTCAGTCACGGATTTGGTTTCAAGGCCTCAATTTGGCGCTCACGGATCCTTGATCGAAGCTACACCGCCCGGCTTCGTAAATGTTCCTCTAACGCCCTCACAGACGGAACCAAACCTGCTCCTCGTATCAAGATGGAGAGGACACCCCCACATACGGAACCAGTGTACATGCCTCCTCGTATCAAGATGGAAAAGACGAGGATCAAGCAAGAGGTTCCGTAATTCGTGAACCGGGCACACTGGTTGGTAGAGGTAGAGGAGGAGGAGGAGGAGGATCAAGCAAGAAGTCCTATAATTTATCTAAACAGGGCAACGTAAATAGAATGGAGAGAATAGTGCAGCACCAACACCAGGGAAAAAAGTTGCTCATCTTTACACACGCCTCACTGACCTATTGCTGGGTCTTGGTGATGGCGGCTAGAGGGTGAGTTGCAGAATGAGTGTTGGAATGGCTGCGTCCTACTGAAGGCGACCTGATAGTGGAAAATAAAGTGCTGGTGTAGGGACACGTGATATGATGCATAGTGAGGAGACACAATAGGAGGTGGAGGAGGAGAAAGTGATCAGATGGCCTATACTTAAGTGTTACAATGTGTCGATAAAAGGCTAAACACGTGAGTTCTTTAAGTGATTGGCTTAGGTATACCTGTCACTAATGCTAACCCCAGTCCGAGCGACACACAGCAGTACATCGACCTGTGAACGCGTACTTTCTCGCCACGCTCGCTGAGAAACGCTCTCCCACACCTTTTTGCTGTAAATCAAATCTGTTTACTTTCATTGCCAATTTCTGTTATTCTAGTAATGTTTTAAAAATAGTGATGGTGTTTGTAGTGAGTAATAAAGAACGTATTTGTAACTGCCCATTGTGTTTTGAGTTTCCTCGCCTCATTGTCAGATGATGAAGGGAAAGTGTACTCGGCGACCTGAGTTGAACCTACACGCACCTGTTCCTCCCTACACACTCACTACTTTGCTCTCACTCCCACTTACTCTAAACTCACTCTCACTCATTCACTCGCTCTTACTATATTCGCCCTCGCTTTTGCTCTTAATTAGTCATCTATATACTCCCTATCTCTCTCTCTCTCTCTCTCTCTCTCTCTCTCTCTCTCTCCCCTTTGTCATCATTCTACTCTTTACTCCTCATTCTCTTGCTCTTATTAGTCCTCTCTATACTCACTTTTAACTACTTTGCTCTTATTTTCACTCTTAATAGTTCTTTTCTTATTTACTCGCTACTTTGCTGTCACTCGCTCTTATCTCGCTCTTCATTACTCGTTCAGATTCTTTTTCTCGCCACTTTACCCTCGCTCTCTTGGCAATCTTACCCACTCAAATTGCCTGCCACTGTCTCTTAACTCATTGATTCATATTTATTTTGCGGTTTCTGAATATGACTCCACACCTTGCTTGTTGTTGTCCCTTCCTGAAAGATTCCCTTCCCCTGACCGTGCCTGTTTTTCTTCATTTCCGTGAGTTTTCTATCCTTTTTCTTACCTTATCGTTTTTCTTCTACGTATTTCACTGACTTTTTTTTTTTTACCCATTTCATTACCGTAACTTTATTTCTATTGATTTTCTTTTCTTTTTACCTATTTCCTTCCCTAGACGTTTATTTCTATCTATTTCCTTACCTAGCCGTTTATTTCCAACTATTTCCTTGATATTGCCACCTATTTCTTGCTTGCTTGCCTATCTGTTTATTTCTACCCACTGACCTTTTCTAAGTATTTCCTTACTTAATCGTTTATTTCCACCTACTTCCTTGACTTTTCCCAATTATTTCCTTAACCTGACGTTATTTCCTTCCATCCTTTACTGCTACAAATTAAACTACTTGGTGTTTGTCTATAATTACTACGCCACTTACTATTCTTCTGTCCTGAGACTTCCTTTGATCTGTCGAGTTTCCTTCTGTCTTTTCTGTTACTTATTTGGCATTACTTTACTCCTACTGCCTGTGTTATGAGCCGTTTTGTCTCGCTTTGTCGTAGTATAAAGACCTGGGGGGAGGGAATGAGGAATCCATCAAGACAGCAGCGTGCTTCCTTTGATCTGCTGAGTGTGATATCTTTTCTGTTGCTTGTTTGGCATTACTTTACTCCCACTGTCTGTGTTATGCTGTCTTGTCTCGCCTGTCTCGCCTTGTCGTTGTATAAAGGCTGGGGGGCGGTGTGTGATGAATCCGCCA
>NC_059263.1:9143856-9151356 GCF_017591435.1 Portunus trituberculatus | reverse complement strand
TAAGATTAAAGAAAAAAAATGAATTACTATAAAAAAAGAATCAAGGAAAATATCTACATTATGATACGAATGTGAACTAAATGAAAAGAAAAAGGAGTAAGAGAGAGAGAGAGAGAGAGAGAGAGAGAGAGAGAGAGAGAGAGAGAGAGAGAGAGAGAGAGAGAGAGAGAGGTGCAGTTTGTCACGCGTCAATAAACTCTTTCAGTCACTCCCTCTATCGAAAAATTTTGCAACATGTTAAAGGAAAAAAAAAAAAAAAAAAAGTAAAACGCATACCTGACCACTCTCTCTCTCTCTCTCTCTCTCTCTGACCTATTTGCGCGTAGGAAGAAAGGTTTTAGGATATTATCTCATCTACATACCCAGACCTTGTTGAGAGAGAGAGAGAGAGAGAGAGAGAGAGAGAGAGAGAGAGAGAGAGAGAGAGAGAGAGAGAGAGAGAGAGAGAGAGAGAGAGAGAGAGAGAGAGACTTCCTGGACAAGTAAAAATGTCTCGTTTTTGTTAAGATCGTGGACATTAAGAAGAAAAAGAAGAGGAGGAGGAGGAGGAGGAGGAGGAGGAGGAGGAGGAGGAGGAGGAGGAAGAGGAAGAAGAGGAGGAAAAAAAGAGAATTAAGGACAGCACAAAAAAAAGTAGTTAACAAGAGAAAAAAAAGACGTAAAAAGTAGTAGTAGTAGTAGTAGTAGTAGTAGTAGTAACAGCAGTAACAGTAGTAATTGTTGTTGTTGTTGTTGTTGTTGTTGTTGTTGTTGTTGTAGTAGTTGTATGAAAAAGAAAAAAAATGGAAGAAGATAAAGTGAAAGAAAAAAAAAACAAATAAAAAGAATAAAGATGATTATGGATAAGAAGAAAAAGAGGAGGATGAGGAGGAGGAGGAGGAGGAGGAGGAGGAGGAGGAGGAGGAGGAGGAGGAGGAGGAGGAGGAGGAGGAAGAGGAGGACGAGAAACGAGGAGAAGGAGGAGAAGAAGGAGGAGGAGGAAGAGGACGAGAAACAGGCACCGAACAAGCAAGAGGAGGAGGAAGAAGAGGAAGAAGAAGAGGCGGAAGAAGAAGAAAAGGAAGAGAAGGAGGAGGAAGAGGGAGAAGGATCTGGTAGCTCTCTTGGTGTCTTGTTGCTCGGCTCTCAATGGTATCAAGAAGGCAGTCTGCGCGAGTCACTTCATTAGCGTGCATTGTAAAGGTGTGTACTGGTGTCGATTACCTGTGGCGCCTTCATTAACAGGTACACACACACACACACACACACACACACACACACACACACACACACACACACACACACACACACACACACACACACACACACACACACACGATTCAAGTCTATCATACGAATTTCCTGTCTAATTTTCATTTCTCTTTTCTTTTTCGTGTCCGACAGAGAGAGAGAGAGAGAGAGAGAGAGAGAGAGAGAGAGAGAGAGAGAGAGAGAGAGAGAGAGAGAGAGAGAGAGAGAGAGAGAGAGAGATAATATGACATGAAAACATTATCATATACTATAATACTATGAATAGAAAGTGTCCTATCAATGTGTGTGTGTGTGTGTGTGTGTGTGTGTGTGTGTGTGTGTGTGTGTGTGTGTGTGTGTGTGTGTGTGTGTGTGTGTGTGTGTGTGTGTGTGTGTGTGTCCGACAAAAGTGGAACGAGCAAAGGGAAAGCAAATTAAAAAATATAGAGTACTCGTACCTAGGATATCAATCATGTTCTCTCTCTCTCTCTCTCTCTCTCTCTCTCTCTCTCTCTCTCTCTTTCACTGTTTCTTGCATCATTTTTTTTCTTTTCTTTATTTCATTCTTCTTTCTTTTTTGCTGTTGTTTCCTTTCATCTTCCTTTTTCCTTTTAAATATTTCCTTCATTCCTTTCTTCTTTTATTATTTTTCAGTTTTTTTTCCTTTTCCCTTTCGTTTCCCTTTCTTATTTCCCATTTTCTTTCTTTCTACTCCTGCATTTTCTTCTTCTTTCACTGTTATTCTCTCTCTACTTTCTCTTCATTCATTCTTTCCACTCTCTTCTCATTCAAAACTTCTATTTCTTCTTCCTTTCTTTATTTCGTGTGTCTTATTTTCCTTTTCTTCTTTTCCTCCTCTCATCTTTAACATTTTCTCTTCCTTCCTTCTTTATCTAATACTTCTTCTTTTGTTTTCTCTTATTTACCTTTCTTCCTTATCTCTTATTTAGCATCTCTCCTCTTCTCCTTCTATTTCTCTTATTTCCTTTCTTTTCTTATCTCTTATTTAGCATGTTCTCTCTTCTCCTTCTCCTTTACTTTCTCCTCTTGTTCCTTATTATTCAGCGTAAGAATTAGATCATGGCGACCTTGTAGAAAATAGAGAAGGGAGGGAAGAGGAGAGGGAAGGTGAGGGGAGGGAGAGGGGAGAGGGAGAGAGGAAGAGTGATCGTCCAGTGAATCGGACACGCCTCTCTCCATGGTCATCCTCTTCCCCTCTCCCTCTCCCTCGTCTCTCCTTCCTCCACATCATCATCATCTTCCTTATCATCTCCATACTCATCATGTCTTCTTCCTGACGTCTCATTAGTTACTTGGTGGTGGTTAGGTGGTGGTGGTGGTGGTGGTGGTACTATTACTATTACTATTACTACTACTACTACTACTACTACTACTTCTATTAATTTCACTCGTGCTATTACTACTACTATTACTACTACTACAATTGCCACTACTACTATTACTACTACTACTGTTGCTGTTACTACTATTACTACCACCACCACCACCACCACCACCACCACCACCACCTACTACTACTACTACTACTACTACTACTACTACTACTACTACCATTACTACTACTGCTACTACTGTTACTGCTGCTACTTCTATAAATTCTACTCGTACTACTACTACTACTATTACTACTGCTACAATTGCTACTACTACTACTACTACTACTACTACTACTACTACAAAACAACATCACTCCTTTAATTTTCTTATCTTCATTTTTTTTATGTATCACTTAAAAAAAAAACCCAGCAAATAATTTTTCCCTTTAATTATTTTTTCTACTCACTGATCAAACTATATCAAATTCTAATTAACGTTTTTTCATGTATCCAATCTATAATTCTTTTTAGGTTAGTGAATGTAGTTTTTTTTTCTTCTTAATTTACAATCAGCACGGTGAGAGAGGGACGGTGAGAGAGGGACGGGGAGGGAGGGACAGGGGAGGAAGGGAAGGGAGGAGGAGGGAAGGAAGGCAATGGTGAAGGGAACAAGGCAATGAAGGAAGGAATGAAGGGTAAACAAGTGAAAGGAGGAATTAGATCACTAGTAAAATTAATAGCTTTCGTGCAAGAAGGGAAATAATGAGAGAGAGAGAGAGAGAGAGAGAGAGAGAGAGAGAGAGAGAGAGAGAGAGAGAGAGAGAGAGAGAGAGAGAGAGAATAAGAAACACCCACACACCCACTTATCCACTCTCTCACCAACACACACACCCACAAACTACTCACAGCTACCCACCCACCCACCCACAAACTACCCACCCATCCACCCACACACACACCCACACGCGCAGACCAAGAAACATAAAGAGAAAGAGAAAGAGACTGACCACACTATAGGAAGATAATGGGAAGTAGTCACAAAAAATAGGCGAGAGAGAGAGAGAGAGAGAAGGAAGGAAGGACGAGCGTGCGGACTTACGGAAGGAAAAGGGAAGGGAAGGGAAGGGAAGTGCTGGCGTACCTAAGGGGTGTGGTCCGTTCTACTTTTTACCCCGTCTCTTCCATAGGCCACTGCAAAAACTGAGTGACGTCACGGGGGAAGGCGGGTATATAAGGGATGGAGGGAAGGTTCTAGTCACAGTCGAAGATCCGCAAACACATCAACATGACTGCAAAGGTGAGAAAGAAGGAGTGAGGTGTGAGAGGGAAGTAACGTGGGGTAAAAAGTGAGGTAATGGAAGAACATGACAGAAGGTAGAAGGAATGTTAAAAGGTACACGTTGATATGGTTTTAAAGGTGCAGGAAGCAGGGACGAAGTGTGAGAAAGAGGTAACGTGGGAAAAAAAGGCTTGGTAATGGGAGAATATGAAAGGAAGATAAAAATAACAGTAAAAGTCCAAGTGAAGATGGTACTAAAGATTGCTGCTGTATAGGTGAGAAACAAGACAGATGGAGCTACCACAGAAAAACGAGTTAGGTAAGTGGAAAAACTCAGCGGGAGGGTAGAAAGAATAGCAAAGGTAGAAGTTAAAATGACGGTAAAAGTCGACGTTATGATGGCACTAAAGGGTCTTGTATAGGTGAGAAACAGGAAAGAGGGAGCTACAGGAGAAAAAAAAAAGTTAGCTAGTTGAAAAAAAAAAAAAAAAAACTTATCTAGAAAGAATAGTAAAGGTAGAAGTTAAACTGATACTAAAGATTGTTGTGTAGGTAAGGAACAGGAAAGAGGAAGCTACCGGAAAAAAAAAAAAAAAAGACTTAGATAATGGGAAAACATATCAGAAGGGTATTAAGAACAGTAAAGATAGAAGTTACGATAGTTTTAAAGATGGTTGTATGAGTGAATAACAGAGAGCAGGAAACAGGTGTAAGAGGGAACTAGAAGGTGTAAAAAGAATAGGTAGCGAGAGAACATGGCAGGACAGTAGAAAGACTAATAAAGAAAGCAGTAAAGATGGCTCTAAATATAAC
This sequence comes from Portunus trituberculatus, assembly GCF_017591435.1. NCBI lineage: Eukaryota > Metazoa > Arthropoda > Malacostraca > Decapoda > Portunidae > Portunus > Portunus trituberculatus. Next base: position 9,146,697 of record NC_059263.1, on the reverse strand, counting down.
AATAACGTAAAAAAACCCATCATAATATAGAAAGAATGCAAGAAACACAATTAAGTCAAAAACACCCTAAAACACACACACACACACACACACACACACACACACACACACACACACCACGACAACAAACCAACACACACACAAACACAAACCACACGTAAACACACACCTTTGCAATAATACCTTTTAATTTACCCTTAAAAAGAAAATGCAAAGGAAACGACTTGATATTACTAGACATTTTTAAACGGAACAGGTGTTAAAGTTCAGTCGAGTTCAGTTCAGCAGGTGTAGGAGTAACACATTGGGTGCCACTCTTTTGTAAGCTTCAGATTTGACAAGAAACAATAGAAGAATAGAACAGAAAAAAAGGGTAAAAGAATAAAGAGAAAGGTTAGTGAGGCAATTTTTACACAATGATATTTAAAAATGCATGGAAAGGATTATTTTTTCAGTATTTAGGAAAGGGTATGAGAGAGAGAGAGAGAGAGAGAGAGAGAGAGAGAGAGAGAGAGAGAGAGAGAGAGAGAGAGAGAGAGAGAGAGAGATGCATCATAAGTAGTTTTTTGTCACTGCCATTACTATTGCCGCCTCCTCCTCGTCTTCCCCCCCTTCTCTTCTTCCTCTTCCTCCTCTTCTTCTGTTTCTCAATCTCTCATCTTCCTTTCCCCCACACGTTCTTCTTTCGACCGTTCCTCATCTTCTCTTCCTTTTTTTCATCATCATTATAAAAAGCAACAGTTTTACCATCTCACACACACATTTCTTCTCTTCCTCCTTCCACCACGCATACATTTTTTCCTCCTTCATCTTTCTTCCACTAAGCTTTTATTAATACGTTAGCCCGTATTTTAATAAGCTTTACTTTCTCACCACGACTATTTTCTCTCTTTTCTTCCCATATTTCCATTTGATCGTTTTTCTTTCTGTTATCACTACAGTTATTGTTTATTTAGTTCTTTTCCTCCGTCTACTGCTATTAACTACATTCCTTTGTTTTACTTTTCTTCTCTCCCTTCGTTTTCTCTCCATTCACATCACTTTCTATCTACTTTTCCATGTCTTTTCTTTCGTCATCTTACAAACTATATCTTCTATCCATCACACAGCATCACTTTTCATCTCTTTTTCTTTCGCCACTTTACAAACTCTCTATCTTGTACACACCCACTGCATCAATTTCCATCTATCTTTCCTTGTCTTTCACCTTTCACCACCTCTTCACCTCACAATCACTCTCTCTTTCACTTTTCATCTACTTCTCCTTCTGTTTCCTCCTCATCACCTTTTCTTCTCTTCAGCTCACAGTCTCTCCTTTCTTCCCCTCCTACAGCTGTGTTTCCTGCTGGGGATGGTGGTGGTGCTGGCCGCGGCAGACAAAAGACCTCCACCAGTCTACTCTTACCAAGCTCCCGAGGTGAGTAACACGCTTCCCTTCCCCTTATTGTTGGGTTAATGGCGGGTATGCATCCAGTGTTGTGAAATGAGAGTTTCTCCGGGTGATGTGGGTTTAGGGTTATGAGTGTGGAGCCTTTTTCGGTGGCAGAGGTAGCGGTCTCTCGCCATACTTGCTGATATAAGATTGTGTTGTTGAAGAGATTTATAGTGATTAGTGTTAGTGGTGTTGATATCGGTTCGTGTTGTTGTTACGTACTTTCACTGTATTGCCGTTACTGCTGCTGCTGCTACTACTACTACTACTACTACTACATCAGAGACACCCACGACAACAAAACAGTACCCAAAAAACACCACCCATTCCTTCCATCCTAGCCTACACACGCATCCTCAATCCCTCCTCCTCTCCACACCAGGAGTTCAGCGAGGAGTCCTATGAATCCTACGAGTCCACGGAGGCCAAGTACGACTTCAACTACGCCGTGAGGGACGAGTACTCCGGCAACAACTTCGGCCACCAGGAGTCCCGCGACGGAGACCACACCCAGGGCTCCTACTACGTGCAGCTCCCCGACGGCCGCCTGCAGAAGGTGACCTACTACGTGGACGGCGACTCTGGCTACGTGGCGGAGGTCAGCTACGAGGGCGAGGCTCACTACCCTGAGTCAGAGGAGTCCAGAGAGTCCTACAGCCCCCCAAGACCTAGTTACTCCCCTCCCAAGCCTCGCCCTACTTACGCTCCACCTCAGCCTACCTATGCTCCACCCAAACCTCAGCCTAGCTATGCTCCACCCAAACCCCAGCCTACCTATGCTCCACCCAAACCCCAGCCTACCTATGCTCCACCCCAGCAAGCTTATGCCCCTCCCCAGCCTACCTATGCTCCACCCAGAAGAACCTACGGCTTCCCTCAGTAAGGCAGGCCACTCATGACTCCTCTTAACCTTCCCTTCTGCGTCTCCGTCAGTAGCATCTCTCTCCACCTCCTAACCTGCATGTTACTTTACCTGTGATCGCCTCTACCTGTCCACAACACTCACCTGCTCACTTCACCTGTTTCCACTCCCCCTCTCCCACCAACGCTCCACTCATCCGCACCTCCACCCCTCCTCCACCCCGTCCTTCCACAAATCACAGTGCTGTAGTTCTAAGTGTTGACATATTATTTTTTTACGACTGTCTTTTGATACGAGTTTAATATTAATAGTTTTTTTGTTTTTACTATTATTATTATATGTAGTTTTAGAGTGTGCATCTTTTTATAAACCAAATGTGTTGTTTATTATTGTGAAATGTTGCAGTTTTTCTATTTCTAAACGTGATGAGGGAAAAGATCTTAAATGTGTTCTATCTATTATTATCATCATCATTATTATTATCATTGTTATTATCATCACGACGCGTTTGGTTTGTAAAGGTGTCAAAACAAGTGCAGAACATGAT
>NC_059263.1:9073856-9141356 GCF_017591435.1 Portunus trituberculatus | reverse complement strand
GTTGGTGGTGAGTCAACAGGAGATTTAACCCATTCAGTACTGGGACGCATTTTTACCTGGAGTTTTGGGTATGATTAAACGATTTTATTAACATTAGGAAGGGTCTATGGAGGACAGAATCTTCACTATTTCAATCCTCACGTAAGTTTCTGAAGCTGTATGAAATCACCAAGCAGTAAGCAGAATAAGTATGAAAAAGATGTTCTGGTAATGAAGGACTTGGAATAAGATTAGATACATTCATGGATGGAGATGAATTTTCCTATTCACTATTTCAGGAATTTTCTTTTCGGAAATACCACGTTAGAATTATGCACCATTCTTTGTTTCTTCTCATTTCACTCTAATAACCTTGACCTAACCCATCTCTCTCTCTCTCTCTCTCTGTGTGTGTGTGTGTGTGTGTGTGTGTGTGTGTGTGTGTGTGTGTGTGTGTGTGTGTGTGTGTGTGTGTCCATATCTACTTCAGCGGGCGTGGCGTTCTCTCTCTATCTCTCTCTCTCTCTAAAAAAAAAAAAAAAAAAAAAGGGCGTAGGTGTTTCTCTATTCCTTAAACAAAATACAAATGAAAATAAACGAAATCCACCAAACAAAAAGCAAACCGCTAAATAAAAAAAAAAAAATAAAAAAAACAAATAAATAAGCTAAAATACAAAGAAATCTGACGTCAAAATAAAGAGGAGAGAAATCCAACACACAGCTACATAGGCCTCCGAGCAGTTTATTAGGCCTAAGGGGGTGTGGGAGGGGGTAGTAATTAGTTCCCAGCACGCGCCGCACAACACCTCCCGGAAATGCCAAGGCTGACCGGCACTGCTGTAAAATTTGAGGGTAAAATTGAAGCGATCGGAGGGAGGTAAAATTGCGAGACCGTTTTCTTTCCCACGACTGGCCGAGGAGCGCGTGTGTGTGCGTGGGCGTGGGAGTGTTTTCTTTGCATCAGTACTACCAGATCCTTTTTCGTTTTTTTTTTTCCTCCTTGTCCTCGTTAGTGTTCTCCTCCTTCTTTTCCTCCTCCTCCTCCTCCTCCTCCTCCTCCTTCTTTTCCTGTGGCGTCATCTGATTTTTTTTTTCCCTTCGGTGTCAAGAAAGTCATTTGTCAATCAAGTATAGCCGGTTTTTTCTTCTTCTCTTCCTCTTTCTCCTCTTCTTCTTCTTCTTCTTCTTCCTTTAATAGTTTTTCTTTTTCTATTCCTCTTTTTCCTTCACATTCTTATATATTCATCATCATCATCATCATCTTCTTCTTCTCCGTTTTCTTTTATATATATACTTTCCTTTTTCCTTTTATTTTTAGTACTCTCAAACTTTCGTTCTCCTCTTCTTCTATTTCCTTTTCTTTAGTTTCTTTTTTTTATCCTCCAATTATCGTTTCTTTTTTCATTCCTATTTTATCTCACAACATCCTCAATATTCTCAACTGTCCATTACTTTCAACCTCCATCGCTCTCGTTGCCCAATCTCACAACCAACGCCTTTCCATCTCCATCCTCCAAAACACAACAATTCACCTACAACTCCATTACGTGCCACCATTAACCTGCATAACATTTCTCCCACACTCACACTCTCTAAACACACACCTATACTTTTTTTCCACTCTCCTGACCTACCTGTGCTGTACCTGTGCGTGGCTGATTACCAGGTAGCAGGCAGGTGTGTACAAGAAGCAAAAGTACACACATAATCCCAGACACATGAGGGCGTTACAACACACGTACGTAGGGCCACTTACTTTAAATTCTCATCCTATGCGCGAGTTTCAACACACATACACACACACACACACACACACACACACACACACACACACACACACACACACACACACAGCGGTAGACAAAAGGATGCTATACAGGTAACACGCAGGTAACATGTACATATATCACAGCTTAACCGTTACCTTTACTCATCACTCTATTAAAAAACTGGAACTTGTTGCGAGTGTTTTTCTATCGCCTTACGCACACGAGAGGGAGATGAAAGGAACAGTGAGGTGGTGGCTGGGAGTGATTCTCTCTATCCTCTCTCTCCATCACAGCCCAGGGTTTTGAAATGCTTTGTTCTCAGTTTCTCACACCAAGACTGTTTTTTACTGGCCACGGAGATGATTAGTAAGGTTGTCACTTGTATTATTTCTTTCTGTGTATGATGCAGTATTTTGTTAAAGCCTTATTGGAGGTATGCGAGCAAATATAAGCGCACGTGAGGATTCCGATAGCGTGCACTAGATAAAGCGTGTTAGTTAGATAATGTGAAAAGCAGAAGACTGAAATCCATGTTTTAGTCTGTAAGCCATTCAGTACCACAACGCGTTCCCATATTCATTCTGCTTACTATTTGGTGATTTTATGCAGCTTCAGAAACGTATGTGGGGGATGAAAATAGTGACGACTGCCCATTAATCTTCTGGCATTCATAAACCCTTCTTAATGTAATGAAATTGTCTAATCATACTCAAAACTCAGGCGAAAATGCTTCCCAGTACTGAAGGGTTTAAGCTCTCACTAGAAACACGAAAATAAACTTAGAAATACCTGGAAACTCTAATAGTGTCCACTAGAGATAAATTAAGTTTGAGATTACTGTCCAGGCTCTAAAGATTTGTTGTCACGTCTCATTGGAACAAGGAAGACGAAATGAACGCACTTGTAAGTTCTTAATTAGAGCGTTCACTAAAGACTTTATAATATTTGACCTAAAGTGTTAGAGAATGCTGCTTAAGTTCTTCAGTCTTAAACTTTCACTGCAGCATAAAAAGAAAATCAAATACACTTGTAAATCCTTACTTATAAGAGTGTTCACTAAAGACTTTATAACATTTGACATGAATTTAAGTATCTGAGAATGCTGCTTAAGTTCTTCAGTCTTAATTAAACTCTTATACTGTAACATGGAAAGAAAATGAAATACACTTGTAAATCCTTAATAAGAGCATTCACTAAACACTTTATAATATATTTGACGTAAATTTAACCTCTTCAATACTAGAACACATGTTTACCTTGCGATTTATGTACGACTAGACCATTTTATTGACATTAGGAAGTGTTTATGGAGGTCAGAAGATTAATACCGACAGTCGTTACTATTTTAATCCCCACATGAGTTTCTGAAGCTGTATAAAATCACCAAATTGTAAGCAGAATGAATATGGAAACACGTCATGGTACTGAAAAGGGTTATGTATTTGAAAATGCTGCTTAAGTTCTTCAGAATCTTAATTAAACTTTCACTGCAGCATAAAAAAAAAAAATGAAATACACTTGTAGATCGTAATAGCGTTCACTAGTGGTAGTTAGAAGCGGTCAAGGTAAAGTTAGATGCCTGAGAATGCCGTCCAATTTTTACTTCAAAGAATCCATTAGTGCAGTGTTGAAATATGGAACGTAGTGTAGTAGACGGCTGAGTACCTCTCCTCGTTTTCTTTGCCAAGTAATTCTGCTCTGTTCATTTATTTTCATTGTGTTTTCCTTTTACGGTGCATTTTTTTTTGTCTCATGTACTAATTCACAAAAGCTTAATGAAGTCAGCTGTTGTTTGGGTTTGGTCTTCATTAAATTTACTTGTTGATATGGAATGATTCTCAATGTGTGTGTGTGTGTGTGTGTGTGTGTGTGTGTGTGTGTGTGTGTGTGTGTGTGTGTGTGTGTGTGTGTTTAGAGCAGCTGAGAAAACACACACACACACACACACACACACACACACACACACACACACACACACACACACACACACACACACACACACACACACACACACACACACACACACACACACACACACACACACACGAACTACATGGAGACAGAGCCACCTAATAAAAATTCAATGACCTCTATTATTACATGCTCTTATTTTCTCCTCCTCCTCCTTCTCCTCCTCCTACCCGCGAAGACGACCCTGAGAAATGCCCTTGAGAGAGAGACGAGAGAGAGAGGAGAGAAAGACAAGGTTCCTGCGCCGCTCTCACATAAGGAAGGCAGGAAAAAATATATAGAGAAAACGAGAGTCAACTAAAAACGTAAGTGGCTCCAGAAGACATTCCAGCGGGGACACGTACATGTAGAACGCGTCGGAAGAGAGACATTAAGGAAATTTGACTGAATAAACGAGTCACTATATCACTCCATCACTTAACGTAACCTGACCTCATCTAACCTAACCTAACCTAACCTGATCTAATGTTATGACTATATGAATGTCCATATCACTCCATCACTTAACCTTCTCTAACCTAACTTAACCTAACCTTATTTTTACGAAACCTAACCAGCTTTATCTAGTACATGCTAATCTAACTTTATCTATAGTTTAACCTAATCTAATCTTATGAGTTACTATACCACTTCATCATTTAACATTTTCTAACCTAACTAACTTACCGTATTCATAGTCTAACCTAACCAAGCCTTATCTAGCACAACCAAACCTAACCTTATCTATAGTCTAACTTAATATAATCTTATGACTACATGAATTACTAGATCACTCCATCACTTAATCTTGTCTAACCTAACGTAACCTATCTTATTCATAGTCTAACCTAACCAAGTCTTATCTAGCACAACCTAACCTTACCTTATCTATAGTTTAACTTAATCTAATCTGATGACTACATGGGTTACTAAATCACTCCAGCACTTCACCTTGTCTATCCTAACTCACACAAGAAGCTACATCGTCAACATCTCGCCTGACTTAACTCTCTAACTCAACCTCTTGAAGAACGTGCAACCATTAGTACCTGGCCCAACCTAACCAAAACTAACTTATATGAACCACTGTAACCTAACCTAACTTGACTCACACACTAACCTACATCAACACCTTGTCTGATTTAATACTTTAACACAACCTATAGAACGTGCATCCATTATTACCTGGCCTTTACTCCAAGCTAACCCAACCTAACCGAAAACTTATTTAAACTATTGTAACCTAGCATAACTCACACACTAACCTACGTACATCAACACCTGGCCTGATTTAACATTCTAACTCAACCTATACAACGTGCAACTATTAATACCTGGGTCCTTAAACCAAGCTAACCTAACCTAACCTAATCTCATAACCACTGTAACCTGATCTAACACACACTAACCTACGTACACCAACACCTAGCCTGACTTAGCACTCCAACTCAACCTATAGAACGTACATCCATTAGTACCTGGCCCAATTAATCTCACCTGTCCATCCCACAAGCCTACGTGCCCTACATCACCCCCCTCCCCCACTAACCCCTCCTGGGCCTCTCCCTCCTCCCTCCTTCACCTGCCTTACAATTTCACCTTCACTCACGGTCTCAACTGCAGATTACGCCCATGTTTTTCCCATTAATTGATCTTTCTTTCACCTCCCTCACCTTCCCTCTCTTTACGACCCTATGCTGCCACGCCCACGCCTACGCCCACGCGTCGCCAGTCCTTCTGTGACCTAGACATCTTTCTCGTCCGCCCCTCTCCCCTCTCCCCGTCTCTCCTTCCTCTCCTAACGCCCGTCCTTCCTTCCCTGCCCTTCCCGCCCCGCCTCAGCCCCAGCCCACTATTGCAGTATAAATATAAGAGTCAGTCAAGCCATAGCATCAGTACTCCCGGGAAGTCTCTACCATGAACACTAAAGTACGTGGTCTCTTCTGCCCTCCTGTCTCTGTTTCTCTGTGGTTTCGTGGGTTCTTTGTGGTGTTGGTGTGACTTTCCTTCCTTGTGTTTCTTGTGCTTGTGTGTTTGTGTGTGTTTGTGTGTGTGTGTGTTTCCATTTTTCTGGGTGTTTTGCTGGGGTCTCTCTTCTTCTTTCTTTTCCTTTTGTTTATGTGGTTGTGGTTGTTTATCCCTGTTTATCCTTGCTTTTTTTTTCTCTTGTCTTCTTTTTTTTCTATGGTCTCTCTCTCTCTCTCTCTCTCTCTCTCTCTCTCTCTCTCTCTCTCTCTCTCTCTCTCTCTCTCTCTCTCTCTCTCTCTCTCTCAGAATCTTGTTGTCTTTCTCCAGGATCTGTATTTCTTGCTGTCTGTCTGTCTGTCTGTGTGTGTGTGTGTGTGTGTGTGTGTGTGTGTGTGTGTGTGTGTGTGTGTGTGTGTGTGTGTGTGTGTGTGTGTGTGTGTGTGTGTGTGTGTGTGTGTGTGTGTGTGTGTGTGTGTGTCTATTACCCACCATGCATAAAATCGAATACTAGTTAAAATATATTCACAAAGACAGACAGACAACCAGCCAGCCAGTTAACCCCTAGACAGACAGACAGACAGACAAAGCCCTTCATCCATACATCCATCCAGACAGACAAGAGGACAGACAAACATACAGACAGACAAATAGACCTATATGCATACATACATACATACAGACACACACACACACACACACACACACACACACACACACACACACACATACTCATCACTACCCCTTACCAACCCCGCAGTTCGTCCTCCTTCTGGCGGTGGTGGCCCTCGCAGCTGCCGACAAGCGCCCACGCCCCACCTACGGCGCTCCTCCTCCACCACCACCTCCTCCTTCCTACAGCGCCCCTGAGCCCCCACGCCCTGTCTACTCCGCCCCGGTAAGCTAACCTAACCTAACCTGGCAAAACGTAACCTCTTCAGTACCATGACACGTTTTGACATTCATTCTGCTTACTATTTGGTGATTCTGTACAGCTTCAGATACTTGTGGTGATCAAAATAGTAAAGACTCTGACCATTAATCTTCTGACTTCCATAGACCCTTCCTAATGTAAATGAAATCGTCTAACCATAGCTCACCATACCCAAAACTCATGGTAAGAATGCGTCCCAGTACTGGAGAGGTTAACCTAGTGTAACCCAACGTGAAATGATCGCATCTTTACTTCTTTGCCTATACACGATGGAATAATGGTGCCTTTGTCTATGTTGAAATAATGGCCTCTCTCCTCATGCCATTATCTGTATGTGTTTGTCTATTTACCTATCTGGTATACATGTAACAGTCTGTGTGTCTGCTTATCTGCCTATAACGCATCATATTTCTTCATAGCTACTTCCTGTCTGTCCTCATTCACCCCTCCCCTTTCCTCCACTACCAGGAATCGTCCGAGGAGGTAGAGGACCCACCAAAATACTCCTTCAACTGGGAGGTGGACGATCATTACTCCGGCAACGACTTCGACCACCAGGAGGAGCGTGAATACGACAACACCAAGGGTCCTACTCCGTGCAGCTCCCCGACGGCCGCCTGCAGAAAGTGACCTACTACGTGGACGGCGACTCAGGCTACATCGCTGAGGTCACCTACGAGGGCGAGGCTCAGTACCCAGAGTCCGAGGAGTCCAGAGAGTCCTACGGTCCCCCCCAGCCCACCTACAGCGCCCCTGAGTCTGAGGAGTCCGAGGAGGCACCAGTCTATGCTCCTCCTCCTCGCCCATCCTATGCTCCTCCCCAGCCCAGCTACGCCCCGCCAAGGAGGACATACGGCACGCCCCAGTAAGTCCTGTGATAATGTAAAGGATCCGTCCTCTCCCTGATGCAAGGCAGACACACAGACAGACAGACACAAGCTCATTTGAACGCTGATTTGAATTCGTTGTAAAAAAAATGTACTTTTACTATTGCTTCTATATTTTCTCTCGCTTTTTTTCTTTCTCTCTTTGTTTCTTTATCTTTGTCTAGTAAGTTGTAAGGATGCTATTCAGTTCCTTTCGTCTCCGGTTTATCTTTTTCTTGGTCTTAGTTTTGCCACTTTTCCTTTCCTTATCGTTCACTTTCCCTTCCTTCGTTGCGTTACTTTCCTCCTCTTCACTTGCTGCCTCATCTGGTTCAGCCACTTTCCTTGTTCTCATTTTGTCTCTTCCTTGCAGCGGTTCTTCAGTTTCCAATTTCCGAGATTCCTTTCTTTAATATCCCGTTGTATCCTTCCTTTGTTCCAGTCTTGTAGCCCATCATTGTATATACCATTTGTGCAAAGTGATATACATATGCTTATGTATTTATAGATGCACACCGAACCCTTATTTATTAAAGTCTACGCATTACAACACCATCGTATTCTCTTCGCTGACCTCACGTGCTCTGTCGTACACACACACACACACACACACACACACACACACACACACACGGGAGAAAAAGAAGTCTCGCGCGCCTCGCTATCATTGTTCAAAGGAAAATTATAATGTAGCTTCATGGTCGCAAGCCTTCATAGTAGAAACTCGTAAGAAATCAAAGGCATGGAGGAAATGTTACTTGCTGCGTGTTTCTATTTTTTTCTTTCTCCGTTTTCTCTTGTTCCAATTTAAGAGAACGGAATATGTCCATGAAACTTAAAGGATACTTGATGCGTATGTGGAGATTTTGCCGCAGAGAAAATGGAACCCTCTGATCTGGCGGGAATCTTACAAAACCTGTGAACTGATGGACTCTTGGTAGGAGGAACATACGAGGTAGTGAAGACAGTGGAGGGTTAGATAGCCACTACTCGACTGTTCGCCATGCATGTGTTGTGTTGTGGAGGGTGTACAACAGAAACAAGCAAAATTAATAGAGAAATGTAAGTAAAACAACCTAACCACAACAACAACAACAACAACAACACGAAAAAAACCTAGCTATCAAAAAAAAAAAATAATAATCCCAGTAAAATGAATACACACTAGATCACTTTTCCTTGCTATTTTTTTCCTTTTTTCTTTTTTTTTTTTTTTTTATTACCCCCACTCATATCTCTAACCGTGCCTGTTCCACCAAAACTATTTACAGAATCAGGTGCTTTAGACAACTTTTTCCCCCAACGTACACTTTTTTTTTTCCCAACCTGTCAAGAACCTGCTAAATGTAACCTGCTCTCACTACTACAGACCATCATGTGTCCGATCTAGATGCTGCGTCTGGTGCTCTACATATCGCTGCCTGTATGTGCCTGTACCTGTGTGTGTGTGTCTGTGTGTATGTGTGTAATGGTAAGGAGGGAGGGTGTGTTTATTCTACGGCAGGTTAAGTGGTGGTGATTTTGTGTGCCGTTCAGAAAGGTGACAGCTTCATGTGTTGTTATGGTGGTGGTGGTGGTGGTGTCATAGGTCAATGAATTAATTTTATAGAGGTGGTTCAATATGAGTGAGTGTTGGTTGACATTTTTCTGAGTTGTTGAGGTTAAGTGTGTTTCTTCATTAGGGAGAGGACGAGGAGGAGGGAGAAGAGAAAGGACAAAGATGATGGCTAAGTAAGGCACACAACACAACACAACACAACACTCTGAAGACACACACACAAAAAATCCCAAACAAAAACAAATTAAATTAAAACTAAAACAACAAGAGAAAAAGAATCTTAATCTCAAACAAGAGACGGGTCAGGTCAGATGTGAACGCAAATAAGTGGAGGTCAGAGGGCCAGGTAGAGACAGGTGAGCCAAGTAAGAGGCACTGAATATCCTAAGAGTCATCCCTGCAGCGCCTAACCAGTGTCAAGAAGGAGGGTGCACTGTCTCACTCCAACCGGCGCCACATGACCCCAATGCCGTGATGCAAGTAAGAGGCACTGAATATCGTAAGAGTCATCCCTGCAGTGCCTAACCAGTGTCAACAAAGAGGGGGTACTGTCTCACTCCAACCGGCGCCACATGATGCCGTGATGCAAGTAGAGGCACTGAATATCGTGATGCCTAACCAGTGTCAACAAGGAGGGGGTACTGTCTCACTCCAACCGGCGCCACATGACCTCATCAGTACACAGGACATAAAAAACAGATTTATTCTCAAAGTTTATGCAATAGGTTAATTTTTTCTTTCTTTCTGTCTCTATTTTACAAAGTTTGTGACGAGTGGAATTATGATTGTAGGCCAAGATAAGTTACACACACACACACACACACACACACACACACACACACACACACACACATTCACCGGCATCACTTTCGCAATGGTTTACTTTCTGTTATTTGTGGTGCACTAGAACAAGTCAAACCTGTGAACCATTGATCTAGAACCTTTAACAGGGACACTTGATACTCCATGAAGCTTCTGTAAATATGCCTTGCTATTTTTTCCTCTCCTTGTGTCTCTATTTGTCTGCTTATCTCTGCTTCTTGTCTGCCTGTCTGTAATTTTGTATTTTTGTTAGCCTGTTAGGTTTTAAGGTTAGGCGCCGCAACAACTTTAAGTCATATGGCGCCTTTGTTAGCCTGTTTTTATTTCTCTCATCTGCATGTTTGTCTGTCTACCTATCCACTTCTCTCTCTCTCTCTCTCTCTCTCTCTCTCTCTCTCTCTCTCTCTCTCTCTCTCTCTGACTTAAATTCGTCTTTCATCTCTCCTTCACCTCGCTCCCTCCCTCTCTTTAACCTTCATTTCAATCTCACCCCTTTCAGAAGCTTACCTCTAATTTATCTCCCTGTCGCACCTAAAAGCGTGGGAAAGAGATAGATTTTGAAAGAAGCACACACACACACACACACACACACACACACACACACACACACACAGAGGGAAGGGCTGAACGAGTGACCTTGCTGTGTGGAAAGTTACAAAGATAGCTATGCATGTTTAGCATCTTGAAGTGTATCGAGTCTGTGGCCTCACTGAACATTGTACTGTATACCCATTCTCTGTACTGAAACTCCTCCCTCCCTCCCTTCCCTCCCCTCCCCTCCCCTCCCTTCCCTTCTTTAACTACCTGTATGTGTGTGTGTGTGTGTGTGTGTGTGTGTGTGTGTGTGTGTGTGTGTGTGTGTGTGTGTGTGTGTGTGTGTGTGTGTCGAGGGATGACCTAAATGGGCGTTCGTTTATTCATTTTATTCATCTATTTCTATTGTTTATTTTACCTATTTATTTATCTATCTATTTCCTCAGGTATGCTCAGGTAATTCTCCCCTCCAGAATCTTTCACTTGTTTATTGTTTAAGGGATTAAACGTCTTTAGGATTTAAGATCATATTGTCAAACACTTCTGCTCTTCATCCTCCACTATTTCAAAAGGCTTTCTCTAAATTTAAGCGAGTTTTAAAGGTGTTTTTACTGTTCTAGAGGCAGACTGACGTGATTCTTACACTATTAACTGGAGAAACACTCTTGAAAACCTCGCTAATCATCCCTGTGGCCTTGGAAAATATCGAGAAGAGAGAGCAAAGTGTTTCTGAATACTGACGTTCACTGGGATATATTATCATTCGATCTGACGAGGTTCTACTTTTCGAGTGGTTTATATCTGCCGTGGATTCTTCTGTTTTGATCTCTTCTTGTGAAATCTAAAAACAGTCAGTCATTGTCAGTCAGTCGGTCTTTGAGTCATTTAGTCCGCCCATCTCAGTCAGTCACAGTCAATCAGTTAATCAGTAGCCATTTTTCAGTCTTCCAAACAGTCACTCCATCAGTCAGTCAACCACTCAATCAATTCACCCACCAGTTCGTCATACAACCATTCAGTCAAACAGGTAGTCAATCGACCACTCATTTAGCTAATCAAGCAACTAGTCAGTCAATAAGTGAACTAGTTACTCACCAAATCAACCAAGCAACCAGTCAAACAGTCATTCAACTAACCAATCAGTGACCCAGTTAAACCAATCGACAAGTAACTCAGCCAATCAGTCACACACACATTCAATCAAACTATGCTACTACTATTACGACTCTATCCACATAACCACCGTACATTTGAACTCTATAGCAATTCCACAGATCAATACATTTTCTACGTGACTTCTGGCCTCGTAAACATGCTTATGACTACAGGGGAGAGGAAAGGGGCTCTTATAATTGTAAAGAAAACGTGACGAGAGGTGGCGCTGCATACCTTGCCGGGCCATGAGTCAAGATAGCCGCGGTACATGGCGTGAAGCTGACACGTTAAAGCGGCGAGCGAGAGGAGCCGCCCCCGCGTGAGCCATAAAAGGTATGTGCTCCTCCCTCCCTCTAGCGGCTGCGGCCTTCACCACACCTGCCCTCTGACCCCATAGCAGCGGCTCAGTTTAATATACGAGACAGAGTTTTATATGTGGCGCTTCGGCTGTGTTTTGTACGGGGTAATATATACGTGCATAAGAGACAGTAGTGTGTGTGTGTGTGTGTGTGTGTGGAGGGTAAATCTGCGTGAGGTAAGGATGTGTTACGGCCATTGATAGATTTAGAGAAAGCATTTGATGGAGTATATTGTTGAGATGTCGTGGGGTATTTTTACATTGTATTGGTTGGGTGGTAGACTACTAAAACTTTCCCTATTTTTTTTCTTTTTATGTAAGCGTGTGTTTCCCGTCTATTCCAGGTCGCTCAAGCAGAACCCCTTATCTCTCCTCCTTGTCTGGTTATCTATGTTAAACCTGCCTTTTTATTCCCTATCTTGTGGCCTTTGTCTGCTGCCCATCTGGTTCACGCCGCCCTTGCGAAACGTCTTACTTAATCTCTCCTCTCAGATAGTGTTTGGCTTTCCTCTGAGGGACGTGAGTTAAGAGGGGATCCGAGAGAGGTATTCAAGTGACACAGAAGATGGAACAAGTGTGACATAAGCAGACTTCTCTGGGTCAGTAGGATTAGACAAGAAATTATGGGTTTAAAGTTGATAGAGATAAATTCAAATGACGGAAAAGGAAAGGGGAAGAAATACATCAATAAATTTCTCAGGATAAGACAAGAAATTATGGGTTTAATCCTTCAATACCAGAACGTACTTTCATATTCATTCTGGTTACTATTTTTGGATTTTATACAGCTTCAAAAACTTATGTGGGGATTGAAATTGTGAAAACTGTGGACATTAATCTTTTGACCTCCATAGACCCTTCCTAATTCAAATAAAATCGTCTAATCGTACCAAAAACTCATGATAAAAATGCGTCACAGTACTGAAGGGGTTAAGGTTGATAAAGATAAATTTAAAAAAGATAGGAAAGGATAGGACAAGAAATACTGGGTTTGTTTGGTAAATAAGTTTAAAAAGATATATGGAGGAACTAGTTCTCAAATAGAGTGGTGAATGAATCATGTTGCTACTGGTGAGTCACAAGGGAGCTTTAAAGATGAGACAGACTTATGCAGGAGGATGACAGGTGAGAATCAGGTTACGAACGTTTCATGCGTGTAGGACTGACGGCATTCTGCAACTTTATTTTTTATTTTTTATTTACATCTCGTGGACTTTTTAGGGTACCTCCTATCTCAAAGCCCACCCGCTAGGAAACCGTTGCCCCGAGTGAGGAAGCCCAACCTACACTTGGACCGTGGACAGGATTCGAACCCGTGCGCTTGGAGACCCTCGCACCCCAAAGCACGCATGGTTCCACTGTTCTGTTGTTTTCTCACCGCTCACGCTTCTCACGAGGACCAAGGCAGTGAAGAGCAGCTTTTTTGGTTGACTTATCCTGTAATGGTAACTATATGAAACTGTACAACACAAATGAATAAAAAAAAATACGTACAAAAAAGAAGAAAATCTCATGTTATAATCTTTCAACGCGATGAAAAGAAAAAAAAAAGTTACGTAAGATTGTCATTCAAATCAGATTCTCCATTGCAAACTTTACCTCCAGAGACTCACGAAGCATTCCCACGTACAACAGGATCAGTTTCATAAGCAGGAAGGGAAGTGACGATACATTTGTTGGTATACAGAGGCCGTGTGAAACATTGCCTGTAATAGGATAGCCATGCAAACCTGTCTCTGTTGCGAAGCGGGGCAAGAGGTAACTAGATAAGCGGTAACCAGACCACTCCACGCGCTCGCTTCCAGGAAAAATGACAGAAAAAGCAACAGGTAAGGCAAGAGTCACCGGAACGCACTCATGTAATAACGAACATTTGAGTCAAGGATTGCTGGGGACTCAAAAAACATCTGTTACACTCGCTCGTTCATTTACCTGTCGCCTCAGCACGCGTTTGTCCTCATCAACAACCAGCTCTACTCCTGCAGGGGGGCGCTGTAGGGGAGAGAGAGAGAGAGAGAGAGAGAGAGAGAGAGAGAGAGAGAGAGAGAGAGAGAGAGAGAGAGAGAGAGAGAGAGAGAGAGAATATAAAGTAAACTCAAAGACTGCTGTGACATGATGGGCCAAACATGTGAACCTGACATGATAAGTCTGACATGATGAGCCTGACATGATGAGAGAGTGACATGGTGAGCCTGACATGATGAGCCTGACATGATGAGCTTGACATGATGAGCCTGAAATGATTGACATGATGAGCCTGACATGATGAGCCTGACATGAGAGAGTGACATGATGAGCCTGACATGGTGAGCTTGACATGATAAAGAATGACATGATGAGAGTGACATAGTGAGCCTGACATGATGAAAGTGACATGATGCGCCTGACATGATGAGAGAGTGACATGGTGAGCCTGACATGATGCACCTGACATGATGAGAGTGACATGATGAGCCTGACATGATGAGAGTGACATGATGAGCCTGACATGATGAGAGTGACATGGCGAGCCTGACATGATGAGAGTGACATGGCGAGCCTGACATGATGCACCTGACATGATGAGAGAGTGACATGATGAGCCTGACATGATGAGAGTGACATGATGAGCCTGACATGATGAGAGAGTGACATATTGAGCCTGACATGATGAGCCTGACATGATGAGAGTGACATGATGAGCCTGACATGATGCGCCTGACATGATGAGAGAGTGACATGATGAGCCTGACATGATGAGAGAGTGACATGATGAGCCTGACATGATGAGAGAGTGACATGATGAGAGTGACATGATGAGCCTGACATGATGAGAGTGACATGATGAGCCTGACATGATGAGAGAGTGACATGATGAGCCTGACATGATGAGAGTGACATGATGAGCCTGACATGATGAGAGTGACATGATGAGCCTGACATGATGAGAGAGTGACATGATGAGCCTGACATGATGAGAGTGACATGGTGAGCCTGACATGATGAGAGAGTGACATGATGAGCCTGACCTGACCTGACATGATGAGAGTGACATGATGAGCCTGACAGTGACATGATGAGCCTGACATGATGAGAGTGACATGATGAGCCTGACATGATGAGAGTGACATGATGCGCCTGACATGATGAGAGAGTGACATGGTGAGCCTGACATGATGAGAGTGACATGATGAGCCTGACATGATGAGAGAGTGACATGATGAGCCTGACATGATGAGAGTGACATGATGAGCCTGACATGATGAGAGTGACATGATGAGCCTGACATGATGATGAGAGTGACATGATGAGCCTGACATGATGAGAGAGTGACATGATGAGCCTGACATGACATGATGAGCCTGACATGATGAGAGAGTGACATGATGAGCCTGACATGATGAGAGAGTGACATGATGAGCCTGACATGATGAGAGTGACATGATGAGCCTGACATGATGAGAGAGTGACATGATGAGCCTGACATGATGAGAGTGACATGATGAGCCTGACATGATGCGCCTGACATGATGAGAGAGTGACATGATGAGCCTGACATGATGAGCCTGACATGATGCGCCTGACATGATGAGCCTGACATGATGATGAGCCTGACATGATGCGCCTGACATGATGAGAGAGTGACATGATGAGCCTGACATGATGAGAGAGTGACATGATGAGCCTGACATGATGAGAGAGTGACATGATGAGCCTGACATGATGAGAGAGTGACATGATGAGCCTGACATGATGAGAGAGTGACATGATGAGCCTGACATGATGAGAGAGTGACATGATGAGCCTGACATGATGAGAGTGACATGATGAGCCTGACATGATGAGAGAGCCTGACATGATGAGAGAGTGACATGAGCCTGACATGATGAGAGAGTGACATGATGAGCCTGACATGATGAGCCTGACATGATGAGAGAGTGACATGATGAGCCTGACATGATGAGAGAGTGACATGATGAGCCTGACATGATGAGAGAGTGACATGATGAGCCTGACATGATGAGAGAGTGACATGATGAGCCTGACATGATGAGAGAGTGACATGATGAGCCTGACATGATGAGAGTGAGAGCCTGACATGGATGAGCCTGACATGATGAGCCTGACATGATGAGAGAGTGACATGATGAGCCTGACATGATGCGCCTGACATGATGAGCCTGACATGATGAGAGAGTGACATGATGAGCCTGACATGATGAGAGAGTGACATGATGAGCCTGACATGATGAGAGAGTGACATGGTGAGCCTGACATGATGAGCCTGACATGATGAGAGAGTGACATGATGAGCCTGACATGATGCGCCTGACATGATGAGCCTGACATGATGAGAGAGTGACATGATGAGCCTGACATGATGAGAGAGTGACATGATGAGCCTGACATGATGAGAGAGTGACATGATGAGCCTGACATGATGAGAGAGTGACATGATGAGCCTGACATGATGAGAGTGACATGATGAGCCTGACATGATGAGCCTGACATGATGCGCCTGACATGATGAGCCTGACATGATGAGAGAGTGACATGATGAGCCTGACATGATGAGAGAGTGACATGATGAGCCTGACATGAAGAGAGAGTGACATGGTGAGCCTGACATGATGAGAGAGTGACATGGTGAGCCTGACATGATGCGCCTGATATGATGAGAGAGTGACATGATGAGAGAGTGACATGGTGAGCATGACATGATGCGCCTGACATGATGAGCCTGACATGATGAGAGTGACATGGTGAGCCTGACATGATGAGAGAGTGACATGGTGAGCCTGACATGATGAGAGTGACATGGTGAGCCTGACATGATGAGAGAGTGACATGGTGAGCCTGGCATGATGCGCCTGACATGATGAGAGAGTGACATGGCGAGCATGACATGATGAGAGAGTGACATGATGCCCCTGACATGATGATCCTGACATGGTAAGCCTGACGTGACTGCTAGGTGTTTTGAAGTGTGAATGAAGCATAAGCCCCGTGCAGTGAGGTGCGTGAGCCGCCAGTCCTACACCTGCAGCAGGCGACGCTATGCAGAGCCACAGTACCTGCCGCTGACCCATGACCCATCGCGCCGCACCGTCCATTCTAAAACCGGTCTATGAATTATGTTAAAACGAGCAAACCTTAACAACACATAACCTGATAGTTTTTAGAAATCTCCCATCCTAAAAAAACAGCTGGTGTGTCAGGAGGAACAGGAAGCTCCGCAATACTCGACACATGAGACCAATTCGGGCAGAGCCAAAAATACCAACGGTCACTTCACGGAGCGCGGCGCGGTATATATAATCCTGTGGACACCTCAGGCCGCCACACTCCCTGCGTCACCACCACCTGTACAATGACTGCCAAGGTGAGCCCTGCATTGTCACTCCATCTATTGCAATGATTATTCAAAAGTTACCTATAAGGGCGCCTGGATACCTCGTTGGCAGTCTCGGTGCTCCCCTCACTGCTCTCGTCTCTTATGCCACTTCCTCACCAATCCTCCTTCTCTCCCTCACAGGTTCTCCTCCTCCTGGCTCTCGTGGCAGCCGCCGCCGCCGAGGGATCTCACTCCCGAGAGGTATGTATCGCTACACATGTTCTTCCTCACCTCCCACCAAACTGCCACGCAAGGCCCACACTCCTGTAGGAGGGTCCGGTCTCCTGGGACTTCCTTGAGTGGCTGTGGCTGCCGGGCGAGTCTCGGGTTCCAAATAATATTGTGGCTCAATATTACCGACATGACGACCACCGGCACGACCACGACCACGACCACACGCTGATGCACACTTTGCTTCCTTGCAGGACTCCTACGGCGCATCCTCCGAGGAGGCCAAGTATGAATTCAACTACCAGGTAAAGGACGACGAGGGCAACGACTTCGGCCACGAGGAAAAGCGCGACGGCGACTACACCCAAGGCTCCTACTACAACGAGCTGCCCGACGGCCGCCGCCAGGTCGTCACCTACGAAGTGGACGGCAACTCCGGCTTCGTGGCGGACGTCAAGTACTCTGGCGAGGCCCACTACGACTCTGGCTCCTACGAGTCCAGGTCCAGGGAGTCTAGGTCCCGGGAGTACTACAACTAGTCATGCGAGGAGCAGCCTGACCCGTGAATCACTCACACACACACTCACGGGTCAGCAAGGCCACACCGCAGCAGTCCATCCCGCCCTGATAACGCTATCTCGCCGCCACACAGTCCTGCGTGACGTGCGGGCGTCCCCTCACTTTTTCACTTTCGTTACACACCTTCACCTTTGTTATTGTATGTCGTTGTGATACTGAAATGACGGAATAAAGTCAAAAAAGGAAAGCAGAGGAACATCTTTTATCCTTGACATGAATTGGAAATTTATAGATAGAAAGACAGACGAACAGATATATATATATATATATATATATATATATATATATATATATATATATATATATATATATATATATATATATATATATATATATATATATATATATATATATATATATATATATATATATATATATATATATATATATATATATATATATATATATATATATATATATATATATATATATATATATATATATATATATATATATAGAGAGAGAGAGAGAGAGAGAGAGAGAGATGTTGGTATTTCATTGTGTGTGTTTCTCTATAAGGAGAGTCTTCCAAGATTTCTCAACCCTCCCCACCACTGCTAAGATCTGGGTTCCTTCTGGTTCGCCTCCCACGTAACTCATCATGCCTGGAGAATCTCTGACCTTGCTACGCTCCTTCATCCATTGTGGTTATTTCCTCGTAAAGCTCATTCCCGGCACTGACCTTTTCATTACTCTTTGTCTCATTCCTGATTAATCCTCCATTCAGTTCAAATACGTAGTTTGTTTCCGCGTGTCACGTCCTGAGGTGAGAGTTTTGAGTCAGTACACGTAAAGGCTTTGTGCTTCCTGCATGAGCGGCTAAATGCTACACTTCTCTGTGTCTGATGCGTCTTGTTATTTCGTTTTCTTGATCTTTTCTGTCTTGGTTTTTATTCATCGACTTCCTCAAGAGCTTCGCCTCAATTGTTTTATAACGCTGACAAAAGTGAGAACCATGACAGATGCTGAAATCGTACCAGCTGTCATGGCACTCAGGACTGCTGGTGGCGCAGTAGAGAAAACCTTTCTTTACTTCACTTTATTTACGGATTTATTTTGTTTATTGATTCACTTTCCTGAGTGGCAATTTGGAGGTTTTTCTCTTCATTGTCTTGTACAGTTGGGAATGCTCCGTCACATATTGAAATACGAAGTTCTTTTTTGAGTCCCTGCCTGCTTTTGTATTTCCATCTTCCTATGATCTGAAATCCTTTATGAGGGAGGTTATTCTTTTGCCTACGTCTCTCGAACCTGCTCGGGGAATGGAAAGTTAATGTTATTTTTTGTTTTCTCTTTCCGTTTCCCTTGGTCAATTTTCCCTCTTCCATGAAAAAAAAAAAAAAAAAAAATCAGCTGGCCTTGACCTTGATGTGAAGATCCATTGAAGAAAAAGGCTGTCACATTTCGTCCCACCTGGTTTGATGCTTCGTGCTTCCTGGGACTTCAGGTGCCGCAGGTTAAGAACAGCTGTCCGGCGGTATCTTATCTAAAGTACGAAATGTAGTAAAGATGAAGAGTGCTCCCCATCCCACTAATGATCATGACAGGAAAATGATAGAGTAAACCTGCTCAGAAACCTACCTCTTCTCGTGGCTGGTTTTTATCTTAACTCCGTGGATGATTTCCTTTTTATTTTATGTTATCGAAAACTAATAAAAAACTGCACTGAACTTTCGACTCTGTGTGTCTATAACCCTTTTATACACAAACGTGCTAGAAATAGAAAGTAAGGTTGCGGTTTTAGCATTTCATTTATTTTTATTATTATTATTTTTTTCTTTCTATCATCAGTGAGATCTGATAGCAACCCACAGAGCAGTGCCTTGGTGGCGTGACGGGGCGCACCAACATCTCGCATCGCCTTTCCTTCCTCGCTTTAAGTCCTTGATGGGAAACAACACTATCGCGTCCGTTGTGTTCTTGATAATCTTTGCACTTTCTATTGGTAACGCTTGAGTTGTCCTGACTGCAACGGTGTGAGCTTGTTGACGGAGTGCGCACCGCGGGAGTGAACCTACGTGCTTCCCAATGTGGAACGTGAGGACAAGCAGGCGAGATAGAGCTCAGTGTGAATGACCGGCACCAATCTGTCAATACTAGTCTGCCGCCCCTTCACCGGGACACGCCACCCTGCAGCTGCTCTATTTTGCTTAGCCACGTGAGCCGCCCAAAGGTTATTGCCTCACTTGCGTAACAGTATTTCATTACATCTAGGGGAACTGAAAAAAAAGGCAAAGATGAAGGGTACCTGTCTGTCTCCTTGTAACTAGTTCAGGGTACAGTCAAAAAGATCAACGGTCGCCTCACATTCAGCCTGGCATATAAATACCTGCGGACACAGGACGACACCACAAGAACTCAACACCTGCCGCTGAACACAGCCTCCTCCACCAACGCCTGTACCTCACAATGAACGCCAAGGTAACAGCCCAATTGTTTGTCTTACATTCTGATCATGTCCTATACTTGTTCAAATGTTGTTCCTATTGGCGTCTGACCAACTCGAGGGCCGCCTCATAACCTCCTCCTACCCCTCACAGGTGCTCCTCCTCCTGGCTCTGGTGGCAGCCGCCGCCGCAGAGGGCTCTCACTCCCACGAGGTAGGTACTCCACTACGTCGTCGCCTCCCGGATGGGCACGACCCGTAATCCAGAGGCCCACACTTCTGCAGGAACGTATGGAGGACTTCCTGGAGTGGCTGTGGCTGCCGGAGAATCTCGGGTTCTACACTGTGACTCAATATTGCCGACATGACGACCACCGCCACGGCCACGACCACGACCACACGCTGATGCACACTTTGTTTCCTTGCAGGACTCCTACGGCGCATCCTCCGAGGAGGCCAAGTATGAATTCAACTACCAGGTAAAGGACGACGAGGGCAACGACTTCGGCCACGAGGAAAAGCGCGACGGCGACTACACCCAAGGCTCCTACTACAACGAGCTGCCCGACGGCCGCCGCCAGGTCGTCACCTACGAAGTGGACGGCAACTCCGGCTTCGTGGCGGACGTCAAGTACTCTGGCGAGGCCCACTACGACTCTGGCTCCTACGAGTCCAGGTCCAGGGAGTCTAGGTCCCGGGAGTACTACAACTAGTTCTACCAGGAGCAGCGCACACAGCGGCGCCGCCTGACCCGCCACTCACTCACACGTCGGCTGAGCCCAGCCTGGGGCGCCGCGTCCCGCCACACACGCCCACACCCTCCTCCATGGCGCGTGTGGACATCGCCTTACGTTCGTCGATCACCTTCGCTATTGTTTCTTTGTAATACTCTTACTATTTATTAAAAATGTCAAAATAAGAAACACTGGATCTTTATCAAACATCTTTTCTATTAAGGAACACACTTTGGTGTTAAGAAACGAACAACACAAACTAAACAGAGAACAAAGGAGAACCAACAGCGTCACCCATCTCGTCCGTAACGGGCCGAATAGTCACCCTTGTGCCAGGAAGTGAGGACTGTCGAGTCGTGGCGCTGCGATCGCCGCGGCCAGTGGTCACTCCCGTACACAGAGATGGAACTATGGATTAATGAAGGAGTGTCAATACACCCCTTGTCTCTTTACATGTGTGTAAAGCATGTGAAGAGTTATCTCATTCTAAAAAGATAGATACATTTTGAAAGAAATGATATTAATAAAAAAGGCTCTGTCGCTGTTTTGCGAAAGGAATGAAGATGTTAATGAAGCAACTCGCTTAGTGAAGGCAGAATCACACCGCCTTGTGTTAAGATGACTAGAGCTCCTTGACGGGAAAACAGCTGCGGGGTGCACAACACACCACCATCACCATGAACCATGTCTTCACGATGCAGCTGCAGATTAGTGAGATGACTGATGGGATTATCATTACCATCTCATTATCACTATTATCATTAAAATAGTTTTTTGTTATGTTTGATTTACTTTGAAGGGAGTGATAAGCAGCAAGCGATGACTTAGCATTGACCCCTTCAGTACCATGACATGATTTCATATTCATTCTGGTGACTATTTGGTGATTTTATACAGCTTCAGAAACTCATGTGGGAATTGAAATAGTGAAGACTCTGACCATTAAGCTTCATAGACTCTTCCTAATGTAAATAAAATCTTCTAGTCATACTCAAAACTGATGTAGAAATGAGTCCCGGTACTAAAGGGGTTAAAGGTGTCGCGTTGTGGGTTTTCAGAATGTCACTTTACAGGTACAGCATGAAGGTATTTCTTTTCCTAGCAGCAGTGGGCCACCTTCCCTTCCCTCCATGGTGCGTTCCTAGCCAAGCACTGTCCTTCAGTTAGACGAGGGTAAACAAACAGCACCATACACAGCTCCTTTGTTTCTTCTCTTCTACCTCTCCTTGCAATGTTGGTATTATCTTGATTAGAGGACGAAAAGGAGGAGGAAGAGGAAGAGGAAGAGGAAGAGGAGGAGGAGGAGGAGGAGGAGGAGGAGGAGGAGGAGGAGAGGTGGGCAGCGAGGAGGTGAATGCAACAGTTTGTCCCTTCTCGAGTGAAAGCAATGACCAGGCCACATCCTTCTTTTGTTCTTCATTTTCACGCTTGTCATATGTTTCAGCTACTGCTTAACATTGACTTGAGAGAGAGAGAGAGAGAGAGAGAGAGAGAGAGAGAGAGAGAGAGAGAGAGAGAGAGAGAGAGAGAGAATCCAGGCTATAAAGAGATACCAGCAGACCCCCACCCACTGAAGATTTAGGAGCCAATTGTAGACTTGGAGGCCAGTAACAATCACCTATAAAAATGAATTACTGATAGCCGCTCAGCTGGACAAACAACTACTGACCAGACACTACCGTACCAGCCCAATACCACCAGAATTCAAAGACGAGCAAGGCAGTAAGTAACCTTTGCCACTATACGAGTACTCAGGTGAAAATAAGAGAACAAACCGTATAAGGCGACTTTATAGGAACTTTCCTGAAACCACGCACAATTTTTCCTTACGCTGCAGGATATTTAAATGGCCTCTTAAAAATGTCCACAGTGGTTCTCGGATATTCAAATGGACTCTCAAACTTATCTACAGTGGTTCTCGGTTAAATGGACTCTAAACTTATCCACAGTGCTTCTCGGATATTTAAATGGACTCTTAAAATTGTCCACAGTGCTTCTCGCGGGAAATGAATACCCTGGCAATGATTCTAGAGCGATAACAAACAAATTACTGCACATTTTGAAGCATGTAGCAATTCATCTTACCACAATGGAATGAGCGCCCGCTGAGTTGTTTTTCTTATGTAAGAGTGACACTGACCAACGGCAACAAATAAGAAAAAGGAGCCAGTAGAGCGCCAGTCCCTACACAGAGGTTGAAAAGTGTCACTGAGAATCATAACATCTCTAGCAGTGTATTGAAAAGTGTAGCTCATCCTGAAGTTCACCTGCACTGCATAATGAAGAGAAGTGTTCCTTGCAATGCTTCTGACACTACGAACAAGTTGGTATTTGTCATTTCACGACACTTAATGCTTTCTATCCTTACAATACTACAGTACAACCAGTGTGTGTCATTCGTCCTTACATTGCCAACGGTACTATTACTGAGATGCTACTCGTCCCATAAATCAGTGTCGGCACTATATAGTAAGGCGCAGATTTTGCCGAGAATACTTACAATACAATTAGAGAACAATAACAATTATTTACCCTTAATTAAACAGTACATGCCGATGGAAGGAAGGAGAAAGGAGGTGTGTACAAAACTCAAGCAAAATGTCATTAGTGTCTCAAATGCTGGTAAGTCGGGCAGGTAAAAGTAGAGGCGTTGGTGTGCCCGTGGTTTGCGTAACAATCTGGTGACCGGTGACTGATATGGGGCATCAGTCGGCGCCGCGAACCTTCAAACTGACACACAGCGGCCACTGGTGGTCACCCGGGCCAGCAGGTTCCGTGCCATTCACACTGTGTGGGTCATTGACTAGTAAACAAGAAATAGCCAACAGGTGAGTGATACCAAATACTACCTGCGCCCCACCCTGGCCTTTGCGGTTCCTGGGAGTGGTTTGCAGTGATGTCACAAAGATCAGCGGTCGTCTTGGCCTAAGTCTTGCTTGCCTATATATTGTGCATGAGTCCACCTGACACGCATCACAACCTCCTCCACCACAGAACAATGAACGCAAAGGTACCGCACTGCTGTACTTATTCAAATTTTGTTTATAGTGACTAGACACCTTGAGAGGCGTCTCAGTGCTCTCGTCTGCTCAGCCTTTGTTTCACCAATTCTTCTCTTCTCCAACACAGGTGCTCCTCCTCCTGGCTCTGGTGGCAGCCGCCGCCGCAGAGGGCTCTCACTCCCACGAGGTAGGTACTCCACTACGTCTTCCCCTCCCAGTGAGGCACGACCCTTGACCCAGAGGCCCACACTACTGAAGGGGCGTCTGGTTTCCGGGGACTTCCTGGAGTGGCTATGGCTGCCAGGGGGAAGTCTCGGATTCCAAACAGTGACTTAATATTGCTGACATGACGACCACCGCCACGACCACGACCTCACACTAACAATACACTTTGCGTCCTTGCAGGACTCCTACGGCGCATCCTCCGAGGAGGCCAAGTATGAATTCAACTACAAGGTAAAGGACGACGAGGGCAACGACTTCGGCCACGAGGAAAGGCGCGACGGCGACTACACCCAAGGCTCCTACTACAACGAGCTGCCCGACGGCCGCCGCCAGGTCGTCACCTACGAAGTGAACGGCGACTCCGGCTTCGTGGCGGACGTCAAGTACTCTGGCGAGGCCCACTACGACTCTGGCTCCTACGAGTCCAGGTCCAGGGAGTCTAGGTCCCGGGAGTACTACAACTAGTCCTACCAGGAGCAGCGCACACAGCGGCACCGCCTGACCCTCCACTCATCCACATGTCGGCTGAGCCCAGCCTGGGGCGCTGTACCCCGCCACACACGCCCACATCCTCTTACACGGCGCTTGTGGACGTCGCCTTACATTCGTTATGCTATGCTGTTGTACACGTATGTCGTTGTCATTAAAACGCATGTCTGTTATCTGTCTATAGTGGATTATTTAGCCAAAACTCCATATACACTATTGATCTGTCCTCTCCCTGTCCCCCTATCCACGCTCCGCACATCCGGCGCAGACAGCCTACACAGACACGAAGGAAATAGCAACACTCTTTTACTGATACACAAAATAACAAATAAAATCATCAACACCACGGCAAAATTAACAACATGTCAACACCATCGCCACAACGAAACCAAAAGATGCACAACACAACACTAATCCTGAGAGAAGAATATGACATTAGAAGCACAAGATCGCATAGTAAGAAACTGAGGAAGGAAGATGTCTGAGAGATGTTAAAAAATTTAGTTTCCCGCAAAGATGTGTTGAGACTTGGAACAGTTTGAGTGAGGAAATGGTGTCAGCAAAGAGTGTACATAGTTTTAAAGAAAAATTGGATAAGTGTAGATATGGAGACGGGGCCACACGAGCATAAAGCCCAGGCCCTGTAAAACTACAACTAGGTAAATACACAACCAATTAAGGAAACCATCGAGGACACCAACGCCAGCCTTCCACCACGCCACGGAGAACAGACGGAACCTTCGAATGCATGACAACTACCACGAAAGAGAGAGAGAGAGAGAGAGAGAGAGAGAGAGAGAGAGAGAGAGAGAGAGAGAAACATAATATATAACAAAGGCCGTACTTGAAACACACAAAGAGTCCTGGGCCGCCGTGATACAGTGGAACCATGCGTGCTTTGGGGTGCGAGGGGTCTCCAAGCGCACGGGTTCGAATCCTGTCCACGGTCCGAGTGTAGGTTGGGCTTCCTCACTCGGGGCAACGGTTTCCTAGCGGGTGGGCTTTGAAATAGGAGGTACCCTAAAAAGTATCTCCTTTAGCCCAGAAATTCCCGTGAAAAGCCCACATGGTATAAAAAAAAAAGTCTTGTTCCTGAGGGTACTCGTAAATGTTCTTCCTACTGATAATGCAGACGTCTTACTAAACTGACACTAGCAAAATGAAATAACTCTTGGAAACCCCAACTCCTTCAACATCAAGTCTCGAAGAAACAGCAAGTTGAAATTGTTGAAAAATGCTTCCCCTGAGTCTTGGATGTCAAAAAGTGATGGAAAATGCTGCCTTGAGAGACTGAGGAAGGAGGGAATTAGGTGGAAAACCGGCAGAGGCAAGAGTTATAGTGTAGAGTGAAAGGAAATGAATGTGAAGTTGAGAAGTTGTTTGTTTTCAGGTGAGGTGATAAGAGCTAAAAAACAAACAAACAATAAAATAAAGCCCAGAAAGTATTTAGAGAAATGTATGAAGCGAGAATGAATGAAAAGATGAAAATGAAAGTGAAAAGAGTACGGAGAGATACCATTAACTTCATAAAAAGGATAAATAAAAGAAATTACCTAAAAATAAAGCAGGTAGAAAATATTTAAAGAAATCATGAAATAAAAGTAAACAAAGAGATAAAAAAAAAAAGCGAGGGAAGAGTCGATGAAAAGAGAACGTTAAAAACAACAATAGCAACAACAATAACAACAACAAAACAAGAAGAAGAAAGAAAATAAAAAGAAAATATTAATGACATGTTTACACGCAAGGAAAAGAAAAGAGAAAAAAAAGTAAGAGTTTGAATTAGTCTCTGATCTCATTGTGCCACGAGTACAAGGAATGAAAGAACCAACCAACTGTATGGGAATGTTACGCAAACCCTGCTGGACAATGTTTTACCCACGATCACTTTCAGTTTTTGTGATACTTCTTGTACTGCAGTCTCTTGTATAGCTTTGCACCATACCGAGACCAAATTAATTTCTGATATTTCTCTCTCTCTCTCTCTCTCTCTCTCTGAATGGCAACTAAAGGCAAACACAGCAGGAATAACAATAACGAAAAGTAAATGAACTTACAATATACACATGGATTCCATGACAGAATTGTGTTGTTCATCTGTGGTACTCGATACACAATGTCAGTTTTCATAAACAACATTAAAAATAACCCTCAAGTGTCGCGTAGATGGAGGTGGTGTGGGGCGACCTCCCGCGGCTCGGTGACCCACTGCACGGCTCAGCGCCCCGCCTCAACCGGTTCTAGGCTGCTTTTGTAAAAAAGCCAAGTCAGTGGACGACCTTGATATTCTATGACTCCAGTTCACTTTTAAAAGGTCTGGACCCAAAATTTTCTTACAAGAAGTAACCTTCTCTCACCGGTTACCTTGTTTACTAATGAAACCAGAGCAAGCATCCAACCAACCGAGCCGGGTTGGTATAAAAGCACGTCTCCATCTGTCCCTCGACACAACCAACTCCTCCCCACGACAGCGACAACCTCCTCGCCGCCTCCACATCAGTCCCCGCACAATGAACGCCAAGGTTACGCACCACTGTCTTGTGCCAGACACTTTTCCTCCACGTCCTGTACCTGTCCAAATATTTTCTGTAAGGGTATGTGCACACCTGCAGAGTCTCTGTGGGTACCGGCACCCCCCCTCTTCCCCTGCCGCTGCCTCACCACCTCTCCCCTCCCTCCACAGGTGCTCCTCCTCCTGGCCCTGGTGGCAGCCGCCGCGGAAGGCTCACGGTCTCGAGAGGTAGGTAGCGCGCCGCGCCCTCGCCAGTCGTAGGGGCACGGCCTTCATCCCCGAGCGTGCCCCACACTGCCAACACTCCTACAGGACTCCCAGAAGTGGCTCCTGCCGGACGCCTCTTCAATTCCGAGCTGTGACTCAACATTGCCGATATGCCGCCCGCCGCCCCGGACCACGCCCACACACTAACTGTGCACTTTGCTTCCTTGCAGAACTCCTACGGCTCCCATGGCTCCGGCTCCGATGAGTCCAAGTACGACTTCAGCTACCAGGTCAAGGACGACTACGGCAACGACTTCGGCCACCGGGAAAACCGTGACGGCGACTACACCGAGGGATTCTACTACAACCACCTGCCCGACGGCCGCGTGCAGAAGGTCAAGTATGTAATTGATGGCGACTCTGGCTTCGTGGCTGACGTCAGTTACGAAGGCGAGGCTCACTACGACTCTGGCTCCTACGAGTCCCGCGGCTCTGGCTCCCGCGAGTACTACAGGCCCAGGTACTACGACTCCAACGAGTCCAAGTAATTCCTGACGGAGAGCAGTAGTAGTCCAGGATCACCTCATCATCACCACCGCGCCATCGCTGCACGCGTCTTCGCCATCATCGCTTTCCCGCAACTCATCAACAACCAAATACACACACTCTACTATTAAAGCGTGTCTGTTTTATTCCTCTCACTGGGAACCCATCAATCACTTTCCTCTTCCCGCTCCTTATTTACAAATGCTTTATGGGGTTCTCTTACTTGGACAAGTATCAGCCTTCACGTGTCCTGCAGAACACCACAAGCCAGAGGTGTGTTGTGGGTCAGCTCTAAAGATGGAACAAAACCCTGCAGGGGACGTAAAGAAGTCTTATAGAGACCGTTCATTAACATTTTTATGAGATCAATCTGTCTCTTCCTCCAAATGCAGACGAAACAATCTTGACTTAATTTTGTTAGCACTGGAGTTACGCAGGATGAAAGCGTTATCAATCTGTTTGTTAATGAGAGGTATTTGCTGAACTGCGTAGTTCCTTAACACTGGTGAAGAGCGTGTGCGAGAACATGACAGAGTAGAGAGAGAGAAAGGTTGAAAAGTAGAAGGCACATCATGCCATCCCTCCTTCGCCCATTTAAGAGAAAGGTCAACGGACAAAGAAAGAAACAAGAGTTATTAATCAACAAGACAACAACAAGATGAATGCCTCTGCAGGTCACCATTAAGGGCAATCACAGGCCACCATGAAACAAGAGCAACATAACCTTTACAAAACTAAAACACAAGCAGTAATGTCATCTTCTCACATTAAAACTTGCGAAAAAACCGTTTCACACCGTCATTCACGAGCCGTACTGGCATTTAATAATAAAAAAACAAATACTGCAGATCACAAGTGAAAGAATAAGGGTAAAAAAAAAAAAAAAAAAAAAAAACTGAACTATTAAACTTTGAAGTCGTTAAAAATGTCTTTCGTGTCCATTCAAACCACCCACTTTCTTTTTTCTCTCTAAGTTTTAATTTCCTTATCATCAGATCGTGTCTCAGAGAAGAAAGGAATTTTGTAATGATCAGCGATGTACAACAAAAAGATCTGACAAAATTAAGCTAGCGTTCAGCAAATGCCAGGCAGGAGCGAGTCCCTCCAGGCCTGCAGCTGCCGATGTGGCACCTGTGTCGCCACTGAATGCCTGCCCGCCTCTGAGACTGAAGTGGAAGGAAGATTTCGCATTGTGTGGCGGTGACAAGTCTTATCTATTGCAAAAACCCACGAAACTCATGACGCGGGTAAACAACCAAGTGTTCCCGCCATCAGTAAACCACGGCGCCGATACAACAATAAGGTGACGAGCTAGTTGGTGCCAGTATCTCTACTCTTACATTGGATTTGTAAAAAGTATCGTTGAATAATTGGCGGAAAAACTTGTGAATGACGAGATCGCCTAACAACCAAGCCATTCACCAGGTTTCTCCAAAGAACTACCGATATCACCATCACACAAAACTGCGACAACACGCCCCTGGACATTCCCATAAGAGAATTTAGAACGCATGTATAGCTGAACTCAAGAAGCTATGCATTTACGTGAGCTAGTCTGTCTTGAAGGTGTCATTCTTCAGTGCTATGACGCGTTTTCATATTCATTCTCGTTACTATTTAGTGATTTTATACAGCTTCAGAGACTTATGTGGGGATTAAAATAGTGAAGATTCTGGCCATTAAGCTTCTGATCTTTATAGGCCTTTCTTAATGTAAATAAAATAGTCTAATCATAGCCAAACTCAAGATAAAAATACGTCACAGTACTGAAGGGGTTAAAGAGCAAACATGTATGAGGCGAAGTAATTGTACTGGAAGCTTTGTCAACTCTGGAGTTCTCTGCCTGACTCTGCCGTGTCATCACCTGTAGCCACTAGTGCACTCAGAGACCTCTGGAATGAAACAGGCAAAGATATTGGATTTTTTTTTAATAGACTTTTTACGAAACATGAATAAAACTGTCTTCTTTTCAGGAACAACCAACTAGTCACTCACTGCTCACTACTTTAAATTCTGATCCTGGTGACCTCTTGACATAACGCTGGTATTTTCCCTAATCCTGGTGACCTTGTTCTGACCATGGTGACCTCTGACGCTGACCCTGATGACTTTCCTGACCTTTCACAGATAACCTTAATTGAGGAATGCAATACGAACAAATGGAGATCAGAACAAGGGATGGGTATGTGATTCTTCTTATTTGTATCACGAGTCAAGTGTTTTAGGAAGTTTGTGATGTTTCTAAGGGTAGGATGTTGAAAAGAGTGAGTAATGGCAGCAGACTCTTGGTAAGCCCTGCACTATTAATGACTGATGACAAATGAAACGCGTCATAAGTGTTTCTTTCTTTAAGTTTCTGGTTGTGTGAATCTGAAAGTACTGAATTTTAATAATATAAAGAATTCTTGGGTATTATGAAACTCTTAATTGACTCAGTCCATCCGCAATGTAGTGGTGGGGTTCATACGTTCTTAGAGCATCAAATCACACTAAACTTCATCGTAAAATTGCCACATATAACGGACTCCTGTACAATATAAGAGGCGTCTGTGTGGTGTGGGCCGAGCTGGTGTATATAGTACTTGGGTGACCCTCCCGCGGCTCGCTGACCCACTGCACGGCTCAGCGCCCCGTCTCAACCGGTTCTAGGCTGCTTTTGTAAAAAAGGCAAGTCAGTGGACGACCTTGATATTCTGACTCCAGTTCACTTTTAAAAGGTCTGGACCCAAAATTTCTTACAAGAAGTAACCTTCTCTCACCGGTTACCTTGTTTACTAATGAAACCAGAGCAAGCAACCAACCAACCGAGCCGGGAGTCAGCGGCGCGGAGTCAGCGGCGACAGTCTGGTATAAAAGCACGTGTCCATCTGTCCCTCGACACAACCACCTCCTCCCCACGACAGCGACAACCTCCTCGCCGCCTCCACCGCAGTCCCCGCACAATGAACGCCAAGGTAACGCACCACTCTTGCCTCGCACCGCGGCGTGCAGCTGCTGCACTCTGAGGTGCTTGATATGTTCCCTCCACGTCCTGTACCTGTCCAAATATTGTCTGTAAGGGCATGTGCACACCTACAGAGTCTCCGTGGGTACCGGCACTCTCTCTTCCCTTGCCGCTGCCTCACCACCTCTCCCCTCCCTCCACAGGTGGTCCTCCTCCTGTCCCTGGTGGCAGCCGCCGCCGCCGAAGGCTCACGGTCTCGAGAGGTAGGTAGCGCGCCGCGTCCCTCGCTAGTCGTAGGGGCACGGCCTTCATCCCCGAGCGTGCCCCAAACTGCCAACACTCCTACAGGACTCCCAGAAGTGGCTCCTGCGAAACGCTTATTCAATTCCGAGCTGTGACTCAACATTGCCAATATGCCGCCCGCCGCCCCGGACCACGCCCACACACTAACTGTGCACTTTGCTTCCTTGCAGAACTCATACGGCTCCCATGGCTCCGGCTCCGATGAGTCCAAGTACGACTTCAGCTACCAGGTCAAGGACGACTACGGCAACGACTTCGGCCACCGGGAAAACCGTGACGGCGACTACACCGAGGGATTCTACTACAACCTCCTGCCCGACGGCCGCCTGCAGAAGGTCAAGTACGAAGTTGACGGCTACTCTGGCTTCGTGGCCGACGTCAGCTACGAGGGCGAGGCTCACTACGACTCTGGCTCCTACGAGTCCCGGGGCTCTGGCTCCCGCGAGTACTACAGGCCGAGGTACTACAGAGGCTACGACTCCAACGAGTCCAAGTAATTCCTGACGGAGAGCAGTAGTAGTCCAGGATCACCTCATCATCACCACCGCGCCATCGCTGCACGCGTCTTCGCCATCACCGCTTTCCCGCAACTCATCAACAACCAAATACACACACTCTACTATTAACGCGTGTCTGTTTTATTGCCCTTATCTGCTGAATGGTGCCGCCTGCCTGGCGGACTCACATTGATAAAGATGCCAATGATATAACGCAGGTCGCTCTCGCTGTGTGAACATTTGATATAATGCTTCCCTTAACACCTCATGACGCACTCTGACGAGTCTGACGAGCTAAGCACTACCCCATTACCTCGAGTCTTGGATGTACCGTTATATTGAGACGGATACAATATTTCCTCTCTATATAAGTTTAGTTTTTCACTCAAGTTATATTGTTACATAAAGGTTCATGATTCTAGGGACACATGAAAGAAACAAAAATGTTTTGATGCCAAATTTTAGAGGGACACTGTCGAAGACTCGCGTCTCTAAACGTCTTCTGTGAGTTGCTGCTTGTCTACTTATGGTAATGCGTCGTTCCTCGCAGTGTTTTCCTTGAGTCGACACTTCTTTGCAAATACATTCCATCCTTTCACATCTTGGGTCTTCTTTCGTGATATGTTCGCACATCAACCGTGGCACATGTATACATCTGGGTCTTACAACAACACCGAAAACTCATATCCCACGCCTCCATTTTTATTGATCTATTTCATCTACTTTGTTATTGAGAAATCTAAGTGTCTCATACCGGCGGGTCCTTTCGGTTCGGCAAGGTTTCGGCCATGAGAGAGTCAATACAGGCTGAATAATACTCGATTCTTTTTCGTAACTTGCCGTATGAAACAGTAGAAAAAAAAAAAAAATAGAAAACACATAGTAAGAAACTAGAAAATAAATGTGAACGCACTGAGAACCTAATTGCAAGTACTCAGCCATTAGCTCTACTGTGTCCAACACCAAAATGACGCGGAGTTTGTTGGTATAAAAATTAGGGTTAATGTTTTGTCGCATACAGGACACCAGTCAAGGTGTGTCACGAGAAGGACTTCAGAATGTGCATCCCTAGGGAACTGTGGGAGTCCTAGTGGAAGATGGTGGTGATGGTGATGGTGGTGGTGGTGGTGAAAAAGTTTATTATTATCATTAACTTTATTATTATCATTATTAATAATAATAATATTATTATTATTATTATTATTATTATTATTATTATTATTATTATTATTATTATTATTATTATTATTACTATTATTATCATCATTACTATTATCCTCATTATCAGTAGTAGTAGTAGTAGTAGTAGTAGTAGTAGTAGTACCATCACCATCACCATCACCATCACCACCACCACCACCACCACTAGTCTACCCCATCCCAGCCCAGCATCACTCACCCCCAGCCCAGTGGTCAGTAATCTCCTGGCCGGCGTGGGTTGAGGGTGGGTGGCGCGATAGCCGGTTCACCCTCTCCACCCCACGTCCCTCGCCCGTCACCCACACCCACACCCACAGCCCGCCACTCTTCCACTTCCCGCACCAAGCAAGGCAGTGAGTGTATGACCCAAATTTGTCGCACCTCCAACTCACTCACAACAAAAGGTCAAACTTGCATTTTCAGACACAAAAGTCTATTTTATTTTTTCTGCACATCTTTCATGTTGCAATTCCGAGATGGTTTAAGCCTCGGTCATCGCCCCCTGTTCCCCCTCACCCCCTTCAGTGTATCAGGTCACATTAACACAGGAAATATGACCACTTAGGTGACCACTCGTTTCCCATTCACTTGGTACCTGTTGCTGTCTCTCTCACCTGAGGAAACAAGCTTACCTGTGAAACTGAGGTGGACATGCCCCGGTTTCCTTTCTCACGTGGAAACTTAATCAGGTGTTTGTGATAGTTTCGTGTCGCGCTGCTCTTTACGTCCCAGTGGAGAGCAGCGGGAGGGCAGTTAAAAAAAGATACTTGTTCTCAATTCTCAGGTGTTGCAGTCTTATCTTTTCTCTGCTTTGTGTTGTTCTTTATGTCCCAGTGGAGAGCAGCGGGAGGGCAGTTAAAAAAAGATACTTGTTCTCAATTCTCAGGTGTTGCAGTCTTATCTTTTCTCTGCTTTCAATGGGCTCTGGTGATTAAGGAGTTTTGTGTCGCGCTGCCTGTTACGTCCCAGTGTAGAGCGGAGGGAGAGTAGATAACAAAAAAAAGGTATGGGTTCTCAATTCTCAGGTGTTTGTCTTATCTCCTCTGCTTTTAACGGGCTCTGGAGATTGCCGAGTTTTGTGTCTCGCTGCCCGTTACGTCTCAGCGGCTGGGAGGGGAGGGGGTGGTAGGTGAGGGTAGATAAAAAGGTACAAGATTCTCAGGTGTTTCAGTCTTAGCTTTACTTTCAACAAGCTCTAGTGGAGGTTACTGAATTTCTAAGTTTTTTTTTCTCTCTTGCCTTTTCATAATTCTACGTAGTGATAATCCAGGAGACTTTAAGGGAGATAACTTTTCTTTTATATATATTTGGTTTTCGTGATTTTTGTGAGAATTTAACAAGTTGTAGTGTAAGGCATTGACATTTTCCAAGGGTGTGTTAGTGATTCTAGTGACATCATCATTCTTTTTCTTCTTCCTCTTCTTCTTTTTCCTCTGATATTCTTCTTCTTTTTCTTCTTCCTCCTCCTCCTCTCATCCCTACACTGTCCATATCTCTAATGCAAGAGTTAATCAGTACTCTCAATCGTTCATACCCTTCCCTGGCAAACTCTGGAACTCCCTGGCTGCTTCTGTATTTCCATCTTCTTATGAATTAACTTAATTTAAGAGGGAGGTCTCAAGACATTTATCCCTTTTTTTTGGCTAACTTTCTCGGACCTGCAAGGGGACTGGCAACTTAGTGGGCCTTTTTTTTTTTTTATTTTGCCCTTGGCCAGCTTTCACCTCTTACATTAAAAAAAATAAGAAAATAGTAAAAAAAATACCTGTGATTGATAATTTTAAGCGTATGAAAACATGAGAGAGAGAGAGAGAGAGAGAGAGAGAGAGAGAGAGAGAGAGAGAGAGAGAGAGAGAGAGAGAGAGAGAGAGAGAGAGAGAGAGAGAGAGAGAGAGAGAGAGAGAGAGAGAGAGAGAGAGAGAGAGAGAGGACGAGACAGGACAAGCCAGAAAGGAAGCTGAGGTAAGGTGAGGTGTGTTTCACTGTTTGATCTGCTGCAGTCTCTGACGAGACAGCCAGACGTTACCCTACGGAACGAGCTCAGAGCTCATTATTTCCGATCTTCGGATAGGCCTAAGACCAGGCACACACCACACACCGGGACAACAAGGTCACAACTTCTCGATTTATATCCCGTACCTACTTACTGCTAGGTGAACAGGGGCTACACGTGAAAGGAGACACACCCAAATATCTCCACCCGGCCGGGGAATCCAACCCCGGTCCTCTGGCTTGTGAAGCCAGCGCTCTAACCACTGAGCTACCGGGCGTGTGTGTGTGTGTGTGTGTGTGTGTGTGTGTGTGTGTGTGTGTGTGTGTGTGTGTGTGTGTGTGTGTGTGTGTGTGTGAGAGAGAGAGAGAGAGAGAGAGAGAGAGAGAGAGAGAGAGAGAGAGAGAGAGAGAGAGAGAGAGAGAGAGAGAGAGAGAGAGAGAGAGAGAGAGAGAGAGAGAGAGAGAGAGAGAAAGAGAGAGAGAGAGAGTTAAAGAAGACGTGTCCAGGTCAGAGGTCACCCATCATTAACCCTCGTAATGGAAACACAACCTAGCCACACCACTGACAACCGTGACAAAATAAACGCACCTTCGTCAGTACACCTTCGTCAGCAGTTTACACACACACTCGTAGATAAAAAAAAACTGATGATGATGATGATGATGATGATGATGATGATGATGATAATGATGATGATGAGAGTGAAGATGACTATGATAATGACGATAAATATAAATAAAAGGAAAAAATGACATTTATTTATTTTTTTATATTCCACATTTACGAACAGAAGGCGATAGTGACATAAATATTGGTAGATTCTTATGGGATGGTGATGGTGGTGGTGATGACAATGAAGATGACTAAGATAATGACGAGGAATATGAAAAAAGAAGAATAAAAACAATGATATCAAAATTTACCCCACATTTCCTTTTCTCTTACGAACAGAAGGCAATAATCACATACATATTAGTGGTGGTGGTGGTGGTGGTGGTGGTGGAGGTGATGGTGATGGTAGTGATAGTGGTAGAGGTGATGGTAGTGGTAGTGGTAGTGATGGTGGTGGTGGTGATGGTAGTGCTAGTGGTGGTGATGGTGATGGTAGTGGTAGTGATAGTGGTGGTGGTGGTAGAGGTGATGGTGATGATAGTGGTGGTGGTGATGGTAGTGGTAGTGGTAGTGGTAGTGGTGGTGGTGATGGTAGTGATAGTGGTGGCGGTGATGGTAGTGATAGTGGTGGCAGCGGTGGTGGTGGAAGTTGTTGTTATATTGCATGCCTTAGATTTCTTGCTCTAACAGACACTGAAGCCACAAGAAAGGCGATCGCTAAGTGGCATAAGTAAAAGTGGCGCTGTGACTCCCTCTCCTCTTATGACCTGAATACTTTCCCCAACTCCTCTTTTTTCTGCCTAATTTATCATGTATTAATCTTTATTTTATTTATTTTTCACCTCCGTGCGTCTGTTTGTACAAGTCATCAACACCAGTGCGGGTTTGAAAAAGTCTGTCCATCTCTCTCTCTCTCTCTCTCTCTCTCTCTCCACGCCCACCACTTTTTTTTCTTATTTGTTAGAATCTATCACTCCTTTCTCTGTTATCGTGGTGATGGTGATGGTGATGGTGATGGTGGAAGTAGTAGTAGTAGTAGTAGTAGTAGTAGTAGTAGGCTCCTGCAGGTCCACTTAAAAAGAATCGAAGTCCAAACCGAGCCGCTCACTTCTTAGTACCCGGCGGCTTCTCTGCATAGTAATGAGGCGCGGCGGTCAATGCACGGGACGAGATGTGTAGTTCTGTAGTACAAGGGATGGACAAAACAGCCGGTTATCTTTTATACACCATTCAACCACGCACATTGACAAGCACTCCAAGACATGACATAAGGCTTGCTCCAATCAAAATACACCAAGGCGAGGAGGATTCAAACACCACGACTCTTGCTTTTTTACGAAGGTGACAGCAACCATAAGCACAGACTCCAAACAAGGCGATAGAAAATACTTAATCAGGAAAAGAAATAATAATGAAACAAGGAAGATCTGCAAAATGTTAAGAGAAAAGGTTAATCACAGGAGGACGAAAGGTGAAGCAGCAGAGGAGCAAGGAACAAGAAATGTGAAGGAAAATACAAGAAGAAGAAGAAGAAAGAGAAAGCAGGAAGAAGTATCATCAATTTAATACCACCAAATGTACTCTCGGGGAAAATAAAAACGTAGAAAACTATTACTTAACGCTAAAAGAAAGAACAGGAAACAAAAACTACAGCAGTAATCTTTATTAGTCGTGTTCCTGAGACAAATGACCTTTCTGTCCAAAAATCCACGACGATTACTTAATTTCTGACTCGCTTCACTCGCCTCGCTACTTCTCTGACCTTCTGCTTGCTCACTTCTTCAAAAAAGGTCAATATCTGACTCTGAGAACATCCTCGCTTCCTGCATCCGTGAATCACATGTCATAACTCTTGCAGACCTCAGTGGCTGGCTTTGTGTGACTTCCATTCCAGTGTTTGTCTTGTTGTGGAGACTGTAAACTCTATTGTGCGAGTCTGGCCTCATGAAGTACTGTGAGAGAGAGAGAGAGAGAGAGAGAGAGAGAGAGAGAGAGAGAGAGAGAGAGAGAGAGAGAGAGAGAGAGAGAGAGAGAGAGAGAGAGAGAGAGAGAGAGAGAGAGAGAGAGAGAAGCACACATACATGCAAATGTAGGTACACAAGTAAAAACAGACACCCATACAGACAGGAAGACAGCAGCACAGGCCACAACGAACAAAATGACACGGCGCGCCACATCATCGCACAAGAAGTGCGGGCGCCGCGGCGGAGTGACGGCACCCACACGCCCTTATCACGGCGCGCTGACCCAACCGGTTTGGTGCGAGGGAAAAGCTCTGACCTTGATATTATAATTGCACAAGTGCCGGTTGGTTCTGAAGACTGTATCAGAGGGAGTTTTACAGACCTACTTTTACCCAGCTGGATAAAAACACCCTTCCCTGCTGGGTATATATGCATGGCTGAGCCAGACACTGGACACAAGCACCGCAGCCACCACACCATCATGATCGCAAAGGTAACCCACAATTGTCTCCACTCACTGACCTGCCCACTCATCCACTTGTGCTATATAACACTGTCCACATACAGACTACAGGACTTCTTTGTCCCGCCTCCACCCACCACTTCCTCACCAAGCCTTCCCTCCCCTCACAGGTGTTCTTCCTCCTCGCCCTCGTGGCTGCCGCCGCCGCCGATGGAAGGTCTCGCGAGGTAAGCACCGCGCCACGTTTGTCTCTCGGAGAGTTACGCCCCGTGACACCGAGACTCCTCGCAGGGCCCACACTCCTGCAGGAGCTTGTAGTTTCCAGGGACTTCCTGGCGTGGCTGTGGCTGCCGGCCCAGTCTTAAGTTCCAACTCAATACTGCTGATATGACGACCACCATCACAGACCACGACCACTTACTAACTGTTCTCTCCCTCCTCGCAGCGCTCCTATGGATCCTACGACTCCTACGAGTCCTACGAGTCTGAGGAGCCCAGGTACGACTTCAACTACCAGGTCAAGGACTACTACGGCAACGACTTCGGCCACCGGGAAAACCGTGACGGCGACTACACCGAGGGATTCTACTACAACCACCTGCCCGACGGCCGCCTGCAGAAGGTCAAGTACGTAATTGACGGCTACTCTGGCTTCGTGGCCGACGTCAGCTACGAGGGCGAGGCTCACTACGACTCTGGCTCCTACGAGTCCCGCGGCTCTGGCTCCCGCGAGTACTACAGGCCCAGGTACTACAGAGGCTACGGTTCCAACGAGTCCAAGTAAACGTTCGTTAAGTCCAAAGCTCCATCTCATCTTCATCGTCATCGTCACCGCGGCGCCAAGCTCACGCACGCCTCCGCCTCGGGTCGCCACCACGCTGGCACTCCTTCCGTCGCCTTCGCTGTCCAGTCATCACTCCATGTAGGTTCGAAGCAATAAATAATAGAAATGAGTCCAGTTTTCATTTGGTTTTCCTGTAAATCCCCTTGACGAACAGGTGGCATTAAAACACAACATCTGGCCAATACCCGCCACACCTGGCCGTGCCTGACACCTCGAGGAACCACCACCACTTCAGATCAATTTGTGTCTGAGCGCCGACTTTGGTTACCTCTGTATCATTGCCTCTGCAACACTCATCACTTCCGGGGCCTCGCTGAGCCCAGACCAGCAATGACTGACAGAACCAAACACAAGCTGAGACAGACTAGGAGGCAACACACGAAGTTATCAATAAAACACTGGGGGCTCTTTAGCAATGAAGGATCAGCAAAACTTTTCATCCACTTGGAGAAAGTTATGAGAGAAAAGTATCAAAATTTCAAACATTTTCTCTAATTGTAACTTTGGAGCATTGGTGTGGTGTCACATCCACCTGCTGTGCTTGGTACCCGAGCCTCGCCTGGTTGTCACGGTCGGTGGTTATGCAGCACATGGACATCAGTCATCTGCTTGTCTCGGCACGGGGCGATGGATTGGCCTTGGGATATCAGACAACCAAACTACACTTAATCACAAGGAAAGGAAGTGGGAATCAGATACTTAATCATCCAGTCTTTCATTGTAGTTTGGCATCGAGGCAAGTCACGAATAACATAACCCTGCCACTACAGTAAACACAGCACGTCGCCTTACAGCACTACGTACATGCGTCACCTGTCAGGACACTGGTTTCTCTTCTATTCTCTTGTGTTTCGTTACTTCTCTGTTTTACGTGTAAAGTTGTACGTCTGTTTCCTTAATTAGTCACAAAACAACAACAACACCCTTGATTACCCTCGATTAACTACTCAGCATATCTAAATCTGCTAACCACGGTGTCTCACGCAGCCCCGCACGTTAATGTCCTGAAGGTCGCCATGTGGCCTGAGGGTGATGACCGCGGCACAAGAGAGCGCAGTGCTACCGGTATGCTGCGGCACGACTCGGCTATATGTGAATGTAAGCGTTCTTGGACCAATGCGAGTTTTGAGGTGTCATATGAGAGGTGAGGGGAAGGGAGGGACAGGGAGGAAGGCTGCACGAGGGAAGTCACGACAAACACTGCCATCCATTCTGTTCTTTCCGTGACACTGACATCCTGACGTATGTCCCTAAAATGACTGAAATTCCTCGGTGGACTGACTAAGTTAATCCTCTGACTGCTGTAATCGGATACATTAGTTTATTTTAGAGTATTATTGACTGTAAGAGTGGGTAAGATGTAGAAAGAATAGTGCTTCTAATTTCATATTCATAGCACAAAATATAGTCTTACTCTAGTGAAGTCAGAAATATGATAGCAATAAAATATTTGAATATTTATTTGAATAGCGATGAATCAGTGCACCAGTAATGTTGCCTCGAGTTACAGGACGGTGTGAACTCCATCAACTCTCTCTTTTCACACACTGGACGCACAAAAACCAGTAATGCTCTCGACACTAAATTAAACATGAAGTAATCAGCACCAGCCTTCCACCAGGGAGGCGGGGGCGTGGTGGATAAGGTGGTGAGCGTGGGATCGGGCAGACGTCCACGAGTAGATTCGAATCCCACCACATACCGCTTTGAAGCTATGTCATTTGTCGAGTGGTTTAAAGTTACCTACATGTCACCATGATACCCAGGTTCTAGGTGTTACATCAAAGATGCGCTTGGGTAGTGTAAATAAAATTGCCTGCGCACTAATGGATGGAAGCAGAACAGTGCTTCCCACATATGCTCTTCAAGTATGCCTACAGGCGCTATAGGCCAAAATAAATAAATAAATACCTATATATATATATATATATATATATATATATATATATATATATATATATATATATATATATATATATATATATATATATATATATATATATATATATATATATATATATATATATATATATATATATATATAAACAGCGCGTACCATGAATCTTCGCTTGATAGCAAAATGTCACATGAAAAGTAGAAGCCTCGACGGTCCTTTCCTGGACTGGTCTTGCAGTAATGGTGACCACGCTGGTGCATTTGTTACCTATACAATATAAGTGAAATACAGCATGATGGGTTATGAGATCGCAACAATGAGGTCATGTGTTCCAGCTTGCATTACAAGAGTGCCAACTTTCCCACCGAAAAATACCACGAGTCATGTTCGAACTCGTAACCTTTAGAGGGCGAGTCAAGCATTGTGCCCCACAGCCACCGTGACCCGCCTGATTGCTATGGTCTCCCCACTGCCCCGATCTGTGCATCCTTGGGTCCCGTTTTTTTTCAGTTTGCAGACAAATACTTCGATGATGCAAGCATGTAGTTGTGATCTTGTACTCTTAGTAATCCTCGAGTTAGTGATGGGGTGAAAAACACTGTGGTGCTGTGGAGGGTTCATATGAGCCGTGTGTAATTTTTCCACCGTGTTCAGCTTCACTGCGTTCAAGCAAGAAATTAAAGAAGGCAATTTAAGTAAGATTGAAATAAGCAGGAGTGACAATGCACCGACAGTGTTGTCAGTTTTTGTTTAGTTCCAGAGCAGACCACCTTCATTTGGGGACACATACCCACA
The DNA here is from genome assembly GCF_017591435.1 of Portunus trituberculatus. Taxonomy (NCBI): domain Eukaryota; kingdom Metazoa; phylum Arthropoda; class Malacostraca; order Decapoda; family Portunidae; genus Portunus; species Portunus trituberculatus. The sequence continues at coordinate 9,099,729 of NC_059263.1, read as the reverse complement.
AGTAGGATGGAGAAGGGAAGCGGATCCTGTCCCGCTGACCCAACCTGCACCCAGGCTCCCGCTGCCCACAACTCTCACTCTCGGTTGTGGACTCAACCGCCAAACCTGTCTGAGAGAAAAACCTTCCGCCGCGTGACCTTGACTTCCTACTCAGCCAGGTTCTTGATGAGATTGTGAAAGAAACAGTTACACAGGAACTCGGGAAACCACTTTCCTGGCTGGGTATATATGTCTGAGCCTATCTGACGTCTGCACACATCCACCGCCACCGCCACCACCACAACACAATGGCCGCCAAGGTGATCACCGCAGCCCTGCCACGGGTGTCCACCGATCTTGTTGAAATGCTGCTTATATGCCTATAAAGTTAGAGATCATTCTTGGTGCGCCCTTCACTGCTCTCGCTCTCTCCTGCCACCACCTCACTAACTCCCCACTTCCTTCACACAGGTGTTCTTCCTCCTCGCCCTCGTGGCTGCCGCCGCCGCCGATGGAAGGTCTCGTGAGGTAAGCACCGCGCCACGTTTGTCTCTCGGAGAGTTACGCCCCGTGACACCGAGACTCCTCGCAGGGCCCACACTCCTGCAGGAGCTTGTAGTTTCCAGGGACTTCCTGGCGTGGCTGTGGCTGCCGGCCCAGTCTTAAGTTCCAACTCAATACTGCTGATATGACGACCACCATCACAGACCACGACCACTTACTAACTGTTCTCTCCCTCCTCGCAGCGCTCCTATGGATCCTACGACTCCTACGAGTCTGAGGAGCCCAGGTACGACTTCAACTATCAGATCAAGGACTACTACGGCAACGACTTCGGCCACCGGGAAAACCGTGACGGCGACTACACCGAGGGATTCTACTACAACCACCTGCCCGACGGCCGCCTGCAGAAGGTCAAGTACGTAATTGACGGCTACTCTGGCTTCGTGGCCGACGTCAGCTACGAGGGCGAGGCTCACTACGACTCTGGCTCCTACGAGTCCCGCGGCTCTGGCTCCCGCGAGTACTACAGGCCCAGGTACTACAGAGGCTACGGTTCCAACGAGTCCAAGTAAACGTTCGTTAAGTCCAAAGCTCCATCTCATCTTCATCGTCATCGTCACCGCGGCGCCAAACTCACGCACGCCTCCGCCTCGGGTCGCCACCACGCTGGCACTCCTTCCGCCGCCTTCGCTTTCCAGTCATCACTCCATGTAGGTTCGAAGCAATAAATACTGCAAATGAACCTGGTAATAACACTTATTTGTCCCAAAATTCAATATTCAAGATAGAACTGTACCTGACAAGTAGATATCATCAAGTTGCAGGCACCTGAGTGGCTGGCCGTTTCTGCATCAAGGGCCACACTCTCATCGCAACTATTCGGTGTGAGCTTCTTAGCCTTTTAAGCTGTGACTTCCGGGAAACGTCTTTCTTCATACCTTTGCGTCTGCTACAAAGTTACGTAAGAGGCGTCGCTGCGTCCGGATCAGAGACAAGCAACAAAGGATTACACAGTGTGACACAGGAGATGGTGCACAGAGAATGGCAACAACGAATGACAAAAAGCAATGCAATACTGCTAACTAGGCTTAGGATACTCATCAACTTAGAATCAGCAGAATATGTATGCAACTGTGTGGTAAAGACACTTGCAAATGAATATAATATACACTAGTGGGGTTTACTGGCCAACAAGTCAAGGCCCAGCCAGCCATACCTTCAGCAACCGTAGAGACATCACTATAGCCCTTCTCATTACCATTATATTAATAAACAAATTATAACCAAATACTACAAGTATAGCATCAATCTGTAAAAACAATGAATTTTCCATGAATATGATGTGAACCAAAATTTATAGATATGAAGTTAGCCTCATGAACAGTCGAGATGTGTATTTACATGTGAACACATATACAAATGCATAATCATCCTAAGTCTCATAATAACTACGAATGACGCACAAAGGACGACAGACCCACAACAACAGACAGACAAGCAAAAATGTGTGCAAGATGATTTATTAGAAGATAGCAATGATTTAGGAGGAGGCTACATTTCTACATGACTTCCTGCTTCCCTCCACGTGCAGTAAGTTACACGTACAGCGACCTCCTGGGGCTGCGGCACGCTGGGGTAAGTGCAAAGAGATTCCATGAAGAGGATAGATTAAGACTGAAGAGCTAAACAAGAATCTAAGAGAGCGTCAGGAAGGACACGTCACGGCACTGCATCAGATCACATGATACTTGAATACACAATCAATGATCTTTAAGAAGTTACGAAGAATAAGAGTGAATGCAAAATAACCCTTAAATAACTCAGACCTGGTCACTTCCACGGCGCCGTTCACTGCCACCACATGTATGACGTCACCAATCATTCAGCAGGGAAAGATTAACACGAGTTCACCGCAGAAGAGCTAACTGAACGCTAACACACTGGCTAAATACTCCTTCACTGCCTCATTATAGATAGAGCCATAGACCTAATTATACAAGACGGTGACATCCCTTTAGGCCTCCACTTTCACCACCCTTCCCTTACCCTTCCTCCATCACTCATGCTCCTCTTACCTTCCTCCTGCCTCACCCTTATCCCTTTAGACCTTCCTTTTTACCACCCTCTATCAATCATGCTCCTCTTACTCTTCTTCCCTGCCTCACCCTTACCCCTTTAGGCCTTCCCTTCCACCGTCCTCCTCTTGCCTTCCTTTCATCACCCATGTTCCTCTTAGCCTTCCTGCCTACCTCACCCATGCACCTTACCCTTAATACACAAACTAATTACATACTACCAAAGATTAATGAACCACACACACAAAAAAAAAGAAAATAATGAGTAATATAATAAACTAAGAGACAAGAAAATATGAACGAGTAAATAGATTAAATTGTCTGAACTAACCTAGCTAGTCATTATGTACCTAATAAACATGATTACAAACAAGCCAAACTAAATGATTCTATTCCTAAATTAGTAAAGTGACTCATCATACTCCTACACATGACCTAATAGGAAAATTCAGCCAGTGAGTGTCGCTATTAAGTCATTGCGAAACACTTCTCTAACTTGACACTGGTGGTTTAGTGACAGTTATTTCTCTCACTGCTCGACACTCCTCCCATGACCACCAACACATTTTGGGCATTCTCTTTTAATTAATGCTTTAATAATTGTATAGCCAAATAAATAAAAACAAAATGAGCCTGTTATATATTTTTTTTTTGTATGTGTTTGCAAACCGTTTCCATATTGGTCTGAGTGAGGGCAAAATAAGAAACTTCTGAGGTGAAAGGGTCACTGGGACTGTTGAGGAAGTGAGGATATGGACGTGACGCGAATATTTTTTTCAAGGCATCGTTTACCAGGACATTCAGTGATCTTAATGTGGTTTGCTATCTGCCTATCGCGTTATATCATTACACTATTTTTCTTGAGGATGTAGATATATGTGCATCAATGACGTGTGTGTGTGTGTGTGTGTGTGTGTGTGTGTGTGTGTGTGTGTGTGTGTGTGTGTGTGTGTGTGTGTGTGTGTGTGTGTGTGTGTGTGTGTGTGTAGGTGTGTGTGTGAGTGAGTGTGTGTGTTGAGATCAACATGATATGTTGAAAACTCATGATTTTCATCTTTCTCCTTTTTTTTTTTTTTTTTTTCCTTTATCAGTTAGAGGCACCAACTTCAAGTGAGAGCGCACTGGGATGCACAGGGTGGGGCGGCGACTCCCCGCGCCCTGCTGACCTGATCCGCAATGGTCACGCCCTCTGTTGCAATTTCCTCCTATAACCATCAGACCGGTTCACAACGTATAGTAAATGGTCCTACCAATCTGCTTTTTTCTGCTAAAGAATCTCCACAAGCACAATGGGAATGGTCTCGTTTTACTTTCACTGGTTAGACAAGAACTCGGGAAACCACCTGCCTTGTTGGGTATATATGTTTGTACCCAACTGATGCTGTACACATGCATCTCCTCGACCACCGCACCATGACTGCCAAGGTAACAACGTGACTGTCTTCACCTACAGCGTCTGTTCATGTTCCGATGTTGTCAATAGGCATACAAGTTCGAGGCTGTTTCGGTGCGCCCTCACTCGTAATCTTGCTTAGTTGCGCCTTACCAACCATCTTCCTCCTTCACACAGGTGCTCCTCCTGCTGGCGCTGGTGGCAGCCGTCGCCGCCGAGGCTTCCTATGGGGTAGGTACCTCATCAAGTCGCTGAAGGGTACCGCCCACGAGGCTCTCCCGTGCAGCTCACACTCCTTCAAGGGCGTCTGGTACCCAGTGACTTCCTGAGTGACTGTGGCTGCCGGGGGAGACTCAACATTGCCGATATGACGACCACCGCCACGACCACGACCAGACACTAACAATACACTTTGCTTCCTTGCAGGACTCAGATGAATCCTATGAATCCCACGAGTCTTACGAGTCCGAAGAGCCAGCATACAATTATAACTACCAAGTGAAGGACTACTACGGCAACAATTTCGGCCACGGGGAGCAGCGATACGGCGAAGTGACACAAGGCTCCTACTACAACCACCTGCCCGACGGCCGCCTGCAGACAGTCAATTACGCGGTGGACGGCTACTCTGGCTTCCTGGCCGACGTCAACTACGAGGGCGAGGCTCACTACGACTCTGGCTCCTACGAGTCCGGCGAACACTACAGGCCGACCTACCGTGCAGGCTCTGATGAATCGGGAGAGTCCTACGAGTCCACATCGTACTACAGGCCAGGCTACTACAGACCCAGATACTCCTTCGGCTCACACGAGTCTGGCGAGTCCAGATTTGGCTTTGGCTCTGGGGAGTCTCGTGAGTCAGGAGAGTCCAGGTTCTCCTTTGGTTCAGACGAGTCCCGTGAGTCCGGAGAGTACTACAGGCCAAGGTACGGCGCGCCACGATACTATAGGCCACGATACTCCGGGCCACGGTACTACAGGCCACGATACTCCGGGCCACGGTACTACAGGCCACGGTACTACAGGCCACGGTACTCCTTTGGGTCACTGGAGTCTGGCGAGTCCAGATTTGGGTTCGGTTCTGATGAATCCATAGAATACAGGTTTGGTTCCGGCTCGAGGGAATCCCGTGAGTCCGGCGAGTCCAGGTTCTCCTTTGGTTCCGACGAGTCACGTGAGTCCGGCGAGTCCAGGTTTGGATTCGGTTCGGACGAGTCCCGTGAGTTCGGATCGTTCTACAGGCCAAGGTACGGAGGGGCACGTTTCTCCTTTGGATCCGGCGAGTCTGGAGAGTCCAGATTCGGTTTTGGTTCCGATGAGTCCGGCGAATACCGTGGTTACTACAGGCCAAGGTACTCCCGGCCCAGGTACTACAGGCCCAGGTACTACAGGCCCAGGTACTACTCCCGCAACACCAGGTACGGCCAGGGCTCCCGTAGGTCCTACAGGCCGAGATATTACCGTCGCTTCCGTGGCTTTGGGTCTGGTGAGTCCGGCGAGTCTTACAAGTACTAGACCAGCGGCGCCCCTCGCGGAGTCACGAGGAGTCAACGCCAACGCAGCGGGAACACCTCGCTCCGCCCCTCATCATACCTTCCTATTACCTGTCTTGTCTTAATCAGATCTCAATTGATATATTGTATTACGTAGAAGAATTAAATATATTTATTCTGTCAGTAAATATTCTGTTATTAGCATTCTTGTTCTTCCATCACTTTCCCAGTCCCTGCCTGCACCTCAGACCTCGCCTGGGAGAATGTGCGGTGAAATGCTGCCAAAACTGCCGCTCTCTCAACATGTCAGTCATAAAACACCGTTTGAGATATATAACAATAGTGCTTCAGAGCGTGAAAAGCCAATGAATCGTACCAATACCTACAAACAGTCATAAGTACTCTTTTCTCAGCTTACTGTATTTCTGCCTGTTATAGAAGAGTTTTCCTGTATGAGTGGAACCCACTCCTCTCCACACATGGACGGATAAGGCCCATGAACAGAATTGGGAAGCTGACTAGGGAAATGAGTTAAGTTGACAGTGACGACTCGGAACGCCTACAAACTTGATAGGAGCTGTTTTATTCAGAGATGAGATGTGAACCTTCCAGATTAGATTATCAATAAAGAACAGACCGAGGATGTTCAGTGTAGCAGAGGGGGCAGTTGAGCGTTATTGAAGAAAAGGTATTGTTATATGGAAGGTTGTGTCGAGTTCAAAGTAGAAAAGTGCAAGGTAGTATCATCAGCACAGAAATGGATAGAACAAGAAGTTTGGCTTAGATCATTGACGTATAATAGGCAGAGTGTGGGTGACATGACATGACCATCGGAAACACCACTGTTAATACTCGTAGATACAGGAGAACTGTGAACGTCAACCACAGCATTAATAACATTGTTACAAAGGAAACCCAAGATGAAGTCAGAGAAGGAAGAATCTAAACTGTAGGATGATAGTTTGGAAATCACAGCTTTGCGCAAGATTCTATCAAATGATCTTGATACGGTAAAGACAACAACAAATGTTTCACCAAAATTCCTAAAAGAGGATGACAAGACTAGTAAAGAAAGCCAGATCACAAGTAGAGTGGTCTGGACGGAATCCATTCTGGCGATCAGAAAGAAGGTTGTGAAGCAATAGATATTTAACAATATTCCTGTCAAGGATAAAAAAAAAAAAAAAAAAAAAATATATATATATATATATATATATATATATATATATATATATATATATATATATATATATATATATATATATATATATATATATATATATATATATATATATATATATATATATATATATATATATATATATATATATATATATATATATATATATATATATATATATATATATATATATATATATATATATATATATATATAAAAATAAAATAAAAATAAATAAATAAATAAAGGCAGGAAATGAAATCAAAAGGGGAAAGTTTAGGGGATAATTTTTATTTATTCATTTATATTCTTATTATTTATTCATTCCTTTATTTTTTGGAATATGGTGTTTTCTTTACCAATAACAAAATAGTTCTGCACTGCGGCTGCTCTGAGGTGCAATTAGGACTATTTTCAAATATCACTTAATTACTTAGATCTTTGTAAGTGTTCTTCCAACAGATTAAGCACAGTCTTCACTAACTATCACTCGAATCCCACGGGACTTTAAATTACCAGAAAATTTCATTAAGACTGTTAACCCCTTAAGTACTGAGGCACATTTTTACCTAGAAATTTGTGTACGATTAGATTATTTTATTGTTATTAGGAAGGGTCTATGGAGATCAGAGGGTTAATGGCCAGAGTCTTCACTATTTCAATCCCTCACATATTTCTGAAGCTGTATAAAATCACCAAACAATAAGCACAATGAAAATGGAAACGCGTCATGATACTGAAGGGGTTAAAAGAACTCTTGATACTTTTGAGAACACTGCTGCTGTTGTGCTTATGGCTGCCCGTGGCATCTAAGTGGGTCTCTTTTTTGTGTGTAATCGTTTTTGTTGCCCTTGGCCAGATTTTGCTCTCTTGCATAGAAAAGTGTTGGAAAGTTACAATCTTGTGAGCTGACCAAACACGATTACCACATGCCTGGACACTCTGCCTCTCTCTTGTGGGTTAGGTTAGGTTAGGACTGCCTCTCTCCTGTAGGTTAGGTTAGGTTAGGACACTGCCTCTCCTGTGGGTTAGGTTAGGACACTGCCTCTCTCCTGTAGGTTAGGTTAGGTTAGGACACTGCCTCTCTCCTGTAGGTTAGGTTAGGACACTGCCTCTCTCTTGTGGGTTAGGTTAGGACACTGCCTCTCTCCTGTAGGTTAGGTTAGGACACTGCCTCTCTCCTGTAGGTTAGGTTAGGTTAGGACACTGCCTCTCTCCTGTAGGTTAGGTTAGGTTAGGACACTGCCCCTCTCCTATAGGTTAGGTTAGGACACTGCCTCTCTCCTGTAGGTTAGGTTAGGACACTGCCTCTCTCCTGTAGGTTAGGTTAGGACACTGCCTCTCTCCTGTAGGTTAGGTTAGGACACTGCCTCTCTCCTATAGGTTAGGTTAGGACACTGCCTCTCTCCTGTAGGTTAGGACACTACCTCTCTCCTGTAGGTTAGGTTAGGACACTGACTTTCCTGTAGGTTAGGTTAGGACACTGCCTCTCTCCTGTAGGTTAGGTTAGGACACTGCCTCTCTCCTGTAGGTTAGGTTAGGACACTGCCTCTCTCCTGTAGGTTAGGTTAGGTTAGGTTAGGTTAGGACACTGCCTCTCTCCTGTAGGTTAAGCTAGGACACTGCCTCTCTCCTGTAGGTTAGGTTAGGACACTGCCTCTCTCCTGTAGGTTAGGTTAGGACACTGCCTCTCTCCTGTAGGTTAGGTTAGGACACTGCCTCTCTCCTGTAGGTTAGGTTAGGACACTGCCTCTCTCCTGTAGGTTAGGTTAGGACACTGCCTCTCTCCTGTAGGTTAGGTTAGGACACTGCCTCTCTCCTGTAGGTTAGGTTAGGACACTGCCTCTCTCCTGTAGGTTAGGTTAGGACACTGCCTCTCTCCTGTAGGTTAGGTTAGGACACTGCCTCTCTCCTGTAGGTTAGGTTAGGTTAGGACACTGCCTCTCTCCTGTAGGTTAGGTTAGGACACTGCCTCTCTCCTGTAGGTTAGGTTAGGACACTGCCTCTCTCCTGTAGGTTAGGTTAGGTTAGGTTAGGTTAGGACACTGCCTCTCTCCTGTAGGTTAAGTTAGGACACTGTCTCTCCTGTAGGTTAGGTTAGGACACTGCCTCTCTCCTGTAGGTTAGGTTAGGACACTGGTAGGTTACTGGTTAGGACACTGCCTCTCTCCTGTAGGTTAGGTTAGGACACTGCCTCTCTCCTGTAGGTTAGGTTAGGACACTGTCTCTCCTGTAGGTTAGGTTAGGTTAGGACACTGCCTCTCTCCTGTAGGTTAGGTTAGGACACTGCCTCTCTCCTGTAGGTTAGGTTAGGACACTGCCTCTCTCCTGTAGGTTAGGTTAGGACACTGCCTCTCTCCTGTAGGTTAGGTTAGGACACTGCCTCTCTCCTGTAGGTTAGGTTAGGACACTGCCTCTCTCCTGTAGGTTAGGTTAGGTTAGGACACTGCCTCTCTCCTGTAGGTTAGGTTAGGACACTGCCTCTCTCCTGTAGGTTAGGTTAGGACACTGCCTCTCTCCTGTAGGTTAGGTTAGGACACTGCCTCTCTCCTGTAGGTTAGGTTAGGACACTGCCTCTCTCCTGTAGGTTAGGTTAGGACACTGCCTCTCTCCTAGGTTAGGTTAGGACACTGCCTCTCTCCTGTAGGTTAGGTTAGGACACTGCCTCTCTCCTGTAGGTTAGGTTAGGACACTGCCTCTCTCCTGTAGGTTAGGTTAGGACACTGCCTCTCTCCTGTAGGTTAGGTTAGGACACTGCCTCTCTCCTGTAGGTTAGGTTAGGACACTGCCCTCTCCTAGGTTAGGCCTCTCTCCTGTAGGTTAGGACACTACCTCTTTCCTGTAGGTTAGGTTAGGACACTGCCTCTCTCCTGTAGGTTAGGTTAGGACACTGCCTCTCTCCTGTAGGTTAGGTTAGGACACTGCCTCTCTCCTGTAGGTTAGGTTAGGACACTGCCTCTCTCCTGTAGGTAGGTTAGGACACTGCCTCTCTCCTGTAGGTTAGGTTAGGACACTGCCTCTCTCCTAGGACACTGCCTCTCTCCTGTAGGTTAGGTTAGGACACTGCCTCTCTCCTATAGGTTAGGTTAGGACACTGCCTCTCTCCTGTAGGTTAGGTTAGGACACTGCCTCTCTCCTGTAGTTTAGGACACTGCCTCTTTCCTGTAGGTTAGGTTAGGACACTGCCTCTCTCCTGTAGGTTAGGTTAGGACATTGCCTCTCTCCTGTAGGTTAGAAATCATGACGAAGTTGGCTGCGTGGTGGCATGCTTTCAGTCACGGGAGGTTTCAGACCTCACCCCCTATGATCCCCAACACCCCCACGTGACAACATTCACTTTGCGGCGCGGCATGAGAGAAAATATTATCAGATTGTAAGGGAAGCTATTGTAATCTGAGATGGCATTAGTAAAGAGGTTCTGATTCCTCATCCACACAGCAATGAGCTAGTTCGTCATGAGATGCTGCCACTGAAAATATTTGAACTGACATCTCGAATCACTGACAATTTTGGAACAGAGTGATATAAATAGGTGATATAGAAGACTACCAAATACTTTCAACTTAAAGAAAGATTGGCGAATGAACTTAAACAAACGTGTACATAAACATCACCATTAACACCGATTAGTGATGCCTACACCCTATTTATTCATTGCACAAAAAAAAAAAAAGAGAAAAAAAATGCTCCTTTCACCGTTTGACTGCTTTTACTTCATCCCGGTCATAATAAAGAGACCAGTGCAGGTTTAGTGGATAATATTCAAGACATCATTCACAAAAACAGTGAGTGATGGAATATTTCAAAACTCTCACTGGCTGAAGCTGCACCTCAGGCCAGCAAAACAACCCTGACTTACTGAAGCAAAGTAACACGTGCCATTCTCTCATTATCAAGCAGTGAAGAGATAAAAAAGAAAAGAAAAACTAAATCCAATGATAAGATAGATAAATAAATACATAAATTACAAATACATAGATAAATATGGATAGATAAATAGATAGATAGATAGACAGACAGACAAACAGCTCGATAGATAAAGAATAGATCTAGATTACTAAAAAAACTAAATACAATGATATGATAGATAAATAAGTACATAAATTACAAATAGATAGAGATATAGATAGATAGATAGATAGACGGACAGACAGACCGCTCGATAGATAAAGAATAGATCTAGATAAATAAAGAATAACTAAATACAATGATGAGATAGATAAATAGATACATAAATAACAAATAGATAGATAGATAAAGATAGATAGACAGACAGACAGACAGGCAGACAGTTCGATAGATAAAGAACAAATCTAGATCAATAAAAACTAAATGAAAGAATGAATGAATGAATATATAAACAACAAAAGCGTACAAAGGAGCAAATAGCAAATAAACAGCTGACTCGAACACCTTCAGACGTGAGCAAGAAGCAAAGGTTAGATAAACACGGTGATTTCTCAATGGAACACACCAGTCTGCTCGTCTTCACCATACCTAAAGCTCCAGCCTGCCAAGTGCAAGGCTAACAATGGTGATGCAAAGACCACCACCACCACCACCACCATTACCTAACGCACTCTAAAGCAATGTCACTGTTCTTGACCTCAGCTCCTTATGAAATGGTAAATATTGAACTTAAGAAAAAAAAGAAAAAGAAGAGGATTATCAAGAATTATTACAAGTGTTATTGATAAGAATTTTGGTTAACTCTTTACTTTTATTTAGAGAACCACCTCAGCTCCTTATGAAATGGTAAATATTGAACTTAAAGAAAAAGAAAAGAACAGGATTATCAAAAGTTATTAGAAGTGTTATTGAAAAGAATTATGGGTAACTCTTTATTTTGATTTAGAGAACCAGCACTCCTCACCTCCTCTAACCTTATTTACATGCTAATATTACAGGTACTTACATGCTAACATTACAGATACTTACTTTTTATTTTCTTTTTTTATATTTTGGTACCCTTGGCTGGGCTTCTCTTATACATAAAAAAAAAAAAATCTTGCATGATGTTTCTTTGATGTGCGAGTATTCTGTATTTCCACGATTGTATTATGCTTCACCCCCTTCAATTCTTGTGGAAGTGTTGCAGAGTGGGAGGGGCGTGATTCTAGTTTTCTTTGTTACAGTGTTGCTGAGTGGGAGGGGCGTGATTCTAGTTTTCTTTGTGGGAGTGTTGCAGAGTGAGAGGGGCGCGATTCTAGTTTTCAGGTGAAGTGTTCTGTGTTACCATGACGTCAAGAAATAAGATAAAAATAATTGAATATGTAATTAATTGAAGTAAATGTGTAAATATATAAAAACATAAAGAAAAAAAAAAAAAAAAAGGTATCGTCAGTTAGAAAGGATACGTGATTCCATTATCGACGTTAACACCTTCAGTACTGGGACACATTTTTTACCTTGAGATTTGTTTACGATTAGACGATTTCATTGACATTAGGAAGGGTCCATGGAGATCAGAATGTTAATGGCCAGAGTCGTCACTATTTGAATCCCCACATAAGTTTCTGGAGCTGTGTAAAATCACTAAACAGACACGTCATGGTACTGAAGGGGTTAATTTGTAGGCAGCATACTTAAAAACAAAAAAGTCCTCATAAACTAAATCAACAAATAAAGAAAATGGAAAATAAGTAAACCAAATAAATTAATAAAAAATATAGCCCCCCAAAAAATCAGATGAAAAAAAAAAAAAACTTGAAATAAAAGAATCACGTACGCATGAACGCCTTAAGAAAGTAACACTCCACTAATCATGTACGTAACTAAGGACACACACTACCAAGGGACATGAAGGCAGCAAATTGGGTTCAGTAATACGAACGATAACAACAACAATAACACCAAACTGAAATAATAAGGCTAACGTAATCAGAGTAACTATAATAACAAGACTTTCTAATTTCACCCCCAGGAAACCAACGATGAGGTAAAACAACAGCAACAATAACAACAATATCTAACTGAAAGAAAAAGAGTAGAATGATCAAACAGTAATCATGGTAACAATAATAACAAGACTTCCTAACATTTTCCCCCAGCTGAAGTCAACAATGGGGTAAAAATAATAACAATAACAATAATGGAGGAGGAGGAGGAGGAGGTGAAGAGAAACAGGTGTAGGGAGGTGAGTTTATTCCTGACTAGTTTCGTTGGTGCTTCTTCAGGGGAATTCTCTTCATCTCCTTCTCCTCCTCCAACTTGTCTGAATGTCTTAACAATAACAATAACAACAACAATAACAGCAATATCACCCAAATGAAACGAAAAGGCTAAAATGATCAAACAGTAATCTTGGTAACAATAATAACATAACTTTCTAACATTTTATCCCCACCAGAAGTCAATAATGAGATAAAAAATACAAAAATAGCAACAACAATAACAATAACACCTAACTACAAAAAAAAAAAAAAGTAAGCTAATGGAAATAAAATTAAAACTTTCTAATATATTTTTTTTTCCCACGCAATATTGTTGACGATAAGCTAAAAAACGAGGCTGGTTCTTACCGTCACCCTTAACATTAACGAAGATGCGAGGCGGGAGAAGCACTCAGCCTCATTACAGAAGTGACACCAATAGTCCCACTGTTACAACACGTGGGTGAAAAAGAGCTCATTGAAAAGTGACACGGACTGATCTGCCTTGAAGCGGTACACACGGATAGATGAGACAGATTGAGTACTAGATGAATAGACTAGTGGATGAGTGAAATGGTGGATACACTGACTGATTGATAGACAAACAGGTAGACAGACATGATAGATAGTGTGGTATGTAGATAGACAGATAAAAGGATAAAAGCACTGTATAGGGAAGCAAAGAACACTGTATTGATAGATAGATAGATAGATAGATAGATAGACTAATAAACATATACGTAGATAAACAGAAAGATGGGTTGATAGAACGATAAAAAGACATCCAGATAGACAAAAAGGTAAATAGATACATAGACATATAGATAGATAAAAATAACAAAAAGAAGGAAAGAGAAAGAAAAAGAAGACAGATAGATAAATAAATAAACAAATAGATACATAGACATATAGATAGATAGAAATAAGAAAAGAAGGAAAGAGAAAGAAAAAGAAGATAGATAGATAAATAGATAGATAGACACACCTATATAAACACATAATGCTACACCAATCTAATAAAGCAATAAAAATCACTACCTTAGCACTTTACAACCATAAGAAGGTATTTATAGCCACACTAAAAAGCAAACAAACCCTTCATCTTTGCCAGCTCTGGTCACACTAACGCGCTCAAAAAACAGGAAAAAACGCAAAGAAAAACGGTGTAACATATTTCTTTGCAAGTCATTCATATATTACTTTCTTTTCCTGGAGAGATCACCATGTATAACACACAGCTTAGGTCAACAAACTTGTCCACGAGGCACCTTTTATATATTCGTTTTATTACCCATTCTCATTACTTCCCCCCCCCCTCCGACATACTAAAAGGAAAGTATCTCGGACATTTGAAAGTATCGTATCAATGACACGAATGAAACTGAACAGATATCTCAAAATACACATTAAAAAGGAACACTGAACTGTATATTAATTTCTATACTCCATACTATAGCACTTTTCTCCGTCAGGTATTGAATGTGTCAGGATATTCAGCCATATGACCGAAATATTGCTGCCCCATAACCCAAATCACTCACTCGCTAGCAAGAGGATTAGCGCCATCTATAGAGCAGCGAGACGGTCAATGAAAGGCGAAGTAACTCTCGCTCACTATGCTGTACAGGTAAAGGGGCTGTTTTTTCGTACCTCCTTCCTTTCAGGGCTCAGTTGTACGGTTTGAAGACAGGTTTGACGTCTATACCAACACCTGACTCACGCTCATACACAGGTGACACAAAGCACGTAACGAACACTTGTACTTTCTGAGGATCAGCTGTACACTTCCTTATAGAACAAATTTTGATATATAATTATGTTTGATTGCTATATGTTCTTTTACTGCTGGTGATATGGATACGCACACATACACACACACACACACACACACACACACACACACAGAGGGTCCAGAGAGTACTAAAAAGTGAGGGTACAGAAGCCCCACTAACCCGTGCTACAAATATACTGCTACATTCTTCTCTAAGCCGCCTCTTCAGGTCACATCTAAATAAGCTAACCTGCTGACATAAATAAACTAAAAAGGAAAAAAATATAATAATCATAGTACCGTGACATTTCGTCCTGTTAATTATTAGTTTTACAAGGGAAAAATTACTATGATCATCCTGCTTCCGACTCATTCCGGTTTTCGCCAGTCATACAAGAACGAGGCAACCAGCGTCCCCGCCGAGTATAAATACTTGTTCACAAACAGTAGATACTCACAACCAACTCGACCACCTCCACAGCACAATGACCGCCAAGGTAAGCACTGCACTGTCGCACCTTATCCACTCCACTCCTGCGATTATTTTGTGTATACGGATGTCTTGGGAACTCAAGGCCCGCCCTGGCTATACCCATCACTATCCTCACCTGCTGCCGTGCCTGCCTCACTAACCCTCTCCTCCACACAGGTGCTCCTCCTCGTGGCACTGGTGGCAGCCACCGCCGCCGAAGGACCGATTCACGATCACGATGTAAGTATCGCACCGCTTCTGTCGCCCAAAGGACCAAGACCCACCGTGTGAATTAAGACTTACTGGCAGTAAGGACGCACCACTCTGACAAACTACGGCACGTTACAACACGGCATGCTCTCCTACAGGACTTCCTTCACTGGCTGCGCCTACAAGGCGAAATTCAGGATACAAACTGTGACTTGACTTCGTGGAAATGACGACCACCGCCAAGACTGCCACTACACTCTAACCGTCCACTTCCCTTCCTTCCAGGATCCCTACGAATCCCCCAGGTCCCATGAGTCCTACGAGTCCGAGGAGCCCCGATATGCTTATAATTACAACGTCAAGGATGATTACGGCAACGACTTCGGTCACGAAGAGAAACGTGACGGCGATCTCACTGAAGGATTCTACTACAACCACCTGCCGGACGGCCGCCGGCAGAAGATCAAGTACGTGGTGGACGGCTATTCTGGCTACGTGGCCGACGTCAGCTACGAGGGCGAGGCTCACTACGACTCTGGCTCCTACGAGTCCCAAGGATACCGAAGACCAGTCTACCGAGCAGGCTCTCATGATTCGGGCGAGTCCAGGTTCGGTTTTGGTTCTGGTGGATCAGACGAGTCCAGATTCAGTTTTGGTTCCCGAGGTTCTGACGAATCCCGCTCCAACTCGCGGTCCCGTGAGTCAGATGAATCTAGGTTTGGTTCTGGTGGATCAGATGAGTCCCGCTTCAACTCACGCTCTCGTGAGTCCCGTGAGTCAGGTGAGTCCAGGCTTGGATTTGGTCGCCGCGGATCCGATGAGTCCAGATTCAACTCGGACTCTCGTGAGTTAGGTGAGTCCAGGTTTGGATTTGGTCGCCGCGGATCCGATGAGTCCAGATTCAACTCGGACTCTCGTGAGTCAGGTGAGTCCAGGTTTGGATTTGGTCGCCGCGGATCCGATGAGTCCAGATTCAACTCGGACTCTCGTGAGTCAGGTGAGTCCAGGTTTGGATTTCGTCGCCGCGGATCCGATGAGTCCAGATTCAACTCGGACTCTCGTGAGTCAGGTGAGTCCAGGTTTGGATTTCGTCGCCGTGGATCCGATGAGTCCAGATTCAACTCGGACTCTCGTGAGTCAGGGGAGTCCAGGTTTGGATTCGGTCGCCGAGGATCTGACGAGTCCCGCTTCAACTCAGGCTCCCGTGAGTCTGATGAGTCTGGTAGCAGCTACGGGTCTGGTGGGTCAGGTGAGTCACGGTCTCGGGAAGGCTCGGGAGAGTTCCGACGATTCCGTTCAGGCAGAAGGTCTGGTGAAGGTTTCTTCCTGGACAGCTACCAGCCACAGATCCTCTACAGTCCTGCCTATGACATTCGTAAGTAACGCGGGAACCCGCCAGTGATGTCACCTTGACCAGTACTTGTCATATCATCCGTCGCAACCAGCATGTCACTGCACGAGTATCTGGCTCCTCGCCCTTCATCTGCTTGTATCCTTCATGCCTTGCACCACTTACGAAAAAGAACAACACTACGCATCTGTAAGCACACTGTTCGACAAATGTGTTCATCGGTATCATTGGTTGTCATCTGTGTAATGAAGATGTACGATTGTGATAAACATGCAAAAAAAAAAAAAAAAAAAAAAAAAACTTTAATTTTCCGCTGACCTTAAAAACAATGAAAACTCGATAAACAGCGAACAAAAACAATGAGATTATAATCAGTGGTGCTATTGTACCCTTTAGCAGGAACAGGTTTCAGAAAACCAAAACACCAAATGTACAAAAAAGCCGGAATGGTTGTGCAAGCGTGACTGGTGAGAGCCACGCCTGCTGTTCCTCCTCCACAACACTGGCACAGGTGTTTCAATATCAATGATCTTTTCACAATTGTTACTACTGCTACGACTGCTGTTGCTGTTACTACTACTACTACTACTACTACTCCTACTACTACTATTTCTGCCACCACAGCCAGTAAAAGTGAGGCATCTTCTCTATGACACATTAAACCTTCATGAACAAGCCTTCTCACGCAGCGGCAGGAGTGACAAGTGAGTCTGAGGAGGCCCTGCGTGTACTGCCCATGCTCAGCTAACACAGGCTGACAAGTGCTGCCCTGTTCCCTGTCCAGTGAGGAGAAGGTTCTGTGCGTGCTAACCTTTTACCTCTCTCACTTGACACCCGCCGCGTTATTGTAAAGTTTCCCATAAGATTCGTTTTCTTTGAGTCAGTTATTGTCTTTATTTATTAACATATTCTTTAGCTTCCCTTCCATCGTGTGGCATGGGGCAGCAACTCGGCGTCAAGGTGAAAATGGATCTGTTGTTGTTGAGAATACTAAGTTTGATAATAACACATTGTTAACATGGCCATTATCACTTCCTAGAAAAATGATCTACACAGTAATTTCAGCACACACACACACACACACACACACACACACACACACACACACACACACACACACACACATTAGAATTATATAAAACTATTTTTCTGCTCTCACTGCATATAATTTTCAATTAAAACCGTTTGTCTTAGGAGTTCCGACTCAACAGCCCATGCCTGACATATTTCTTGATTGTAAATCTGCCTGTATTCCTTAAAAATGGCAATAAACTATACTTACTTACTTACTTACACACACACACACGGTAGCTCAGTGGTTAGAGCGCTGGCTTCACAAGCCAGAGGACCGGGGTTCGATTCCCCGGCCGGGTGGAGATATTTGGGTGTGTCTCCTTTCACGTGTAGCCCCTGTTCACCTAGCAGTGAGTAGGTACGGGATGTAAATCGAGGATTTGTGACCTTGTTGTCCCGGTGTGTGGTGTGTGCCTGGTCTCAGGCCTATCCGAAGATCGGAAATAATGAGCTCTGAGCTCGTTCCGTAGGGTAACGTCTGGCTGTCTCGTCAGAGACTGCAGCAGATCAAACAGTGAAACACACACACACACACACGTCTCAGCCCTACCCGAAGATCGGTCTATGAGCTGTGAGCTCGCTCCGTAATGGGGAAGGCTGGCTGGGTGACTAGCAGACGACCGAGTTGAATTACACACACACACACACAACTTCCAATTTACATCATCGAGAAGTGAGCATTAGCGGAGAAGAAGGCGGAGGAGAAAGGATCATGCACTTAACCGGAGACTAACAAAAAGTGGTAACCGAGGCACCGAGGCACGGGGTAAGTGGTGACGGTTCTTGTGACCTTGTGTTGGCTTTTTCTTGCGTGAGAGGCGGGGCTTTGCTTACCGCCTCCCGTGTGGCGTCCAGTGCCGGTGCAGGGGGAGAAAGACAGTGAGAGGCGAGCGCTGTTCCTGATACTGTGTGTGTGTGTGTGTGTGTGTGTGTGTGTGTGCTGTTTACCTCCCTATTTCTTACTTTTTACCTGCTATGCATTGGTCTGGTATTGTGTTCGCGCTTACATTATTTTAGTACTTCTTCAGTTTTTTCCTGTATTAGTTATAGCTTAGAGTTTGTTGTTCACCTCACTCTTGCTTACTTGTACACTGGGCTGGTGGTGTCTTCATATGTGTAGTATATATAATAGTGCTTATCCTCTTTTCTCCTGTTCTATTTGTTACTTGTAAGAATTTCGACGCTTTTGAGATAGTTATCTATACCTGGCGTCATCTTAGTACTGGGACACATTTTCATATTCATTGGCGATTTTATACAGTTTCAGATACTTATGTGGGGATTAAAAGAGTAAAGACTGTGGCCATTTATCTTTTGACCTCCACAGACCCTTCCTAAGGCAAATAAAATCGTCTAATCACACCCAAACTCATAGAAAAATGCGTCTCGGTATTGAAGGAGTTCAGGCTTAAATAATAGAAAAAAAACTTGTGTACCCGTGTGTGTGTGTGTGTGTGTGTGTGTAATTCACCTCGGTCGTCTGCTGGTCACCCAGCCAGTCTTCCCCATTACGGAGCGAGCTCAGAGCTCATAGACCGATCTTCGGGTAGGACTGAGACCACATCAACACACAACGGGAAAGCGAGGCCACAACCCCTCGAGTTACATCCCGTACCTATTTACTGCTAGGTGAACAGGGGTTACACGTTAAGAGGCTTGCCCATTTGCCTCGCCGCGCCGGGATTCGAACCCGGCCCTCTCGATTGTGAGTCGAGCGTGCTAACCACTACACTACGCGGTGTGTGTGTGTGTGTGTGTGTGTGTGTGTGTGTGTGTGTGTGTGTGTGTGTGTGTGTGTGTGTGTGTGTGTGTGTGTCGCTTTATACCCTTCAGTACCATGACGTGTTTTCCTATTCATTCTGGTTATTATTTAGTGATTTTGTACAGCTTCAGACACTCATGTACAGATTAAAATAGTGAAGACTGTGGCCATTAATCTTCTGACCTTCATAGACCCTTCCTAATGTCAATAAAGTCAATAAAATCGTCTAATCATACCCAAAACTCAAGGTAGAAATGCGTTCCAGTACTGAAGGGGTTAAGATGGTCATATGGCACAGAATTATTAAAGAGGCCAAGATCCGCTACCAGTAACATTAACCCTCTCTTTATAAATGAAAACAAGATACAATAGCAACGCGTTATGTATTGGAGAGCTCAGGAATGGCAACACTTCCTGAACACAACGGCCGAAGAGAATGTGGTCAGGATTAACTGAACATTACAAAGGGACACAGAGGAAGGTTTTAAAAGTCTGTCTCATAACATTTGTATCACCTTGATGCTGAACTGCAGTGAACTTTTAGACACACACACACACACCATTTCCTGTCCTGGGCGCCACTTTCAGGTAATGACGGTGTACCTGTGAGGCTCAAAATGTGACAGAAGTTCATTGCATTTCGAGAAAGTATGTATGAGAGGGAGATATGAAAAAAAAAACTAGTGTGACTTTCATCTCTCTCTCTCTCTCTCTCTCATACCACAATGATCACATACGTATAACACATTACAACAACCATCACTGTTCAAACACTCCAAATATCTCCAAAACATAAACAAAACAATACTACCACCACCATTACCACCACCACCACCACCACCACCACCACCACCATCATCACCACCACCAG
Source organism: Portunus trituberculatus (assembly GCF_017591435.1). Taxonomy (NCBI): domain Eukaryota; kingdom Metazoa; phylum Arthropoda; class Malacostraca; order Decapoda; family Portunidae; genus Portunus; species Portunus trituberculatus. The sequence goes on along the minus strand of NC_059263.1, from coordinate 9,079,442 downwards.
TACCACCACCAGTACCACCACCAGTACCACCACCACCACCACTACAGTTCCAAGCATACAACGTAGACAAATATTGACCTACAACACCGGCCTTGTTAGCGGGCGCGAGGAGAAAGGTCCGAGCCTATCTTTGTGGAGTGGGCCGAGGATCGAGGCTCACAAATCAAGGAGTCGCACGCAGACTGAACACGAAAGGTCTTGAGAATCATTTACATATTGTAGGTCTGGCAAAAAGAAGATTCATACAGAGTTTATTGGCCTTAGACCAAGTAAGCCGGTTCGGTGAGCTGCTGAAGAGGATCTCACCCTATCACCTCGCCGCGCCGCCAACCACCTGCATCACCACAGCCGGTTCTGGTGAGGAAAAAAGTCTTCTTTCACTGCCTAACCTGAATGTAGACGTCTAGATCCAGGACACAAGGCCGCGCAGTGCCACTTACTGAAAGCAAAATTATTCCTGCGCTTTACTATTCCTATAAGAACCGGAGACACCGGTTGCCGGCTCTGACTGAACTCTCATATAAATTCCTTCTGCCTCTCACGTTCGTCACAACCTCTTCTGCCGTCACAGCACAATGACCACCAAGGTACCGCACCGTCACAGTCTCGCCGTCATCCTCCTGCATTTTTCAAATATTGCCTGTAAGTGTCCCTCACTTCTCCCACCTTCCCCTCCACCACTCCACTAATTGTCCTCCTCCTCCCACAGGTGCTCCTCCTCCTGGCCCTGTTGGCAACCACCGCCGCCGATGGACGGTCCCGAGAGGTAAGTACTTTGCCACATCTTCGCCTGGAGGGGAGTCATGGGGCTTCCTGACACTGACGAAGGACGTCTGATCCCTGGGTTCCACACATCGCCTACACTCATCTGAAGGCGCTTGTTTCCCCGAGACTTGCTGTACAGGCTGACGCACCATGACGCAAAGGCCACAAGTACCCAGACCCACCAGACAGAGTGGCCGCGTCACTCCAACCAAAGAAAACGGAAGATTCAGCGGGAACAGTGATAGATTCATGAACCTTGCACTCCAGAGCATGAGGAGCTACGCTGACAAACATAACACAGGACAATGAGTAGAAACTTCCCAGCCTGTTATTACTACGACCACACCGCTGCTCTGCCCACCGACACACACCAAGGCACCTCTCTAATGACCCTTCCTCTTCCTGCAGAACCACTATGACGGGTACCGGGACGACCCTCAGTATGAGTACCACTACGGCGTGCAGGATAACTACGGCAACAGCCACGGCAAGCAGGAGTCTCGGAACGGGGGGCGCATCGACGGCTCCTTCTACGTGCACCTTCCTGACGGCACCATGCAGAAGGTGTACTACTACGTGGACGGCAACTCTGGCTTCGTGGCCGACGTGCAGTACGACAGGGCCCACTACGGCAGTGACGAGAGGTTCCACGACAGTCCTGAGCGTGGCGAGAGGCGGGGCCGCTACAGGTCAGGGAAGACTCGAATGAATACGGCGATCGAAGCTGACTGACTGATTGATTTACAGATTAATCGTTAAGCTGCAGCATCAACGGGTTCTTGTGGTACAGGTACAGGTAACGGTACAAGTATTGACAGGATGGATGCTTTACCTGGTGTAGGCGTATGTGTTATGTTACTCCATGTTTACGCTTCGTACTAATGTTTTTCTGCACGTCATCAGCACTCCTTCACCATTTCATCCTGCGTCACCGTCACCGTCGTCACCACCGTCACCAGCACCACGCACTAGTCATGTAATGCAAAATGTATATCTTTACTATAAAAAATACTCAAATGAAAGCTTGATTTTTTACTTCCCTCAGAGCTCGCATCCTCCTTCTCTTCCTCCTCATCTTCTTGAAAAAAAAAAAAAAAAAAAAAAAAATCTTTGCTTTTGCCTCTTCTAAGTTGTCACATTTTTTTCTTCCTATTCCTCCTTCTCCATACACGTTCATATCTTACTCCTCCTAATCTTCCTCCTTCTCCTCTTCTTCTTCCTCCTGTTCCTCATCTTAAGGCTCTTCCGCTTCCTCCTGACTCATCTCTCCTCTTCTTTCTCCTCCTCTATCCTCCTTCTCTTTACACTATCAAGCAGTGTAGGTTATCACAGGCAACCTTGTAAAGGCCACAATCAGTGCTGGTGTTTGCTCTTCCTTTGTGTTCCTCTTCCTTCTCGCAGACAGCCTTGCTCCACAGCCGCTGAGTCATGTACACCCCAAACCACTCCTTCATAGAAATCCCCGGAACTTTTACATCTTCTTTTAAAATGTCCACACACACACACACACACACACACACACACACACACACACACACACACACACACACACACACACACACACACACACACACACACACACACACACACACACACACACACACACACACACACACACACACACACTCTCACTCACTCTCACACACACACACACACACACACACACACACACACACACACACACACACACACACACACACACACACACACACACACACACACACACACACACACACTCTCTCTCTCTCTCTCTCTCTCACACACACACACACACACACACACACCGCGTAGTGTAGTGGTTAGCACGCTCGACTCACACTCGAGAGGATCCGGGTTCGAGTCCCGGAGGCGGCGAGGCAAATGGGCAAGCCTCTTAATGTATGGCCCCTGTTCACCTACCAGTAAATAGGTACGGGATGTAACTCGAGGAGTTGTGGCCTCGCTTACTACTACTATTACTACTACTACTACTACTACTACTACTACTACTACTACTACTACTACTACTAGAACAACAACTACAATAATTACTACCTCAGTCTTATTGATGCTATTTGTTAACCTCTTCCATATTTACTACTTTTACTGTACTGTTACGGTTAAGACTTCCAATTATAACTACCTTTTTTGTTTTTATTATCTTTTTATATGAAAGATTATATAATTAACTAATCATTCTGATGGCGCATTTTCCTTTCCACAATGTTGATGATGAGATTTCTAGAGTTGTTGTAAATCAAAATGATGGCAATACCATGCCTATTTTAGACCAATTTAATGTACATCCCTTTGATTTTGAGTATGATAGATATGATGACACTAGTGTTAATGTTTTTCTAAATAATTTAAATGATATACGCATTCCTAATTCACAATATTTAACAATGGACGATAATTTTCCTATTGATAACAAACAAACATTTACCATTTTAACTATGAATATTGCCAGTGTGTCGTCGAATCTTCAAAAATTCTCAGATCAGATTCTAAGCATTAGTAATATTGTTTTTGATGTTATTGGTTTTTTCAGAAACGCGACTTGATACTGATCTTGCACCTCTTTTCAAAATACCTAATTACTCCATGCACGCGATGCACCGCAACAGACATGGTGGTGGTGGTGTTATGTATGTGCGTGAGGTGTACACCTCGGTGTTGTTACGGGACTTATGTTTATGTGAGCCCTTTTTGGAGTGTGTGTGTGTCAGGGCTAAAGATGGTAATCAAAAGTATTTTTTAGCATCTGTTTACCGACCACCTAATGGTAATTTTCCTGATTTTATTAATGCTATGTACAATATTCTTGAATGCATTAGTAGTGACAACTATAAAGCTGTGTATTTCTTTGGTGACTGGAATATTAATCTTTATAATCACAATAATCATGTTAATGAGTTTAGAAATTTAATGTTTAACTTTTCTTTGTTACCAACAACTACGAAGTCTACCAGAGTTGCCAATAATGCTACTTCACTTATCGATCATATTTGGTCCAGTCAAACTGAGGGTAACATAGATAATTATATTATATATACTGACATCTCTGACCACTTTCCAGTTGTTTCCCGTTTCCAAGTGTGCATCACCCCGACTCAGCCTGCGAGCCGAGTGTTCAGGAGAATGTTCAGCTCTAGAAACATGAGGACCTTCGTGGATGGTGTAGCGCGGCTGGGTTGGGATGATGTACTTCGGAGTGACTGCCCTAATTCAGCATTTAATATTTTCTCTGACAAAATTAATAATATTTTTCAGAATAACTTTCCATTTAAGTGTATTAAGAACAAAATTAAGAATACTACTTCTTATTTAACATCTGGGTTAATAAATAGTATTAAAGAAAAACAGACTCGCTAAATTATCTATTAAATGACCACTTACTTACAGAAATAGGTATAAAAATATAGAATTTTTAACATTATTACTAAGAAATGCTAAGAATGAGTATCATAAAAGACAACTCAAAAACAATCAAGGTAATACTAAAGAATCATGGAAAATAATTAATGAAATTTTGGGACGAGGGAAACAATCTGATAAGTCTATTAACCTTGAGTCTATTCCAGACTGTGACACTGCTAATGCATTCAACAATCATTTTATTAATATTGTTGACAATACAATGAATAATACCATCGACTCTGATGCTACTAGAGACTTTAGTAGTTATCTTAATCAATCATCTGTGTTCTCCTTATATTTATTCCCCTGTGACGCGTTAGAAATTAAAGGGTATATTAATTCATTAAAATCAAACTCTGCTGGTTATGATGAGTTTACTGCAACCATATTAAAGCAAACTATAAACCATATTTCGACCTCTCTCTCTCACTTAATAAATTTATCTTTTCGTTATGGCATATTTCCTGACAAGTTAAAAATTGCTAAATCTTTACCATTGTACAAATCAGGCTGTAAATCTAATATTAATAATTATAGGCTTATATCAATTCTTCCTGTCATCAGTAAGATATACGAAAAAGCTATTGCATTTAGACTTACTAATTTTTTGGAGAATAATAATCTATTGTCGAGTTCTCAATTTGGTTTCAGAAAAAAAATATTCAACTCAATCTGCCCTGTTACATTTTGTTTCAAAGGTTTACTCTGAATTAGATAAGAAGTCTCATGTTGCTGCTGTTTTCTTAGATATCTCGAAAGCTTTTGATTCCTTAAGTCATCATATTTTACTTGCTAAATAATAAAAATATTGGTTTGAGGGGACCTGCATATAACTTAATTGAAAGCTATCTAACTGGGCGCAAGCAATTTGTATTTTGTAATGGTGTTTATTCTGATTATAAATCTATAAAATATGGTGTACCTCAAGGTTCTATACTGGGCCCTATTCTGTTTTTATTTATATAAATGACATAATTAATTCTACTAACAATGTCCATTTCACTATGTATGCCGATGACACAAGCCTTATTGTCACAGGTAATGACCTTCATTCTCTCCACTTTAAATTATCTCAGGTTCTGAATCACATCAATAATTGGATCAAGGCTAACAAGTTAAATTTAAATGTTAACAAAACTAATGTCATGTTATTTCAAAATAGATCGTTATCATTTGAGCTGGCTCCTGTAATGCTGGATCTGAATATTGTTCATCGTGTCCACACAACAAAATTTCTAGGGGTAATAATTGATGATCATTTGAATTGGAGGGAGCATATTGTTAATTTAACTATTACTCTATCTAAAACTGCAGGAATCATGTATCGTATTAGACATAACCTTACTCTCGAATCCATGATAATTCTATATTATACTTTGTTTTACTCTAAACTCATGTATTGCATATCTGTTTGGGGTTGCA
>NC_059263.1:9066356-9068856 GCF_017591435.1 Portunus trituberculatus | reverse complement strand
AAGAGCAATAACAGTGATGCGATATTCTAAGTGCCACTATCAGTCTGTATATCAAAGCGTTTCTCAAGTCCTTGTGGTAGATATCGTACTGAGATTCTAACAGTTTCAAGTACAGTTTAGCATTTTTTTTTGTATTCAGACATTCAGACAAGATGGAGGAGGAGGTGAAGAGAAACACAGGTGGAGGGAGGTGAGTTTATTCCCGACTATAGTTTCGCTGATACCCTGAAGAAGCATCAGCGAAACTAGTCGGGAATAAACTCTCCTCCCTCCACCTGTGTTTCTCTTCACCTCCTCCTCCATTTTCTTATGTGTTGATTAAGAGCCTATGACAGTGATGAGATGTTCTAAGCATTACTCTTAATCTCTATATCGCAGTGTTTCTCAAATCCTTGTGGTAAATAATCCGGTACTCTGTTGCATTTTTGTTGCCTTTGACCGGTCTCCCCTCATACATGAAGAAAAAAAAATAATAATGTCAAAATGTTACTGTAATGAATCATATTTGGGCAGCTTCGAATACGTTACAAATAGTTTCATACCACGCGCGAATGTCACAGTAGTTCTTCACCTATGCTGGAGGAGAAAAAGGTAATGTCAAGAATGTAGTACTAAGTGTTATGAGGTCCGTGCGGGTTACTATCAATGTCAGTGGCGTGCTATTACTCCCTTACCAGCTGACTCCCAATGTAGTTTTTCAGTGAGCGAAAAACAAAAATAGCAGTAACAGAAATAGCCAGAATTTTCAGGACCACATGGTATAGGTAAAGGTTAACTCCCTCAGTACTGGGACGCATTTTTACCTTGAGTTTTGGGAGTGATTAGACTATCTTATTGACATTAGGAAGGGTCTATGGAGGTCAGAAGATTAATGGCCAGAGTCTTCCCTATTTGAATCCCCCCACATGAGTTTCTGAAGTTGTATAAAATCACCAGACAGTAACCAGAATGAATATGAAAACGTGTCATGACACTGAAGGGGTTAATGTCAGGTGTGTGTAGGCAGCATACTATAACCTATAACCTTCAGACCATCAATAGTGTCTTAGCCCTTTCAATACTGGGCACATTTTTACCTTAAGATTTGTTTACGATTAGACTATTATATTTGCATTAGGAAGGGTCCATGGAGGTCAGAAAATTATTGGCCAAAGTCTTCGCTATTTCAATCCCTACATAAGTTTCTGAAGCTGTATAAAATCACCAAATAGTAACGAGAATTAATATGGAAACGTGTCATGTAACTCAAGGGGTAAAAGTGCATTAGGACCAATATAATGTTACGGCACTGACCGATAGAGGCGTTCACACATTGCCTCTACGTTGAACTCTACGCGAAATGTGAACTTGTCAATGGAGCAGTGAGTCAATAAATCAATCAGTCAAACGCCACACCTGTACTAACACCTCCCCGCACCTTAGCTAACACTGCTGGTATTTACGATCGGCAGCGAGACTATTCCCGCGGCGCCAAACTGTCAATCAATCAGTCAAGCTAAATCGAAGAGTGATTTTCTACGTATCTTTTATCGGTAAGACCTTTTAAACATGACCTAGGTGATGTAAACTGTGAAGAGAGAGAGAGAGAGAGAGAGAGAGAGAGAGAGAGAGAGAGAGAGAGAGAGAGAGAGAGAGAGAGAGAGAGAGAGAGAGAGAGAGAGATTGATTGATTTATTGACAGACTCATACACAAAATTGATATTTTACACTTGTAACTTACAAATATTTGTCCAAATTTTTGTTTCTACCAGTTATATTACATAAACAAACTCTCTCGAATATTATCACGGTCCTTATTTATATAAATGTAACACTTCATGTATATATTCGCATAAGTTGCGTTCCCTTCCACCAGAGCCCATTAAGTTATAAAAACTGGAAAAATCTAACATATCATACTTCTGTCTCAATTGTCCAGAAAGTGTACAATGCAACAACACATGTGCTTCACTTTGAATGACATTGTCTGGACATGAACACAGTCTGAGTTCTTTTGGTATTGCATTCCTTCTCCCAGTTTCAATTTTTAGATTATGTGACATCAAACGCAATCTACTGAAGGATTGGCGTTTATAATCAGGGATAAAATCCTTACAAGTATAAACTGAATGGACCAAAAGGTCTGGGTTAAGTTCTGTTCTATATGACACATATTTTGAGGCCGTGAGAGGTTTCTCCTGAATCCGCTGAGCTATCTGGACGAGTGGTCTTACATCTGCATTATACCGCAGTGTTTGCATTAAGAATTTGTAACCTGGAGTGTTGGCTGCTTCACATAATCTAAATACAATATCAAATGGTTCCTCCATGTCTGGTATCCTCAAGCACTTCTCTAAGAACTTACGCCTCCTGTTTGCTATAACTTCCTGTGCTGGTAAAATGCCTGACTCAATCATGCAAAGATCAGGACTGGTGAACTTTCTTACTCCTAGCAAACACTTGATAGCTCTATTGTACAAAGCAATGATTTTCCTTGGATGTGTCATAAACCATGTCTCCG
>NC_059263.1:9053856-9061356 GCF_017591435.1 Portunus trituberculatus | reverse complement strand
TGGACACATCCACATCTGCCACCGCCACTGCACAATGACCGCCAAGGTGAGCACGCTGGGACCGTCACATCTGTTCGCTCCCTTCCCGCACTTGTCTAAATGTTGCCTGCCTGCTCGGGAGTGTGTCCCTCCCCGCTCTCGTCTCCTCTCGCCGCTGCCTCACCAATCACCAATCCTTCCTTTGCCCACATGCAGGTGCTCCTCTTCCTGACTTTGGTGGCAGCTGCCGCAGCCGAGGGCTCTCGCTCCCACGAGGTATGTATGCCCTTCTCTTGTGTTGTCCTGAAGCGGTGGTGAAGGAAAGCTGTGGCTCTCCCGATACGGACTCAGCCACAAACCACCCAGCTGTTAGTTTTCCTTCCTTTCAGGAGCCCTACAGGTCTCACGAATCTTACGAGTCCGAGGAGCCCAAATACGAGTACAGCTACCAGGTCAAAGACGACAACGACAACGACTTCGGTAACGAAGAAAACCGTGACGGTGACCTCACCAAAGGGTCATTCTACAACCACCTGCCCGACGGCCGCCGCCAGACGGTGAAATACGTGGTGGACAGACAATCCGGCTTCTTGGCCGACGTCAACTACGAGGGCGAGGCTCATTACGACTCTGGCTCCTACGAGTCCCACCATCGGCAGGTCCGGGAGTCCTCCAGGCCGGGCCACGGATCAGACTCCCTAGAGCAGCGAGAGTCTCCCTTTAGTTTCCTTTCCCGCCACTCCCGTCATTCCAGTGAGTCCAGATTTAGGTTTGGCTTCCAGGACTCACTTGAGTCAGGCAGACCCAGCAGAGAGTCCAGGGAGTCCACAGAGAACAATGGTAATTCAAGGTCCTCAGAGTCCAGGAGGCACCACAGCCCCGTGTACTACCAGCCTATGCTCGACTCAGTGGAGTACCAGTCCAGGTCTGATGAGAGTGACGAGGACTACCTGATGTCCGCCGCGTATTTCATCGACAACTACAGACCACAGATCCGCTACCAGCCCAGCTAAGTAGGCCTGCCTGCCTCCAAGGAAAATGCTCTTCGTCTTCTAAGTCTAGATGATTCCAGCTCAGTCAGGCAGGAACAAGATCTCACTTTCTCTGACCTCCAGGCCCCGCGCTGTCCTTCACTGTGGCGCGAGTGTGCCTCAATCAATAAGCGACCAATGACACACGGGGAGAACAAGGTCACGTCAAATTTGTGCTGTTCCCATTACAAACAAACATTCATAGCTATTGTATAAATTCTCAAATTATGAGCACCACCTCCCTCTGTCGCCAGCGTGCTGCCAGCTTTCAGACAAAAGTAGCATTCCCATCACAGCCAGCCAAAACGATAATTATCTACAGTGAGTTATTGCAGCACAAAAGCTTGTTAAAGATATGACTGTAATGTTGCCAAGATGATTTAAAATGTAGCAATGAAACCATTCTTATTTAACTATTTATCTGCTGATCGCGGTGAAGTAAAGGTTGCAAGGTAAAAGTTATTTTATTACCAAAGATCAAGATCATTATTTATCATTTGAAGGGTGAAACAGATACTGCAGTGTGTGTGTGTGTGTGTGTGTGTGTGTGTGTGTGTGTGTGTGTGTGTGTGTGTGTGTGTAATTCACCTCGGTCGTCTGCTGGTCACCCAGCCAGTCTTCCCCATTACGGAGCGAGCTCAGAGCTCGTACACCGATCTTCGGGTAGGACTGAGACCAAAACACACTCCACACACCGGGAAAGCGAAGCCACAACCCCTCGAGTTACATCCCGTACCTATTTACTGCTAGATGAACACACCCCACACATTAAGAGGCATGCCCATTTGCCTCGCCGCACCGGGACTCGAACCCGGGCCTCTCGATTGTGAGTCGAGCGTGCTACATTACGCGGTGTGTGTGTGTGTGTGTGTGTGTGTGTGTGTGTGTGTGTGTGTGTGAGTGTGAGTGTGAGTGTGTGTGTGTGTGTGTGTGTGTGTGCACGCACGTGTCTACCATGGCAGATACAAGGCACAGTCGCCGTTGTTAATAGCGAGTGACACCTTGGATGCATCATCATCATAGAGTTAAGAAGAGATGTTCAGGTGAGACAAAGCAACTAAGCTCTGAAGATATCTGGACGCCGCTCTCCTAAAACAGTCCAAGTTATTGGAAAGTTATGGGTGTAAGTGGAAAAATCAGGAGGATAAGACTAAGAGTTTCCTTCAAGGCCAAGACAAGTCTACAATACACGAAAAAAACTCTAACATCTAATTTTTCAATGCGATTATAGACAATAAATAGAAAAAAAAGACAACATAAGGAAGTGCCCTTGATAAACTGCACATTATCTTTAGTTTCCTCGCAAATATGAATTACCCTTGACCTTTTAACACCCTCGACCGTGATCTCTGTAGGGTGTCCTTTCCTACATGCTTCAGGATGCTAGGGATTCTAACACGGAAATTTCCCCCACACAAGGTTAGAAACACACAGAGAAACATCCAGACCGCGGGACGGGACACATTCATCTGGTAACATGTAACAAAACGCGGCCTTTCTTCACTGACACTTCCATAGTTATGCTTGCTGCCACACATTCCTGTCTTATTTACCAACTACGTGACGCTCAGACATTACCGAATCTGCCGAGCTGTAGTGACGCGACCAGGATGTCACGAAGGGCACGCGTCGCCAGCACACACACTGCCATCAACTCACGCCAGACAATCACCTGTATTCCAGCGCCACAGAGACAACTAACCAGGTTTTCAAGACAGCTTTTCCTTTTAATAAACTCGGAATCTTGCCAATCTGTCACTAGGATCGTAAAAATACTCTTAAAAAACACGATTATCTTCACTGGAGCCTTCGGAAAGTAGCGAATATGAGAGAGCAAAGCGTTTCAGAATATGGACCAATATTTCTCGTGTGTGTGTGTGTGTGTGTGTGTGTGTGTGTGTGTGTGTGTGTGTGTGTGTGTGTGTGTGTGTGTGTGTGTGTGTGTGTGTGTGGAATGTGGAACCATGCGTGCTTTGGGGTCCGAGGGGTGTCCAAGCGCACGGGTTCGAATCCTGTCCACGGTCCGATTGTAGGTTGGGCTTCCTCACTCGGGGCAACGGTTTCCTAGCGGGAGGGCTTTGAGATAGGAGGTACCACAAAAACTATACCCTTTAGTCCAGAAATTCTCGTGAAAAGCCCACATGATATATATATATATATATATATATATATATATATATATATATATATATATATATATATATATATATATATATACGTATAAAAGAACTTGAGAGAGCAGAATAAAAAGACAAGAAACATCATCAGGAGTGCAGATACACAGGCCAAGCAAGATTCCCTACCCACACCTGACTTGGCCTGACCTGACCTGCTTGAGTCTTCACCAGCAGGCATCGGAGGCACGCAGGCAAATGAAAAAAAAAAAAAAAAAAAAAAAATGAACGCTGTAATGTTTAGGATGTGGCATGAATGAATGTTGGGATTATCCTTTGTAATTGTTTATTATCATCACTTTCTCCTCCGTCACCCACATTATTACTATCACCGTCACTATCACCACCATTACCACCAACACTATCACTACCATCAAAACCAATGCAATCATTACTATCCTCGCCCACACTATTACTACCACCGTCACTATCACCACCATCACCACTATCACTACCATCAAAACCAATACAATCATCACTATCCTAACACATGTCATCATCACCACCACCACCACCATCACTACCGCTTTTACCATCCAAGCAGTATTTTCATTCACTATCTCGGACCAGCAAATGTCGTGGATTCCTAAACAGTAATTGGAGGAAGGACAGCAGTGACTCATTGTGACCCAGCTGAAAGCCGCAAGATTCACTTCTCCAGCTACTTCCATTCCCAACGTGCATGCAATCCTGCCATGGCAGCCTCACGCGGTTGCTGGCGTTTCCTGAAGTGGTGCTGGTGCCTCTCTACAACGGGAAGTACAAAATAATGCTCTTACCTCAGGGAACCATTCAGTGTGGAGAGGCCCGCCATGCCACTCCTCACACACACACACACACACACACACACGGCCCGGTAGCTCAGTGGTTAGAGCGCTGGCGTCACAAGCCAGAGGACCGGGGTTCGATTCCCCAGCCGGGTGGAGATATTTGGGTGTGTCTCCTTTGACGTGTAGGTGCTGTTCACCTAGCAGTGAGTAGGTACAGGATGTAAATCGAGGAGTTGTGACCTTGTTGTCCCGGTGTGTGGTGTGTGTCTGGTCTCAGGCCTATCCGAAGATCGGAAATAATGAGCTCTGAGCTCGTTCCGTAGGGTAACGTCTGGCTGTCTCGTCAGAGACTGCAGCAGATCAAACAGTGAAACACACACACACAACGCACGTGCGCACACACCACACACACACACACACACACACACACACACACACACCATTACTTCCGCATGTAGAGCATCCGGAAAGAATTTTCCTGCTTCCATGGTTACTAGAACCAGTTTGAAACACTAACACAAGAGATGTAGATGTATCATTCTCGTTCTAACCTGTCTCTCAAAGAAAAAGAGTAACAAAATAAAGAAAAACCTATACAAATTTCTTTACATCTGAAATATCATAAGCATGATCATGTAATCATGTTTGCTCTTTGACATACTTGTCAGTGCACAGTGTGACCGAACAACAGAAATAAATCCTCGCTTTTTTTTAGATTGCTTTGAAAAAATAGCAAATTATAAAAACGCGATGACTTGCTAACTCTCCCCAGAGTAGCGCTGCAAAAACAGTGGATAGATGACGAGGTAAATTTGATTATTATTTTCCATAATCTATCGTGTTCTATTCACCCCTTAGTGAGAGAAAGGTCAGTTTGTGCTGAGGTAAATATGATGCATTCAGCGAGGCAGAAATCAGCACGTATAAATAGCAGTGGTGCAGAGCGATGGTACAAACAACCTCTGCAGCCACCGTGCAATGAACATCAAGGTGAGGAGCGGACCGCGTCCACCCACAATCTCCTGCCTCTGGCACTTGCTACTGAGCTGCCACTACGAGTGATTGGGCATCCTTGCTCTCTCCAGTACTAACTAGTGGGACTCTTACCCTCTCTCCAGTAAAAGTGTTCAAGATCTCTCAACTCTCTCCAGTTAGAGTATTTCAGACTTCTCTTCTTTAGTTCCTGCCTCACTGATTCTTTTCTTTCACCATACAGGTGGTGTCGCTTCTGGCTGTAGTGGCAGCCGCCGCCGCCAGGCCGCAGCAGTATGGTTTAAAGGTGCGTACCACACCATGGCTCCGTCATCCACATGGAGGCAACCATGAGTGTCATGACTGGAGGAAAATGGAGGGGTGAGCCATCGGCTGAGCATTGGATGTTAACAATACACTTTTTGTTTTCTCTCCCTTCCAGCAACAGTACGACTCTTACTCCAAAGAGTTCTATAGCCCTTACAAGTCACACGAATCTAAGCTTGAGCACGAGTACGGAGTCAGTGACTACTACAGGAAAGGCCACGATGGTGTCGACGTGACGAAGGAGAGGAGCAGCGCCCACGGGCAGGATGTGCACGCCAGTACAGATGGGGACAACATCAAGCGCGAGGTTGTCCCCAGCACTTACTCCATAGAGGATTCCTTTAGGAACAAGCCGCGTTGTCAGGAACCGTGCGATTACCTCTACAACGCTGCTCTGCATCAAGCCTACGATTTCTGGAAAGACTCTAAGGAATCAGAGGAGTCTGAATCCGGTTCCGATGAGTCCAAGTCCGGTTCTCACGAATCCAAAGAGTCTAAGTCCAGTTCCCATGAATCGAGTGAATCCGAATCCAAGTCCAAGGAGTCCAAGGAATCAAAAGAATCTGGGTCTAGTGAAACGAAGGAGTCCAAAGAGTCCAAGAAGAAAAAGAAATCAAAAGAGTCTGGCTCTAGTGAATCGAAGGAGTCCAAGGAATCAAAAGAATCAAAAGAATCCAAGGAATCCAAAGAGTCCAAGGAGTCCAAGGAATCAAAGAATCTAAAGAATCAAAGGAATCTAAGGAGTCCAAAGAATCTAAAGAGTCCAAAGAATCTAAAGAGTCCAAGGAGTCCAAGGAATCAAAAGAATCTAAAGAATCAAAGGAATCTAAGGAGTCAAGGAGTCCAAAGAATCAAAGGAGTCCAAGGAATCTAAAGAGTCCAAGGAGTCCAAGGAATCTAAAGAGTCCAAAGAATCTAAAGAGTCCAAGGAATCTAAAGAATCCAAGGAGTCCAAGGAGTCCAAGGAGTCCAAGGAGTCCAAGTCCAAGAATCTAAAGAGTCCAAGAAGTCGAAAAAATCTAAAGAGTCCAAGGAGTCCAAGGAGTCGAAGGAGTCGAAGAAGTCTAAGGAGTCCGGCTCGCACGAGTCAAGCGAGTACTCGTCCAGCTCTCACGAGCACCACACTAAGAAGGAAAAGAAGACCAAGACTTCCTACAAGCTCGGGTCTCGTGAGTCTGGCGAGTCCACGTCCTTCTACATGCCGCTGTACGGCTTCAACCCGACCAACAACTACAAAAGCTCGAAAAATTCCCACGAGTTTTACCACAGTTCAGAGGAGAAGAACTCACACAAACACGGCTCGCCCTTCCTCGCAAGTTACAAGCCGGAAATAAAGTATCACCCAATATACAACTATGGAACTTATTCGTAAACGTCCTGCACCCGCTTAGCGCTTAGCCACTCACGCTAACGAGGACGCCCTGTGTCGCACCCTTGGGTGTTCTCTCGCTCTCAAGCTTTACACGTAGCTAGTAATCTATTGTTATTTTTTTATAATAAAAGGAAAAAGCAATATAAAATGTAAAAAGAGTTGAGTTTTTAGTGCCCTTTTTCCTGTCTTATTTACTTGCACTACCAGTTCTGGGAGCTTCTAAACTTGCACCACTAATGAATTGTGGCGAAAGTGAAAGTGCCACAAAACACTTTTTTTTTTTATACTAACAAACTTAAAAAAATGCGGGCAACTTATTACTGTTAAAAATCAAATCTCTAAAATATATTTACTTAACATTTACATCTTAATGACAAGAAGATTGCATACCTTAGAAATGTTCCATCAGCGTGAACTGGCATAGCTTTGTGCTGAGTGCTGAATGCTGAGAGCCGCTGCCGCTGTCCTTCACCTTCAGTATGCAGCAACTACATTAATCAGAGCCACAACTTCCGGTGAGGTGAGGCACACGCTGCGACACAACACATCAGCTAGCCGGAAACAGGAAGCGTGAAAAGCAGCAACGTGTAGGCACAGCGTGTGTCACCCATCCCTCACACAGTCAGGGACATTGTGATGGCATTAGGTTTTGGATATATCTCTCTCTCTCTCTCTCTCTCTCTCTCTCTCTCTCTCTAGGTTGTTGGCATGATTTAATAATGAATCTAAAGATTTCTTGCAGACAGGAGCTGCTCCTGGTGGCATCTGTGTCAATGAGGGGGGGTTGGGGATAATACAACACCATACCCGGTACAATAAGTAACAATAAACTAATGAGAATGAAAAGATAAAAAGCTAAACAATAACTATAATGT
>NC_059263.1:9036356-9043856 GCF_017591435.1 Portunus trituberculatus | reverse complement strand
GAATGGTAGGTGTGCACTGGTGTGCGCTGGTGTGCGTTGCTTACACTGCCACGGTGAAAAGTCCATCCCGGAACACTTTTAGGTTTGGGAAATGTGAGTCACTGCTGAGCAGGAGGCGTGACAAACACCAGCAGTCCCGCGTGTCACGGACCCCTCGCCCGACACAGCCTCACTGCTCTTCAGGAAGCAAATGATGACGGATCTCTCTCTCTCTCTCTCTCTCTCTCTCTCTCTCTCTCTCTCTCTCTCTCTCTCTGTCCATTATCACCATATTCAGCCTGATGCCATGGGTAACTAAATAATGGATAGGGAGGGAAGAGGAAGAGGAAGAGGGAAGAGGAAGAGGAGGGTAGGTAAGACGTACGGAAGGGGAACAGGAAGTGGAAGAGAACGGGTTACACACTTCCACACTTACTGAAGGACAACAAAAAGTGGCAATTGAGGCAAAGAAGAGGTAACGGTTGGGGGAACCTGTGTGGCTTCTTTCTCGGTGCTTCCTGCTGCTGCTGCTGCTACCGGTCAGGGAACAAAAACGAGTGTGTGTGTGTGTGTGTGTTTCACTGTTTGTTTGATCTGTTGCAGTCTGACGAGACAGCCAGACGTTACCCTACGGAACGAGCTCAGAGCTCATTATTTCCGATCTTCGGATAGGCCTGAGACCAGGCACACACCACACACTGGGACAACAAGGTCACAACTCCTCGATTTACATCCCCTACCTACTCACTGCTAGATGAACACCACCTACACGTGAAAGGAGACACACCCAAATATCTCCACCCGGCCGGGGAATCGAACCCCGGTTCTCTGGCTTGTGAAGCCAGGGCTCTAACCACTGAGCTACCGGGCGTGTTTGTATGTGTGTGTGTGTGTGTTGGGAATAAAACGCGAAGAGTATATACGTTGTGTTGTGCAGGACTGTGACCGGAAACAAGGTATTACTTGTTATGATACGGTTCTTTGGCAAGTCAAAAAAGGTGGAAAGAATCTTTAGGGTAATTCTGTGAAAATGAAGGTAAAATGTCAGATGTGACGGTACAGACTAAACAAATTAGTCACATTATTAAATACAAAGTACCTTATCAACACGAAATGACGCCACACGACACTGAATTACTGTGAACAGCAGCTTCTGGATGTATGCTAACCGCTTCAATACTGGGAGACATTTTCACCTTGAGATTTTTTTTTTTTTTTAATACCACGCGGGCTTTTCACGGGAATTTCTGGGCTAAAGGGAATACTTTTTAGGGCACCTCCTATCTCAAAGCCCACCCGCTAGGAAACCGTTGCCCCGAGTGAGGAAGCCCAACCTACACTAAGACCGTGGACAGGATTCGAACCCATGCGCTTGGAGACCCCTCGCACCCCAAAGCACGCATGGTTACACTGTACCACGGCGGATTTGTGTACGATTAGACCATTTTATTGACATTATGGGGGTCAGACGATTAATGGCCACAGTCCTCACTATATCAAACCCCACATGAGTTTCTGAAGCTGTACAAAATCATCATATAGTAAGCAAAATAAATATGAAAACGCATCATGGTACTGAAGGGGTTATAAGTCAGAAATAATTAAAGGAGTTGAGTTTTTAGTAATATTCAACGACTTGCGATTGATGAGAAACCAAGTGTTAAAAAATACTGAAGACAACATGATGTGACTTCCATGATGCACCTCGGAGCGATCACATCAGCTTCTTATCGACCTGACACGCCCCGCACCGGTTGGGAATACTTTCTCTGCTCGGCCTGGTTCTTATCGCCGAGAAGTAATAGGAAAGAAATGAACACATCTCTGCGGGGGAGGGCAGTGACATCCCTTTGAATTCCGAAATGGAAGTCAGTATATATACCGGTTGTCTCAGCAGGCTCGCCACAACCTCCTCCACCACTCTCACAGCGCAATGTTTAAAGGCGCGTTTTTGATAGTCCACGCATAAGGCAGCCTTAAGCCTGGCTTAAGGCTGACGTCATTTTGTGTTCTTTCATGTCCCCAAACTTGAGCCAGAGCGTAGCCCGCTTTAAGGCAGGGCCGGCCAAACTCAAGCCAGCTGCAGAGCAGGCTCGACTTTCCGCTAGCCAGTTGTGACGTCACATGTAAATAAACAAATGATAAGACATGACGAATGAATGCTCCATTAGCTGCTGTTGATAGTTCTGCACCAAACTGAATGCTGTTTCAGTATCTTCTGGTATCTCTGGCAAGTCTGGAAACATGATGGACTGGACTGTTGATGCAGGGAGGAAAGATAGCAACTAGGATGATACCAGCTTTGAAGCGCCTGGAATATAGAGATAGATTAAAGGCATTAAACATGTTTTCATTTGAGAGGAGATGTATAAGAGGGATATTTAAAATGTTCTCAGATACAAACTACATAGATGTGAGATCTTTCTTTACCTTAGAGGAGGGAAGTAGGACTAGAAATCATGGCAGGAAGATTAGAAAGCAAGGCTGCAGGTTAGATATAAGAAAATATTTCTTTAGTCATAGGGTGGTAGACTTCTGGAATGCATTGCCAGAGACGGTTGTAAATAGCACTAGTTTGACAATGTTTAAAAACAGATTAGATAAGCACTTAAATTTATTAAATTTATAATTATGTATAGCGCTGCATGATAGTTTTTATAAGAAATTTACTATAGTTAAACAAGACATGATCCCCATGTATGGGGACCACAAATTGTAGAGGATTTCGCTGCAGGACTTACCCTGTTAATGGGCCAAATATTTAGAATTAGTATATAATGTATTGTGTACTTGTAAGTGTAACTTTAAGTACTGATGACGAGGTCGCTGTGCGACTGATACAGGATAACCTAGATGGGCCCTGGTGGCCCTTTGCTATCCTATTATTTATGTTATGTTATGTTATGTTATGGAGGAAAGATAAGTTACAAAGCTGCAGCATATCTTGCACTTCCTGTTCGTCTGCCATCTTTATTGTTGTCATCTGTCAGCTGGTGACTGGTCACGTGATCGAAGGTCTAGCAGGCCCGTTTTCCATTGTCCCAGGTTCTGCTTAAGCCTGCCTTAAGGCGAGGTCTAGCCGTAGGGGCATTAAAAAACGCAGCTTTCGGGAAGTGTGGTGCTTCAGTGGTTCATTGGTTGCTGGCGCGGCATTGTACAATGGTTCACCAGGGCGCGCAGCGGCATCTCGTTATGGTAGTAATTGTGTTGCGATTGTACTAAACATGAAAACATAAGAAAATAATAAGGAAGGCTGCAAGATCACATCAGGGTTACACGCGGCAGGCCCCGTATATGACATACTGTAGCTATCATCCTCATCCAAAAATGTGTCATCTTCTTTTGAAACTTCCTTACAACTCAGCACTAGAAACCTGATTACTGAGTCTATTGCACTGATACACCATCCATTACAAAGTCAATTCCTACATGTAGTTTTTTTGCAAATTGATATTTTCAAGATTAAAGACATTAAAATTAAATCTAGTATTTAATCAATCTAATTATTTGGCTATTCCTAGTTACCTTTTCTTCCCATTGATTTCATATTATTGGGGGCTAAATCTATTGAAAAGGTATGAATTGCAGTTGTGTCTGACTGACGTGTCCCGGCGCCGCCAGTGTGAGCCGCGATAACATCACCACACCATCATCTTTGTCACTGGCGAGCAGTCTTAAATGAACTCACTAATGCTCCTTCAACGAACAAATATTTTGTAAATGTTTCTAAAATATTAAATGTCAAAGAAAAATCGAGGTAATGTTTTTCCGTCTGAATAAAACACCAGTCAATTACCAGCAGTCGCTCGCCACCTGAAAGGCAACCACCAGCAGGACCTCGCTGACTGCCCTGTCAGTGGCGGTGACACTTTCTCTGCCGTATTCTTTTTCATGCACCAAAAAGTTCCGCCAAAAGGACACCGATGATTGAAAGGTGGACAACTTCTCTCCTCTCCACAACTGTGGCCGGAGAAGTATATATACATGCATGATTCTCATGTTCATCACAACTTCCACCACCATCACCATCACTGTACAATGGCTGCCAAGGTGACCGCCGCACCGCTACATCCCTCCACTCCTCTGGACTTGTTGAAGATTTCTTATAAAAGTGTCTGACGCCTCCAGGGGCTTCCCGGCGCGCTATTCATTACTGCCACCTCACCATCCCTCCTCTCTCACACAGGTGCTCCTTCTCATGGCTCTGATGGCAGCGGCCGCCGCCGACAGACGCCCTCACAGTCACGAGGTGGGTGCTGCACTACGCCTCCGCCCCTGTGTGATGCGTGGCGACCCTGAGGCTGTCTAGCACGGCTCGCACTGTTACACTGCTAGTCCCCAAGGACTTCCTAGCGCTACTGTGCAGTCCGGTTGAAGTTTGGGTAATACAGTGTGACAACCACCGCCGCGGAGCACAACCACACACTGACGACACACTTTACTTCCTTGCAGATCTCCTATGGGTCGTTTGAGTCTGATGAGCCCAAGTACGACTTTAATTACCACGTGAACGACTACTACGGGAACAACTTCGGTCACCAAGAAAACCGTGACGGCGACTATACTCGCGGTGAATATTTCACCCTTCTTCCCGACGGTCGCAAACAGACGGTAAAGTACGTGGTGGACGGCTACTCTGGTTTCCTAGCCGACGTCAGCTACGAGGGCGAGGCGCGCTACGACTCTGGCTCGCACGAGTCCTACAGGCCAAGATACGACTCTGAACCCCGTGAGTTCTTCAGAAGACGAGACTCAGACTCCCGCGAGTTCAATAGGCCAATCCGCAGGTTCGGCTACCGTGGATCGGATGAATACTAGACGCCACGGCACGAAAACATTACACGGAGAGGAGGTGCATATGGTGGTGTTGGCCTGCACCATGAGGAGGCAGCAGGCAGCAGTCACTCGCCAAGACTCTGATGGAGGCCGCATCTTCCTGGTAGGCCGCGATACTCATGCCTTGTGTCCTTGCCCTTTGTATGTGTGTGAGTTCAGTAATATGTGTTTCTTGAGATTGAAATATATTAATATTATCTCAATGTTGTTGTCTGGTTTATCACGAAGCATCAGAGAGAGGGAAGGCGCAGGCGAGGTTCACCGAGCCGAGGCGTTCACTAAAGATTTAAACACGTGACACAGAACGCACGGACTCAAAGTTGGTAGGTGAAAATAGAAACATTCTTACGAAAGTCATGTGAAGGTCATGCAGTGGTTTTAATAATAATAATGACAAAAAAAAGCAAGTCCTAAGGAAGACAAACACTATAAACACACACACACACACACACACACACACACACACACACACACACACACACACCTTGGCCAGCCTTGCTCCACTTTCTTCCCGCACATCACAGAGAGAGTAGGAAGAGTCAGGTCAAATAGGCAAGGTGGTCACACTTTGGCAGTCCTAGCTATAAGAGGCGACCTGGCCACTGTATTGTTGAGAGAGAGAGAGAGAGAGAGAGAGAGAGAGAGAGAGAGAGAGAGAGAGAGAGAGAGAGAGAGAGAGAGAGAGAGAGAGAGAGAGATTTCCTTCCCATTTTTACCCATCTTGTAAATTAATGTAAAAAAAATCATCGCGTATGTAATGAATAGGTACAAAAAGTATAAACAAGTGAACAGCATACAATTTTAGCATGAAGTAGCGAGACAGAGGTGAGGTGGACAGGTGGGGACTGCCTGACCTTCATCACCACACTAATGGAACATGTACACTGACAGGAACACACTACTACATTAATAGAAAAAATAAATAAAAAATATACAAACTATACAGACTTCCTGCAGATGCTTTTTTTTTTAGCTAACAAACTGACGAACAAATAGAATAAGTCAAATAGATAAAAAAAAAAAGATACACAAACTACTCACACTTCCTGCAAATATTTCCCTTTTTTTTTTTTAGCTAACACACTGACGAGCAAAAAAAAAAAAAAAATAAAAAAAAAAAAAAAAAAAAAAAACTCCTTGAATCACGTACAGACACCAACCAATTATGTCCTTCACGTACACTGTCCTTGTATTTTCTTTACGTTTGACTGATACTAACAAAACACATCTCTTAACTAATACAAAACATGAAAACGTCCATTATTTTCTCACCATAATTACACATCAACCTAATCAATTCGTCACATTCTTATTCCCATCACGTGCTTGAAGGTCAAAGTTATTGTCTCAAGGTGAGGAAAAGTAAAAATCTCTTCCACTGTCTTCTATTTCATCTATATTACCTTATCTCCTCTTATCTTCTTTCAATCTACTTCAATTTACTTTTCTTTTTTATGCAATGTTTCATATTCTTTCAAAAATTGCTTATAAATCGTGTAAAATGTCGTTGGAAGGTAAAAATCTCTTCCACTCTTTTCTATTTTATCTATATTACTTTATTTCTTCTTATCTTCTTTTAATCTGCTTCAGTCTGCCTTTCTTTTTAACATAATGCTTTAGATTCTTCCAAAAAATGTATATAAATCGTGTAGAGTATCGTAGAAAATTATCAATCTCTTCCAATGTTTTCTTTTTCATCTATATTATCTTATTTTCTCTTATCTTCTTTCAATCTGCCTCTATCTATCTTCCTATTTCATATATATTACCTTATCTCTTTCTATCTTCCTTCAGTCTGCCTCTATCTACTTTTCTTTTTAATATAATGTTCTAGATTCTTAAAAAAAATGCATACAAATCGTGTATAGTATCATAGAAAGGTAATAATCTTTTCCAATGTTTTCTAATTAATTTACATTACCATATTTCCTCTTATCTCCTTTCATTCTGTTTCTATCTATCATTCTTTTCTATTCTATGTATTTGCTATAAGTAAATTAATGTATAAATTTAGTAACAACAGTTTACCCTTAATATTTAATGATATGATTATTAGAAACACACAGGTTCATTCTCATTCAACAAGGCATAACCAAGAAATACATGTACCACAATGTAGAACAACTTTATTTCAAAATACTTTCAGATATAAAGGAGCAATTATATGGAACCATGTGTCCAAATCTATCCCTTATGATTGTAAATTATCAACTTTCAAGCATAAACTTAAGACTTTTCTATTGGACAGATATAACAGTGATTCTTAGTCAAATACAATCTGGATTGTTGTTGTTATAGTTATTACTATATCTAGTATTTTTCCTTATTATCATCATTAGTATTATTCTGTATTATTGCAATTATTATTATTATTATTACTATTCTTATTACCTTTATCATTAACTTTATTATTATTATTATTATTATTATTATTATTATTATCACTTCTTTTGTTATTATTATTATATACTATTATTATTATTATTATTATTATCATTGTAATTGTTACTATTATTCACTATTATTATCATTATTATTAATTATTTATTCATTCATTAATACCAATATGTTTCTTTTCCGTTTCTTCCCCCCTGTCTGTTTTGAGTCTGTTCTGAGATTATTTACAATCTCAGTAAGAGTATATTAGGACACATATACCTTCGGGTATCTAGTCCTCTTTGTCAT
>NC_059263.1:8996356-9031356 GCF_017591435.1 Portunus trituberculatus | reverse complement strand
TTACTATTAGCATCATTCTCTCTCTCTTTCTCTTTCTCTTTCTCTCTCTCTCTCTCTCTCTCTCTCTCTCTCTCTCTCTCTCTCTCTCTCTCTCTCCTCTTCCTGCTCCTCCTCCTCCTCTTCTTGCTGCTTCTCCTCTCCTTATCTTGTGCCCTTCCTAATGGTTCTTCTTTTTCTATAGTTCATCTTTCGTTTGATATTTCATCCTCTTCTTCACCATCACCACCACCACCACTAAAACGATTACTTAAACTACAACCACCAGCACCATCGTCACCATCACTCCTACAACAACAACAAAACAACAACAACAACATCAACAAAAAGTCAAATACCAACCCTACCCAACTAAACATCACCAACACCACCACCACCACCACCATCACCACCACCATCAAAACAATGACTAAACCAACACTATCGTCACCACCACTCCTACAACAACAACAACAACAACAACACCGCCACCACCACCACTAACAACAACAACTAGTCAACTACCAACCCCAAATAACTAAACAACACCCACAAAACCTCACGACCTTTTCTCTTTCCCCCACCAAAAGGAATCTTCCGAGGAGGTGGCACCCCAGTGTACAATTTCCAGTGGGAGGTGAGGGATGAGTATTCCGGGAACAGCTTCAACCACCAGGAGGACCGCGAGTACGACAACACTAAGGGGTCCTACTCTGTGCAGCTCCCCGACGGCCGCCTGCAGCACGTCGCCTACTACGTGGAGGGCGATTCAGGCTACATCGCTGAAGTCAACTACGAGGGCGAGGCTCAGTACCCAGAGTCTGAGGAGTCCAGGGAATACGGGTACGGGAAGTGAAGGAACGTGAACTGAAAATGAACTGTATAGGTTTGGTTAGGTTAGAAGGTAAATCATCCCACACACCACTGAACTGTTAAGGAATTTTCACTTGTCTGGTAATACTGTCAATCTTCACTCACTACTACGACCTTTACTTCTACTGGTCACTGTTCTCATCAGTTAGTACATTACCAGTTCCTTCTTTACCTACCTGACCACACCTGTCCACCTGGTCTACCTAAGCACCCCATACCTGCTGAATCTCCTGTGGTTTACCTGGCTACCTGTAATTGGCTCTGGTTTACTTCTTGTCGCTATTTCTCTCTCATACCAGTTGCTTCTTTACCTGACCACACCTGTCCACCTGGTATACCTAAACACTCACACCTGTCGAACCTAGTGTTGTTTACCTGGGTACCTGTAACTGGCTCTGGTCCACTTCTTGTCTCTATTTGTCTGTCATACTAGGCAAAACAAGACTATATTCTGTAATCTGTTTAGCCTATTTTTAGTTTACCTATCAGTCTGTTTCTTCAGTCTACTATCAGTCATCTTTCTAGTTTATTTTCAGTCTGTCTATCAGTCTATTTCTTCAGTCTAGTATCAGTCATCTTTTTAGCTTATTTTCAGTCTACCTTCAGTCTATTTCCAATCAATTTAAACGGTCTACGCCAGTCTTCTCTCGCCTCTCTGACATTCCAGCTTTCTGTGTCTCGTCCAGCTTACGAAATGTGTGTAGTGTGTATTTATTTTTGTATTATGTAACGTGTATGTCAAAAGTGATGAAAATAATAAAAAAAAATGTGCAAGTCTAGTTGGAAACAATTGTCTCTGTCTTATTGATGCTAAACACGTGCGCTTTTTTTTCCTATTTTTTTTTTTTTTTTAATTCTTGTTTTCGCTTGCTTGTTTTTAATGACCTCAATTTTGTGATGCATAAAAACGAGAATGACGATTTTTTCCTATCATTTTTTTTTTTCTATTTGAGACGCACTTGTTGATTGATAAGTTGGTAATGAGAAAGTAGTAGTAGTAGTAGTAGTAGTAGTAGTAGTAGTAGTAGTAGTAGTAGTAGGAGTAGGAGTAGTGGTAGTAGCAGTAGTAGCAGTAGTAGTAGCAGTGGTGGTGGTAGTAGTAGTGGTGGTGGAGCAGTGGTGGTGGTAGTAGCAGCAGTAGTAGTAGTAGTGGTGGTGGTGGTGGTGGTGGTGGTGGTGGTGGTGGTGGCAGCAGCAGCAGCAGCAGCAGCAGCAGCAGCAGCAGCAGCAGCAGCAGCAGTGGTAATGGTGGTGGTGGTGGTGGTGGTGGTAGTGGTGGTAGTGGTGAGTGGTGGTGGTGGTGGTGGTGGTAGTAGTGGTAGTAGTAGTAGCAGTAGTAGTAGTAGTAGCAGTGGTGTAGTAGTGGTAGTAGTAGTAGTAGTAGTAGTAGTAGTAGTAGTAGTAGTAGTAGTGGTAGTAGTAGTAGTAGTAGTAGTAGTAGTAGTAGTAGTAGTATCATTACTATCTTCATTATTATCATCATCATCATCATCATTCTTATTAGTGGAGCAAGGACCATCATGCTCCACTTAGCATCACCCGTCCCGCTGCTCCACCTTTCTCCACCACAACACATGGGGTCAGCCTGCCACCACCACCACCACCATCACCACCACCACCACCATCACCACCACCACCACCACCATCTCTCGTTCTCTATCAAGACTTGCACAAACTCAATCAAATTCCAGGAAACAAAAAAACCAATGTCTCTCTCTCTCTTTCTCTTTCTCTCTCTGAACAAAGGAAAGGACAACAGTCAATGTTATCCCGCATCACTTGTATTTCTATATTCTTTTCTTTATTTCCGAGGTTTATTTCAAAATTCTACACCTCCATTTGAATATTATACGTGCCTCTCCTTCAAGTCTCACATTTCCCTTTATTTGTGATCGCTTATCTTATTCAATTCTGTGGCTTTATCTTTTTTTTTCTTTCCTCTGTTTATCTCTTGTCTCTTGTCCCTCGTTCGTTGTGTGTGTGTGTGTGTGTGTGTGTGTGTGTGTTCGCTTCCATCCCTGAAATTTTACGCTATTCCTGTTAATCCAATGCTTTCTAGTGTTCTCTTCTCTCATTTCTCTCCTGTTAATCCAATGTTCTCTCGTGTTTCTCTTCTGTTCTCTCTTTTTTTTTTACTTTACCTTACTTTTCCTTTCTCTGTTTGTCTCTTTGTCTCTTGTCTCTTGTTCGTTCGTGTGTGTGTCAGCTTCTATCCTTCAAACTTTACGGTATTCCTTCGCTTATCTTATCTAATTCTGCGGTTTTATCTTACTTTTCCTTCCTCTGTTTATCTCTTTGTCTCTTGTCTCTCGTTCGTTCGTGTGTGTGTTCGCTTCTATCCTTCAAACTTTACGCTATTCTTTCTTATATATTCGCCATTTGCATCTTTCTCAGCTACATTCCTTTTCCTTCTCTTATTTCCTCCTTCCATCTCTCTCTTTCCTTTTCCTCTTTTCGTCTCATTTCCTTTCCTTCATCTCCATTATTATCTCGATTTACTCCCCTTTTCCTTCCTTCACTTCATCCTGATCTCCCTTTCCCTTTCCTTTTCTTCTTTTCATCTTATTTTATCACTTAATTCCTTTCCTTTATAGCCATTATCTTCATTTCCTTCTCCTTTCCTTCACTTCATTCTTATCTCCTTTTCCCTTTCCTTCCCTGTCTCACTATCACCATCTTTCTTTCCTTCTATTTTCCTTGACTTCACTCCCATCTCCCTTATCTTCCTTCTGCCATTACTCTTCTCTCTCTCACTATCTTATCTCTCCGTCCATCACGCCCTCCAAACACGTAACCCTTCTCTCACTGCTGCACCTCCAATGTTATCTACACGAGCCCTGGCCTGTTACCTACATCTGAGTCTTGAGAGGGTGGAGGGAATGGATAAAGATACCTGGACGCTTGGGTGAGTGAGGGAGGGAGGTACGAGAGGAGTGAGGCTTGAGAGGGAAAGACATGCATGGGTGTGGCTGTGCTGGCTTTGAAAAGGAAAATATTGAAAGTGGGACGTGAGGAAATGTGAAGGCAGAGTGGTTTGTGTACCCGTTTGTAAGGTTCTTTATGGTGGGTTGCAGCTTATACTCGTACCTCTCTCTCTCTCTCTCTCTCTCTCTCTCTCTCTCGCTCCATCCCCAATAGTTACATATCGCTTTACATTATCCTTTCAAGACAAATGATTATCTTGCTACAGGTTTGCATTAATTTCTTCATCTTTGCTTTATAAATCTTAGCCTCTAGTATTTGTAGGTTATCGCATTTGAAGCTTGCATGATCAGCTTGAGTGGTGCAGCAAATATTTTTTTTTTCTCGTTTTATTTTCACACTGACACCGCTACTAGATGGGATAAATGAACGGCCTATACTGGGACACCTTTTTACCTTTGAGATTTGTGTACGACTAGACCATTTTGTTTACATTAGGAAGGGTCTATGGAGGTCAGAAGATTAATGGTCACAGTCTCCACTATTTCAATCACCCACATAAGTTTTTGAAGCTGTATAAAATCACCAAATAATAAATAGAATGAATTTGGAAATGCGTCCTGGTACTGAAGAGGTTAAGTATATTCCAGCCTCTATACCTATTTTTCTTTCCCTCTGCCACATCCTAACCTCCACAGCACCTTCTTTTCCCTTTCCTTTTCCGTTTTCATCTTATTTTCTCTCTCACTCCCTCTTCATTTACTTACTTATATTATCTTCATTTTCTTCTTTTTCACTTCATCTTTATCTCCCTTCCATTTCCTTCCCTCTTCCTACGACTACCACCATCTTTCCTTCTGCCTGTCTCGTGTTCCAGTCTCTCTCACTCCCTTTTCAATTATCTTCATTTTCTTCTCTTTCCTTCACTTCATCCTTATCTCCTACCACCATCTTTCCTTCTGTCTCGTGGTCCAGTTCACTCCAGCCGCGACGCTTGACATATTACCACTCTCTTATCACTCCCCACGTCACGTAAGGCGGTCATTAGTTCATCAGAGTGCCCCGCCGCCTGCCAGGAGGGGTTAGGCACTGTGGCGTCAAGGTAGCGAGGCATGGAAGACAGTGAGGTAAGTGGAGGTTGTGAGGATTGTGAAGGTTGGCGCTGTTCACTTATTTGATTAGCTTTATTCTGTTGCTTATTGAGTTACTTGGAAAACTAAACTGGATGACTTGTTTTCCTAGTTCTAGTTGTTTTTGTCTATTTTATTTTATCTATATTTATTTTATTCTTTTTTTGTGTGTGCGGTGTTAGCATTGTAAACAGGCTTCTATGTTCACTTTCTATGTTTTTGTTCATTGTTTTTTTTCTTCTAGTGTTGGGTTATCTACCTGACATGTATTAGAAGTAATTTTGGAACTCTCTCTCTCTCTCTCTCTCTCTCTCTCTCTCTCTTTCTCTCAGTACTTCAACAAACTAGCAACAAACCTCAACCATTCTCAATTCAAACTCAACTCTATGGAGGTCAGAAGATTAATGGCCACAGTCTTCTATATTCTAATCCCCCACATGAGTTTCTGAAGCTGTATAAAATCACTAAATAGTAAGCAGAATGAATATGGAAACGAGTCATGATACTGAAGAGGTTACGGGATAAATTTTCAGAGAGAGAGAGAGAGAGAGAGAGAGAGACTATTACCTTGACGTCAGTTACACAATGCTTCTTCTCTCTGATTATTATACAATCTTACATCACAGACAGCCATTCACTCGGAACAAAATAAATGCAAACTCGACAACATTAAGAAGGTTTGTGTTACGAATATAATTACTAACAAGATCATTAACCCCTTCACTACCACGACGCGTTTTCATATTCATTCTAGTTCCTATGTGGCGATTCTACACAGCTTCAGAAACTTGTGAGGGGATTAAAATAGTGGAGGGTCTGGCTATTAATCTCCTGACCTCCATAGACCCTTCCTAATGCAAATAAAATCGTCTAATCACACCTAAAAATCAAGGTAAAAAACGCGTCTCCGTATGGAAGGGATTAATTACCGGCTTTATGTCTTACTCCGTGCGAAGATCAACCTTATAAATATCAACATTCTTTGACTTTGTAGTTGACGAGTTTACGTTAACCTGTCAGTACTGGGACGCATTTTTACCGTGAGTTTTGTGTGTAATTAGACGATTTTACCTCCATCATGAAGGGTCTATGGAGGTCAGAAGATTAATAGCCAGTGAGTCGGAGTCTTCACTAATTTAATCACCACGTAAGTTTGTGAAGCTGTATAAAGTGTCCAAATAGTAAGCAGAATGAATGTGGAAAACGAGTCATGGTACTGAAGGGGTTAATTGTTTTGCCCTCTTATTCCCGATGACGCTTCGATAATAAAGATTAACCTGAATTTCTCTCCTTTATATCTAGCGAGCTTCTGGTATTATCTAAGTATGCCTTCAAATGCTACGTTTTCTCTGACACTACAAGACACCCATTTTCTATAACCACTCGTCTTGCTACATGTCGCTGAGAACAAGGTAGTAAACGAAGAGAAAAAGAGGAAACTGCAGCTGCGTCTATCACTTCAGGGCGATGAAAGGAAGAACTACCCTAGCCACACACGAGTAATGAAAGAAAATGGGAAATATAGAAGAGAGAAAACAGAGGCAAGGTAACACTAATATTCCGTCAGCAACCCCATTTTCTGTGAGGCAATGACCACCACCACCACCACCACCACCACCACCATCACCACCGCCACCACCGCCGCCGCCTCGACCCGGAGAAGATCAGAGGCAAGAAAAAGTTGAGATGGCGAGTAAAAACAAGCCAAGCCGGAGCCAGCCTGAGCTCATAAGGGGGACTAAGACTAAGACTGAGACTAAGACTAAAACTGATATACTTTCACTTTGAAGATCATTCCAACACAAGCTGCTCTCTAATATATTTAATGATTCTTGTGCTTACTTGTTTATTTATGTGTGTGTGTGTGTGTGTGTGTGTGTGTGTGTGTGTGTGTGTGTGTGTGTGTGTGTGTGTGTGTGTGTGTGTGTGTGTGTGTGTGTGTGTGTGTGTACGGTACATATGCATGGAAGGTGGCAAATAGTACTCGTAGACTTAGTGAAATGCGGGAATCAATCTTTGTAGAGTTAATGCAGTTTGTGTAAATTAAAAAAAAATAAATAATAAATAAATGAATGAATAGATAAATAAATAAAAAATGATAAATGAGTAAAGAATAATGCAATAGAATAACTAGGTAATACATAAATCAATGAATGAACAAATAAAAAAAGAAGAAACTAAAGCTGTGCAGTTTATATACAAAAAATAAATATATATTAAAAAATAGACAATAAAATAGAATAAGTAACCGATGAATAAATGAACGAATGAACAGAAAAATAAAAAGCTCTAAATCTCCATGTACAGTATATCTAGAGTCACTGTCGAAAATGCTCACTGAACTCAAACGATGTAAAAGTGGGTCTATGATTCACCCTTCACTACTGGGACGCATTTCTACCTTGAGATTTGGGTGTGATTAGAGTCTAGAGATGTACCGATACCAAAATTTCGGCCGATTCCGATACCGATACCGATACCACCTAATTGGGCCGATACCGATACTACTACCGATACCGATACCACCGATACCGATTCTACTACTTATAGTGATTACTGCACTGGACACCAGGATGAGTTGGTGGACGGCGAGCGTTGTCAGATGGGAGGCTTTGTTTTGGGGGATGCTGTGAGTCCTTCTGAGAACGTTTGTGAAATAGGAGCAATTCTAGAAGCTTTTGAAGCCATTTGCAAAGATAAATTACTCAGTAATTGGAATGAATATCTTCTCAGTCTTCTGATTCTTGTCAGTTATTTTAAATTCTTACTTCTTACTCCTTTAGCGACCATTTGGTCTTGTGCATTTTCATTATTAATTTTATTGACGATATTTTGGCGATCAAAAACATTTTTAAAATTATTAAAATTGTAAAACAGACACAAAATATTAGCAAAAGAAACTCATTTTGTTGTGTATGTTTCTCTTTAATTAAATCTGACATCCTTTGATATTAATTCATTACACATTAGTAGACCAATTCAGAAAATGAGCTTTCACCTAATCTTTTCAATTAAATAGAAAAAGTTTAGTTTATTCTAAATTTCTAGTGTATTGCTATGATCTTAAATAATTAATATGCAACAAATTATACACAATGCACATGATTACAAAACAGAATCGTTACTTTCTTAGTTATGGAATTTTTACATCCTTAGGTTAACACAAGTAACTCAAAAATTAAACTTGCATTAAAATTAATATACATATATAATTCGAGCTTCCACCTATTCCAGTATGATATCTTGGAAAAGGCTAGCACTACCACTGTTAATTATAAATCAAATAAGAATATGCTGTTATTTACAATAATGCAAAATGCCTAACTATATATATATATATATATATATATATATATATATATATATATATATATATATATATATATATATATATATATATATATATATATATATATATATATATATATATATATATATATATATATATATATATATATATATAAATCATTTTGTTGGATTCTCAATATCTGAAGTTTGACATTCTTAGATTATAATTCAAAAACATAATCTTTTCACCTGTGTGAACTTTGTGTGGGTGGAGGAGCAGCGTCTGACTGAGAGACAGTGAGAATGCGTGGTGACTCATGACCGACCATGTGACAGGATGCCGGAGTTCAGCCTATACGCATTTCATACACGTCCAATTTAGAGGTTGTGGCTTATTATCACAGAAACCAGTATTCTATGACATACGGTAATCACCACGGAAACTTAATACGCCGTATTATATTAATCTAGTATCATCAATATCTTATAGCTACCGAATATATCACTAAGTAGTAAATTCCTTTTAGGTATCGGAAGTATCGGCATAAAATAAGCCGATGCCGATACCGATACCGATGCATCGGTACATCTCTAGCTTAGACGATTTTACTTACATTAGGAAGGGTCTATGGAGGTCAGAAGATTAATGGCCAGAGTCTTTACTATTTTAATACCCAACATAAGTTTCCAAAGCTGTGTAAAATCACCAAATAGAAAGCAGAATGAATATGGAAACGTGTCATGGTACTGAAGGGATTAACGATACACAACACAACCTTACAAATCATTCTTACACAGCTCACCTCAGAAATCTCCAGCCTCAGGAATATTTATGTGGCAATGAACCTTCGAGTTATCAATGTATCAAAGGTGTGTGAGTGGGTGTGTCAGAGAGAGAGAGAGAGAGAGAGAGAGAGAGAGAGAGAGAGAGAGAGAGAGAGAGAGAGAGAGAGAGAGAGAGAGAGAGAGGTGTTCTAATTCATTCTCAAATCAAGTTCAGGAGAGTAAGAAACGCGAACACCCGGAGGCGAGAATTTCTAACGACCATTTGCAACAATATTACGATAGGAGAAAGTGAATCTGTGCGTGAAAATGAACCGTGTGTATGGTGTGTCTTTTCTGACCCTCTGCTTCTTCTGTCCTCCTCCTCCTTCTCTTCCTTATCCTCCTTTTCCTCCTCCTCCTCCTCCTTCTCCTTCTCCACTACTCCGTGTGTATAATAATCCTTTTCTGAGCCTCTGCTTCCTCTTCCCTTCATCTTTTATTCTTTCCTCATCCTCCTTCTCTTCCTTCTTCTCCTTTTCCTCCTCCTTCTCCACCTACTCCTGTACGTGAAAATGACCCGTGTGTATAATCATCCTTTTCTGATCCTCTGTTTCTTCTTTCCTTCATCTATTTATCCTTTTCTCCTCCTTCTCCTCCTTCTCCTCCTCCTCCTCCTCCTTCTCTTCTTTCTCCTCCTATTCCTCTGTTTTAATCATCTCAACCGTAGTATATGTCTTTCCTAACCCTCTGCTTCTTGTTTTCCTTCCTTTTTTTATCCTTTCTTCATCCTTCTCTTCCTTTTTCCTCTCCTGCTTCTTCTCCTCCTCCTTCTCCTCCTCCTTCGCCATCAACTCCTCTGTCTATACAACCTGAATCGTAGTATAATGTCTTTCCTAATCCTTTGCTTCTTTTCCTTTTTTTATTCTTTCCTCCTCCTCCTCCTCCTCCTCCTCTGTTTCTGTAACCTAAACCGTAGAGTAATGTCTTTCTTAACCCTCTGCTTCTTCCTTGCTTCCTTTCTCATTCTCCTCTTCCTCCTCCTCCTCCTCACTCTCTTCTTCCTCCTTCTTTACCTCCTCCTCCGTGTGTATAATCTGCTCCTACGCTGTACAGACTGACCCTCTAAGTCCAAGACGGTGAATGTAATGTGACGCTGCGGGTTTGTTAAGTCAGTGAGAGGCAGAACAGGAAAAATATCAATACCGTTAGAGAGAGAGAGAGAGAGAGAGAGAGAGAGAGAGAGAGAGAGAGAGAGAGAGAGAGAGAGAGAGAGAGAGAGAGAGAGAGAGAGAGAGAGAGAGAGAGAGAGAGAGAGAGAGAGAGAGAGAGAGAGAGAGAGTTAAGAAAAAAAGAAGGAAAAAAGGATTAAGGTGATGACTGTAATAATGATAGTGATGGTGATGATGGTGGTGGTGATGGTGGTGGTGATGATGGTGGTGATGATGATAATGACAATAATAAAAGTACAATCAATACCAAAACACCAGCACCGCCATAAAACACTCCAGCAAACACCCACAGAAGAGGAAACACACAAACAAACACCACACGACACAACACCACCACACAACACACACAACACAACACACTACCACACCACACAACACAACACATCACACACACACACACACCACACTACACCACACCACCACACAACACCACACCACCATTCAACACTACATAACACACACAACACACAACACACCACACCACCACACACAACCACAACACACCACACCACAACACCACACATTCCAGGAAGCAGAGGCAACACTTTCAAACACAGGAACGTGACCCTCTTTCTCACCGACCCCAGAGCTGATCTTGACCTCACACGTGCCGTTATGAACACGTCCACACCCACCGTACTAGGTCAAGCCAGGTCACGCTTCAGACGCAATCAGACATATTACATCCGAATAAGGAATGTGGAATGGGTGGAGTATGGCTTGGGTAAGATGCATGTTAGGGCGTAGCTTTGCAGTCTTACGTGGGGCGTGAGTAGCTGAAGGCTTAAGGAGGACATGACGTAATGCAGGAGCAGGTATATAAAGCAGGTCGTGAAATAAGAAGGCCTGCAGTTGCTTTCCAAACTCCGATATGATACTGCAGGTCTGGCGGAGGGAGGAGGGATGGAATGTTATATTGTTGACTACATTTAACTCTTTCTGTTGCCCTTTGCCAGTTCTCTCTTATATATAATCAAAAGATGTAATTATTTATGTATGAGGCCTGCCCTTCAAAGAGGTAGCCAGTGTTTTGCTCCTCCGTGGCAATAAAAATAGGGAAGATGGGGTTACAAGTCTCCCCTGAGCTGTCTTTCTGTTGCCTCTTCACGATGAGTAGCGAATATGGTAGTGTTCTTTCTCCCAGCCTGGCCGTGCAGTGTGTGGCCAAGCGGGGACATTATGTACAGCTGGTGTTGATTCTTTTTCTTGTCTTTAGAGTGTGGCAGCGCTAGTGGCGGTGGTGGTGCTGGTGGTGGGGGTGGAAGGGGAGGGCTCTGACACTTATGAGTACTCTCCTCCTCCTGCTGCTCGCTACCAAGGCTCGAAGGAATCCAAGGTGAAGCGAAGACTGAATAAATGAATAGATAAGCGGATAGAAATAGATGAATAAATGAAATGAATAAAACAAAAGATCAAATTAGAATGAGAAAGTTAAAAGCATTCCTTACTTAACACCTGGCCTATAATTCCTTTCATTCACCCCGCACATTTTCCCTCCTTCGCAGGAGTCCGAGGAGTCCACCGTCAGGCCAAACTTCAACTACAACTTCGCCGTGAAGGACGATTTCTTCAACAACAACTTCGGCCAGCAGAAATCACGTGACGGGGAGAACATCAAGGGCTCTTACTACGTGCAGCTCCCCGACGGCCGCCTGCAGAAGGTGTCCTACTACGTGGACGGTGACTCGGGTTTCGTGGCGGAGGTCACCTACGAGGGCGAGGCGCGAGAGTACGTACCGAAGCCGAGGAAAGTGAAAGAGTCCAGCGAGTCATTGAAAACCTTGTACCGCGGTCACGAATCTAAAGAATCCGAGGAGTCCAGCGAGTCCAGGGAGTCCAGGGAGTCCTACGCCGCTGGGAGGACGGTGTATAGATCCAGCGAATCCAAGGAGTCCAGAGAATCCTACTCCCATACAAGCGTGTCTTACCAGTCCCTCCAGTCCGAGGAGTCCCAGGAGGATGTCGCTTATTCTCCGCCACCCAAGACAGTTCGTAAGGAGCAGAAAGCTTACACGTACCTGAGCCCTTCACGTGCCCCGGGTCGCGCCACTCAGCAGGAGACAGTAACGTCCAAACCCTCACGAAGGCGGTCCAAGCATTCGTCAGAGGAAAGAGACACACATTCCTCCTCTAAGTCCTCATCAGGTCACACCTCAAGGCCAAAGACGAGAGACTCACAGGAAAGCCACATCAAGTCAAGTCGGTCGCATAAGACAAGAGACTCGGAGGAAAGCAACGAAAGGGGAGACTCCGAGGAAAGCCAGACATACTCTCTCCCTTCGAAGTCCTCAAGAAAAGAATCTGACGAGGAGCCTCAGGAAATCCCTCACTCCAGCTCAGAGGACAATGACAGACAGAAGGATTCCAGCGAGACATCTCCTTCTGGTCCTGCTTCCTATTCCTACGATGCGCCGGTCTACGCCCCTCAAAGCACAAAGCAGCTACGACACTCCTACAGCCCCGTGAAACTGTTGACGTAGTGAGGGAGTTTGCTGACCTCCGTTTTCTTTGTATATTGTTGACCTGTATTGTGTGTTGTCAGTGCTCTGATGAATGTGAGTAAAATGTTGCTGTATTGTGATGTGATGCTTTTGCCTCGTCTCATGCGTCCTTGAACTCAACGTGTTTGTGTGTGTGTGTGTGTGTGTGTGTGTGTGTGTGTGTGTGTGTAATTAACCTCTGTCGCCTGCTGGTCACCTAGCCAGTCTTCCCCATTACGGAGCGAGCTCAGAGCTCATAGACCGATCTTCGGGTAGGACTGAGACCACAACACACTCTACACACCGGGAAAGCGAGGTCACAACTCCTCGAGTTACATCCCGTACCTATTTACTGCTAGGTGAACAAGGGTCACACATTAAGAGGCTTGCCCATTTGCCTCGCCGCTTCCCGGGACTCGAACCCGGCCCTCTCGATTGAGTCGAGCGTGCTAACCACTACACTGGTGTGTGTGTGTGTGTGTGTGTGTGTGATTCACTGTTTGATCTGCTGCAGTCTCTGACGAGTCAGCCAGACGTTACCCTACGGAACGAGCTCAGAGCTCATTATTTCCGATCTTCGGATAGGCCTGAGACCAGACACACACCACACACCGGGACAACAAGGTCACAACTCCTCGATTTACATCCCGTACCTACTCACTGCTAGGTGAACACCACCTACACGTGAAAGGAGACACACCCAAATATCTCCACCCGGCCGGGGAATCGAACCCCGGTCCTCTGGCTTGTGAAGCCAGCGCTCTAACCACTGAGCTACCGGGTCGTGTGTGTGTGTGTGTGTGTGTGTGTGTGTGTGTGTGTGTGTGTGTGTGTGTGTGTGTGTGTGTGTGTGTGTGTGTGTGTGTGTGTGTGTGTGTGTGTGTACGTGCGCGCATGACATAATTTCAAAACTGTGCAAGCCTACAAGCATGTTCATGGAGTGGCTCGTGTTACACAATCTCAAACAGGTCTGCCAGAACAAGCAGACGCGGACACCTTTTTGTGACACCTGCGGTTCTCGAGTTCCCTGCATCATGTGAATATCTCCATTGGCCTCACCGGAACCCTTAGGTGACGCCGGCAAGTTTTTCCATGCTGCTTGGCTGCTGCGGTTTGTCTTGTATTCGCGTTGTCAAAAGAAGGATTACAGTTATGATTATAAATATTATTTTCAAGACTTTATTTCTTTCAGAAGTCGCCACTTCCGTTTCTATGTGGAGCAGTTTATTACGTTGTGTTCTGTCATCACCACGCACCTCAGTGCGCAGCCTGGGTCACCAACTGACTTGTGATTGGTGACGAAAGTTCTGGTGACTTATCGTGAATGTCAAGTGCCTTCTTATCGTTTTGTATATGAGATCAGGTTCACCATGATGTTGCTTTATTGGGAAAATGGTATACTTAAAATACATTGGTTACAATGAGAGGCGCGTGCCGGCAGCGCGCCTGTGGAGAGTCGCGGGTGAATGATCGGGATGAAGGATCCACAGTCTGCATGGCGTATGGCTGGTGAGGGCGGCGCGGCCTTTACGCATAGGTGGGCCTTGGGGGCGCGTACTCGTGGGACTCGCTGGACTCGTGGGACTCGGAGGAGTAGCGCGCCTCGCCGTCGTAGGTGACCTCCGCCAGGAAGCCGGAGTCGCCGTCCACCACGTACTTGACGTTCTGCCTGCGGCCGTCGGCCAGGTCCACGTAGAAGCCGCCCTGCGTGTGCTCGTCGTCGCGCGCCTCCTCATGCCCGAAGTTGTTGCCGGACGAGCTGTCGTCCACACTCCACTGGAACTCATACTTCGGCACCTCGAACGAGTCCTCGTAGGAGCGGGAGTCGGAGTCCTGTGGTGGGGGGAGGAGGGAGCCTGTACGTGAGTCACGAGTCCCGCGAGGCTCCTGCTGCTTGCAGGGGCGGGGCGGGGCGGGGCAGCAGGCCGGGCACGCTGAGGGGAACCTGCCTCTTTTCTGACACCTCTCAGGGGATATCGAAGACTACGTTGGGAAAGGGGATCCCTGAGGGACCCTGAAGGCTCTAAGTCTAAGGGATCCTGAAAGCTCTATGGAACTTTGAGGGTTTTGAGAGACACAAAGACATCTGAGGAACCCTGAGGACTCTGAGGGACACTTAGGGCTCTGAGGGACTCCACACTTACCGGAACATTGTAGCTCGGGCTGGGCTTGTCGGCAAAGGCGGCGGCCACCACCGCCAGGAGGAGAAGCACCTGCAGAGAGAAACGAGATGATTAAAGTTTTGACTTACTAGCACTAACAAGTTAATCGGTGCTGCCTGAAGCGTGAACAGCTTAACACATACTCCTAACATGACAGAGACTACTAGACAGGTGATAGTTAGGTGTTGTCCAAGCCAGCCACGGTCAGGAGGACATCCATGACACTCCTGCCTGCACTGTCCTGTGCTGTGCTGTGCTGTGCTGAGTGTCCTTCACTAGGAAGGTGCCAATTTTGTTGTACCGTTACGCTTAGCATTCAAGAAAGAGCGAGGGAATGGTGCGTGTTGGTACCTTAGCGTTCATGTTGCGAGTTGGATGATGGGTCTTGACTGGTGACCACCAACGCTGCTTGCTTGTCTTATATGTGTGCCGCCACCGGGGGGGCGGGGCCAGGTTTTTTTTTTTTGCGGCTTGAGGGACCAGGAGGGACGCAGACATCCTGTCACTGCTGCTCTCATCTTTTAGGTCATTACTCCCTGTAACTTTTCTGCCCCCAATTCTGCACGTCGATTGCAAACTTCAGTAGGGATTAAATCTTTAATCAGTACAAGAATATCAATGTTTGAATGAACTGGAACTCGTCGCGATATGCGTGACAATGATGAAAACATTGTTTGCTCCTGAGAATAGCATTGGAAATTTAATTTTATTGGTATATCACAAGCACCATCAAAAATAACCTGCAAAATCTATGTGACTGGGAAAGGGTGCGGGCGGAAATGTTTCAGAATATGGTCCAAAGTGAAGACACACAAGGCGAAGGCGGCGGCGGAAGCACAAAGGAAGGCACTGATCAAGTAATGAGTGAGCGGAATGGTGAGCCAGGTGTCATGAGCTAAGGTCACGTCAGGTTAAGGTCAGTGCCGGTAAGGAAGGCAGCCGTAATCTGTAGATGGTCAAATTAGTGAAAATCGCCTGAGAGACTGCACAGGAACCATATATTTTGACAGCCAGTGGAGCTCAGGAAGGGAGTTCATCTACAGTACAGGTGTCACTTAATAAAAAGAAGACAAAAAAAACTCCTGGTGCGCCACACAAACTGACAACACAACCCTTCAAGATGCGATAACTCACAGACACATGATCGGAAAGAAAAAGCAAAGATGAAGGAAAAAGTAATGCAATCCCTTAACTTTAGCGGGATGATAATTTGTCTTAATGGTTTATTCAAAGCAAAATTTAGCTGATTGTTCAGAAAATGGCCTTAAGATTTTATAGAGGAAGAGGAAGACTAGGGAAAGAAAGAATGGGAGTGAAAAAAAAAGGAGAGTGAAAGAGATAAAGGTTCAAATTTTGGAGGGAAGGAGGTGGAACAGAGAAAACACAGAATGGAGGTGAACGAAATAAAAGGACAGAGGAAGAAGTAAAGGTAAAAATAATAAAAGGAAAGTGGAAGAGATAAAGGTTAAAATTTTAGAAAGAAAGAGGTGGAACAGAGAAAAACAGAGAATGGGAAAAAAAAAATAAATAAATGAAAGGACAGTGGAAGAGGGTAAGATTCCAAGGAAGACTGAAGCACCTGTAGGGACGCCTTGCAGCACTCCATCCAAAGATCCAGTTCTGAAAGTAATCACCTGCAGCCTGTAACCGCAAAGTGAGCCAGGGCGGCGCGAGTCACCTCTGATAATCATTTGACCTCACACGGAAAGATTAACAAAAGGGGAAAAAAAAAGTGATATGCGAGAGTAATGACAATAAGAATAAAAAAGAAAAAAGAAGAAAAAAAAAATCACCCTTGCTGGAAATTAATTAATAGGAAGGGAAAGGATGCGCGTTGTTATAAAAAAAAACAATCAGCGGTAAGAATAAGCGCCATTGACAGCAGTGAATAGTACAAACGTGAGGAGCTACGAGGCATTCACTTGTTCCGATACGAGCCATTTTTTTTCATGTACGAGGAGAGATCCAGTGAAGGGCAACAAAAAGGATTCAACAAAAAGGGCCATTTCCCGAACAGTGTTGAGAGAGTTAAATGGGATAAATGCCTTGAAATCGCCCTCCATTGCTGCTCCTCTCTTAGAACAAGTGACCCACGAACCGATTAACGAAATGAGGACCGGTACATCATGCTCAAGGTCCCAATGGTGCCTCAATTGTGTTAAAGGGTCACACTTCAACACCACGCCGGTCACTTGGGCACCACCACCACCACCACCACC
Organism: Portunus trituberculatus; assembly: GCF_017591435.1. Lineage (NCBI taxonomy): Eukaryota > Metazoa > Arthropoda > Malacostraca > Decapoda > Portunidae > Portunus > Portunus trituberculatus. The sequence goes on along the minus strand of NC_059263.1, from coordinate 9,014,312 downwards.
ACCACCACCACAGCTGCTCCCTAATGCAATCCAGGCAACGTTACATAAGGAGGGGGAAAAGTTATGCAGATTATTATTCAACTCGCGGTAAAAAGAAGCTGAGGCAATTGCTGGGTTTGCAGACTCGACTGAAGGAGGTTAGTCAAGTTTGGTGACCGTGTAAGAAAGAGTGAAGGTAAAATTCAGACACATTCTAAGGGTAGAGATGAGTTTAACAATCCTGTACAGAGATAAGGACTACACTCAGCTGTACTTTGAGGTAGGTTTAACCGTTTTAGATTTAACTCTTTCAGTACTGGGACGCATTTTCTTTTAAGAGGGAGGTATCGAGGCATTTGCTACCTAATATTGGCTGACGCTTTTCCCATTTGTAGAGACCCAGCACTCAATTAGGCCTTTATTTATTTATTTTTTTTTTTTTTGCCCTTGGCTGACCCTCTTCCCTACATAAAAAAAGAAGAGTTTTGTGTATAATTAGACGATTTCAGTTACACTAGCAAGGTTCTTTGGAGATCAGAAGTTTAATGGTCCAGAATCTTCACTACTTTAATCCTCACATGAGATTCTTAAGCTGTATAAAATCACCTAATAGTAATCTGAATAAATAATGAAGACGTGTCGTGGTAGTGAAGGGTTTAAGAGTGTAGTGCAGAGAGGAGAGAAAAGGAAAGGGAGAGTTAGATCTAAGTTGATTCTACTTATGAAAAGGGGAATAAAAGTGAGGAGAGGAGGTGTGTGTGTGTGTGTGTGTGTGTGTGTGTGTGTGTGTGTGTGTGTGTGTGTGTGTGTGTGTGTGTGTGTGTGTGTGTGTGTGTGTGTGTGTGTGTGTGTGTGTGTGTGTGTGTGTGTGTGTGTGTGTGTGTGTGTGTTTCTAAGTGTACCAGTTCAGCCACACACTTTTTTTCCACACACAACCTTGAAGTGGAGTGAATGTCTCCGTATTTTTTCCTTTTTTTTGCATCCACACACTACACACAACGAGACGCTCCAGTAACTTCAACTTTTACAATGATGAACCAGTTTGTATGGTTTCTTTCCTTTGGTACCGTTGTTCCATATACGTACAGCGCCACCACCTAAAAAGCGCCCATCACAAAGGGGTCTTAGGAATATAGGATGAAGGGGCTGGGTTAATAGTATAGGTGGAGGGGAAAGTCTCATCGGCAGGATCGAAATAAGGGATTAGATTCTCCAACACTAAGGAGTCTGATCTTTACTTTCATCAGGATTTGGTGGAAGTTAGTGGCTGCATCAAGGGTGTTTCATGATTCCGGTGACAGTTATAGCAAGGATTCTGCTCCTTCAGTGCAAAAAAGCATTCACGTAATCCGATGAAGCATATCAATCAGCTTTTCACCACTATTATCACCCTTACAAGTTAAAAATCCTTACTGTGGATGAAGTTGAACCCACCATTGTGTTCATGTTAGGTGTGTGTGTGTGTGTGTGTAATTCACTGTTTGATCTGCTGCAGTCTCTGACGAGACAGCCAGACGTTACCCTACGGAACGAGCTCAGAGCTCATTGTTTCCGATCTTCGGATAGGCCTAAGACTAGGCACACACCACACACCGGGACAACAAGGTCACAACTCCTCGATTTACATCTCGTACCTACTCACTGTTAGGTGAACAAGGGCTACACGTGAAAGCAGACACACCCAAATATCTCCACCCGGCCGGGGAATCGAACCCCGGTCATCTGGCTTGTGAAGCCAGCGCTCTAACCACTGAGCTACCGGACCGTGTGTGTGTGTGTGTGTGTGTGTGTGTGTGTGTGTGTGTGTGTGTGTGTGTGTGTGTGTGTGTGTGTGTGTGTGTGTGTGTGTGTGTGTGTGTGTGTGTGTGTGTGTGTTGCTAAACTGTCCCTTCCTGTTGGTGTTCCTCCGTTGCTTTATTTTCTATCGGACTGTGACACGAGTTCACTCTCTTCAGCAAAATAATGACCTCTTCCCGCTGGATGAGTGTCCTGCGTTTAAAAGTTTATTATATTATCTTCTATCAACACTGCCCATGTTTTATTGGTTGGCAGATGGCCGTGTAGTAATTGTGGTGAAGCTGTTAAGCGTCATTCCAAAGAGGATAGACTTGACTCCAGGCCCAGCCGCTCTGTAGCCGCGCTGCCCTCCCCGCGTTTCCTTCCCGAGGGATGGAACTGATGTGAGCAAAGGCGACGCCATCCTTTACTGCTGTGTGACGAGCACTTGTCTTTGCTGCATCTTTCTTTCACATTCTGGAAAGATTCTTCTCTAAAAAAACGTCCAACAGATTTTCGTTCTTCTTCAGTGACATCAACAGCGGAGTCTCGCACTCTGAGGCCACAAGGGCAGCATGCCATGCAGGGCAATACTAGTATACGTTTGTTCATGAGTCAAAAGACAGAGCAGACTTAGTGTTCCATCATTCACCACCAGGAACTGTGACTCCCATGCAGGACAAACATCTGCACAAGCGTCTCTCTCAACATTGCTGGCTGCTGGTCTGTTCCAGGCCACTCATGCAAAGTTCCCTTTTCATCTCTTGAGTCATTTTCTTGCCTTTCTTTACGTCAAGCATAGAGAGAAAGGTGTTACGATTCTTTTAGCTTCCATCGTCACTACAAGCTTTGATTTATTTAATTTTCAGTGCAAAACCCAAGAGGTCAGGAAAATATTGCTTTATTGTTTATGAAAATAACATAATATAAATGCATAAATTACAGGTAGGGTGGGACGCGTGCCGGCGCCGCGCGGTTCAAGGTGAAAGGTGGAGGGTGAAGGTTCGGCTCAGAGATGATGACTTGCTGCTTACGCATAGGTGGGCCTTGGGGGCGCGTACTCGCGGGACTCGCCAGAGCGGGACTCGGAGGAGTAGCGCGCCTCGCCGTCGTAGGTGACCTCCGCCAGGAAGCCGGAGTCGCCGTCCACCACGTACTTGACGTTCTGCCTGCGGCCGTCGGCCAGGTCCACGTAGAAGCCGCCCTGCGTGTGCTCGTCGTCGCGCGCCTCCTCATGCCCGAAGTTGTTGCCGGACGAGCTGTCGTCCACACTCCACTGGAACTCATACTTCGGCACCTCAAACGAGTCCTCGTAGGAGCGGGAGTCGGAATCCTGTTGGGGGGAGGAGGGAGCCTGTACGTGAGTCACGAGTCCCGCGAGGCTCCTGCTGCGTACCGCGCGGGCGGGGCAGCAGGCGGGGCACGCTGGGGGGTGACGTGCCCCCCTCAGGGAATATCGTTCAGAAGGGAGCTACTGTCCTCCGTGAGAGGTGAGGATGAGGGGAAGGGAACACTGAAGCTGCGACTTTAGGAACAGCAGAAGACTGTTCCTTTGTCACCTCGTTAGTAAACACAAGAGGACAGTGAACAGTCTCCCTAAGGGAGAACAAAGGACACACTACAGGACCTACAGGAAGTGCCATCCTTCAGGACAAGAACATACAGGGACCCAGTGAAGGGATCCTGAGGGACTCCACACTTACCGGAACGGGAACATTGTATCTCGGGCTGGGCTTGTCGGCAAAGGCGGCGGCCACCACCGCCAGGAGGAGAAGCACCTGCAGGGACAAACGAGCTCATTAGGTCTAGCTTACTAACACTAACATTTTTTTTTTTTAAGAAACAACATTTCGTACAGAAATATGATAATATACAAACAACACATAATATACATTAATGAATGTTATGTTGTCCTTGTCTGACTGGTGCTATTTGTGTTATGATTGCTGATGCCATTAATATTGGTATTGTTATTACTACACTACACTACAGCGTGTGTCCCTCATTGCGATTTTTTGACGCCAAATGCTATTCCGTCACATGACAAAGTGGTGTCAACATTCCCGGCAGGCACGGTGTGCACGGCCCGCCGGGACACTGGCAAGGGAGCGGCGCGGGTTGGTTACCTTAGCGTTCATGTTGTCAGCTGGACGAAGGATCTTGACTGGTGACCATCGCCGCTGCTTGTGTTATATATATGTGTGCCGCCGCTAAAGGGCGGGGCCAGTTTTTGTGCGCCAGGAGAGACCGGGAGGGACGCAAGCATCCTGTCACTGCTCCTTTCATGACGTAGTGCCGCTTGTCCCCAATACTGCCGCGCCTCGCCCTGCCGCGCAGCACACCACCACCCAGGAAAACAATAGGACAAATGGACGACACACAAACACTGACTCTGCCAACACACAGCATGTTGAGATGAAGCATAATCTGAAAACATAAAGACATACAATTCCTTTGAGAATGAAATATGAAAATCCTAAAAGCTGATTTGTCTTCTGCCTCTCCTCTGTGCAGCGCGTGAATCTGGGCAGCGTTCTTCTGAACTCGCTGCTTGTGCTGGTGATGGAAGGGCTGGTGGCTTGTCAGGAGTGGCGTGAGGCTGCCTATGATTGTTATGGCTGTGCGAGAGCGTGGTGAGATTGTGTGCGTTGGTGGTTCTCTCTTCTAAACGTTCCTCATACTTGGCTCAACGAATGGGAACCTCAGTAAGTTCATGTATCTGATTATTGAAAGGCGATACTTGTGCTTAGGACGACAAAACAAAAGAAAACAACGTGACATTGGTTGATAGAGACGAGGTGCCATATTCATCACCCTACGAAGCATTCCCGCTCACTGATGAAGGCTCTGTGCTGTCTTACAAACTGTCCACCTTTTGTCTCTCTTTTGCTTTTCATTTATTCTTGGCTGATGTATGTACCTAAGAGAGCCGTGTGTGGTTCTCTACATAAAGACTTCAAGTGACCAGAAGGGAGCCGTTTCGTGTCATCATTGTTTATCTGTCCAGTGCTGATACTGAACACCACTGCCACATGGTTATGACAGCGTGACTCTAAGTAATGCTTTGAATATTCCCATGAAGACTGTGTCCATACTAGTCTGGGGCCTCTTGGTGTGGTGGCTTCAGTATAGACACTCATAATTATACTCGTTTTTGACTGTGTATACTCTGTAGGGATTAAAGCTTGAGTTGGCTTTATTTTCAGCCTCTCCTACATGAAAAAAAAAGTCATGATCAGTGGCCGATTACCATTACCTTCTCTTATTCAACCTTAAGTCACCAGCTCTGCCAAGAACTGTCAAGAGAGAAGACGGTTATCAGATCAGAGGACTAAAGATGAACACTGAAGGCCGAGGCATACAAGGCAGTGAAAGTGAATGCAAAAGGCTACTCTACTTCCAACCGCGACCGTACTTCCAATGGCAATACCTAACAACATAAAGGTCTGCTAACAATCTCTTCAATCCATCCATTTCCTCACCGCCAGCCCGTAGTAGAGTGGCAGCAGTTGTAGCACACGTCACTGGCCTGCGTGGTGGTCAGTGGTCTGGGGAGTGTAATGTCGAGGGTTCAGGCAGGTGAGAGGCTGCCAATAATTACGTAGCATGAGGTGAGTAAGTGAATAACAGGAACATGTAAAAGTGAGTACTACTGATGGTCAAGGCTCAGGCTAAAAAGGTGCGTTCTTTAAAAGGTTTCGAGCACAGCGACCCGCAGTGTGTGTGTGTGTGTGTGTGTGTGTGTGTGTGTGTGTGTGTGTGTGTGTGTGTGTGTGTGTGTGTGTGTGTAGCAACGGCGCAAGCGAAACACGTGTCACTTGACATACATAGATAATATTAATCCAGTGAAAATCATGGCTAGTAATGGACAAATATGCTACATTTATAAAAGTAATCAGTGCTCCGGGGAACATTCAGAGTGGCGACCCACGCACACAGCATCCACGTCATCGTTTGCCGAGTCAAGTTTCCTCGACCTACACAAATTGCATAGGATTAATTGCTTGGCGGACTGGCTGAGTGATAGAAATTCAGAATCATAATTTTGATCCACCAGACGAAACATGAGTCGGGCAGTGTGGTGCACGCTCGGCATCAGAAGGTCGACTGACACGCTAATCGTATGAGATATTCATTATTGAAAGGCGGCTTTTGACTGAATGATTTTAAGGTAACGGAACACACCACGGGACTGATTTATTTATTTATTCATCTATTATACACCACGGCACTGTAAGATACTGACTGAAGGATGAATTAAATAACTCACACTGTTGTTTTTTTTTATTTATACCATGTGGGCTTTTCACGAGAATTTATGGGCTAAAGGGGATACTTTTGGGTACCTCCTATCTCAAAGCCCACCCGCTAGGAAACCGTTGCCCCGAAAGAGGAAGCCCAACCTACACTCGGACCGTGGACAGGATTCGAACCCGTGCGCTTGGAGACGCCTCGGAACCCAAAGCACGCATGGCTCCACTGTCGGTGGCACCGAAACACCCAAGGAACAGACTGACACTTCCCATTAAGCACCACAACGAAGAAGGAACATCTATTTCATTTCCCTCACATCGGCAACACCTTCCAAAAATGACTGCGTTCCTCTACACTCCCTCCCCACCGTGTTTCAGTATCTCCTGCGTCTCCTCTACATTCCTGCGTCTCCTCTACACTCCTTACGCTCCTCTACACTCCCTGCCCATCGTGTTTCAGTATCTTCTGCGTCTCCTCTACACTCCCTGGCCACCGTGTTTCAGCATCTCCTACGTCTGCTAGAATGAGACAAGAAAGCAGTTGACTTTGACCTCTGAGGCTGGAGGGAGTGTCGTTGTCAAGTTGCCGCCCGTGAACTGTCGCAGATAATTACAACGTTCAGTGCCACGCGTCGAGCAAGCGTCACAGAAAGCGGAACGTATCGCCTGGCTCCTCCTAGAACGTGTCAATTTCCTTTAGGGTGGTGAGGGAGGAAAGAAGAAAAGGAGGAAGAAGAAGAAGAAGAAGAAGAAGGTAAACTCATTCTGGTGTTGCCTTGTCCCACCTTTGCGTCACAGGTGTCTTGATGCCAGCGAGATAACGTTGACTTCAGGTGATGCAAGGAATGTCACGTGCTGCAAGAGATGTCACGTGTTGCAAGAGATGTCACGTGTTGCAAGAGATGTCACGTGCTGCAAGGGATGTCATGTGTTATAGGGAATGTCACGTGTTATAGGAAATGTCACGAGTTATACGAAATATCACGTGTTATAGGAAATGTCACGTGTTATAAGGGATGTCACGTACTATGGAGGATGTCAGGTGCTTCAAGGGATGCCATTTTTAAGGTGCTGTCTTCTAAAGCTGTAGCAATACCATAAAACAAGTCTTGAATCACGTAGAACAGATCAAGTCTATGTTAATCATGCCTTGAATGATCTAAAAGTGATGATTCGCTAAGGATAATCTCTGATAACGACAACTGGATTCGTTATCAATGAAAACGGCAGTTGTAAATGCAGGGGATAAGCAGGAGAGAGGAAGACAATTGCTGCTGCTTCTTTTGCCTTTGTTGGTTTTACTCACTGCCCAATCGAACATAATGAACAGTTCAGCTTACAGAATGGAGACAAATGATCTACAAGGCGCCACTCATCCTCCGGACAACACAGGTTCACTTCTCACTCCTCTGACATACGATTTTTTTTTTTTTTCATCTATGAAAGTGAATGCTTCATCTATAACATAATATTCCGAAGGTCAATGGATGTAAAGACCTGCGAAGCGGTGCTCGGAAAGGTTAAAAAGTAGCAGGTTCAGGTCATGTCCCCAATTCAGGGCGGGGCAACGGGGCAGTACTCTCAGCCTGCCGGTGATTGTCTGCTGGCGCGTCATCCTTTCACCTCACGCAAAAACTGTCCCGACTGTGGTTGTATCAAACTGTCCTCCAGTTTGGTACTTTTGTAAGAAGATACTCCTTTGCTCCCAGTTACCAATATGAAAGAAATAATTTACCTTCAAGTACTTCATGCAATAAAGTACTGTTTTGTCTACAATTACTTCTATGCAACGAAGTAATTTTTCCTTTAAGTTGTAACTTACTTTCCATTATCTTTCCATTAAAGTCGATGGTGTTTGTACGGCTCAACAAAATAGTTCTTTTCATGACAAATCAAATGAATATAGATACAATGAATAGCCTTCCCAGGGTGTTTGCTGCAGAACGATACTTTCAGACAACTTTTGCGTGGATGGCCAGGAGCAAGAGGACAGCCAGGAGGGGAGAAGCGAGAAAGGATGGAAGGCCTTTCTCCTGACGTTGAATCACAAAGACTGACGACGATGGTGATGAGTGACAAATATGTACGTTAGAAAAAATAAATGTTGTGAGTGTTTTGACGGTGGTGCAACCTTTCCCTCCTAAGGCTGCAAGTGCTCCCCACAGAACAAGGCTTTCCATGTTTGCTTTCCTCTCACTTGTCATTTCTCACCTGCAATTTCTATCAAGCGTCAATGTATAGTAGGAAAAATTGTGAATCTGATCCTTTGCCTCGTGGTTTTCGTGCAGGTTACTATAATGTGACAAGAAAACTTTCACACATCAACATGAAATACATTTATTTAAGAAAATAATATAAATAAAATAGAATAGATCATAAGAGACGGGCGCGTGCCGGCAGCGCGCCTGTGGAGAGTCGCGGGTGAATGATCGGGATGAAGGATCCACAGTCTGCATGGCGTATGGCTGGTGAGGGCGGCGCGGCCTTTACGCATAGGTTGGCCTAGGGGGCGCGTACTCGCGGGACTCGCCAGAGCGGGACTCGGAGGAGTAGCGCGCCTCGCCGTCGTAGGTGACCTCCGCCAGGAAGCCGGAGTCGCCGTCCACCACGTACTTGACGTTCTGCCTGCGGCCGTCGGCCAGGTCCACGTAGAAGCCGCCCTGCGTGTGCTCGTCGTCGCGCGCCTCCTCATGCCCGAAGTTGTTGCCGGACGAGCTGTCGTCCACACTCCACTGGAACTCATACTTCGGCACCTCGAACGAGTCCTCGTAGGAGCGGGAGTCGGAATCCTGTGGGGGGGGAGGAGGGAGCCTGTACGTGAGTCACGAATCACCGCGAGGCTCCTGCTGCGTACCGCACGGGCGGGGCAGCAGGCGGGGCACGCTGAGGGGGGACGTGGCCCCCTCAGGGAATATCGTTCAGAAAGGAGCTACTGTCCTCCGTGAGAGGTGAGGATGAGGGGAAGGGAACACTCACGCTGCGACTTTAGGAACAGCAGAAGACTGTTCCTTTGTCACCTCGTTAGTAAACACACGAGGACAGTGAATAGTCTCCCTAAGGGAGAACAAAGGACACACTACAGGACCTACAGGAAGTGCCATCCTTCAGGACAAGAACATACAGGGACCCAGTGAAGGGATCCTGAGGGACTCCACACTTACCGGAACATTGTAGCTCGGGCTGGGCTTGTCGGCAAAGGCGGCGGCCACCACCGCCAGGAGGAGAAGCACCTGCAGGGACAAACGAGCTCATTAGGTCTAGCTTACTAACCTTAAATTATCTCTTATTACTCTCCGAAGCTTGAACAACCTCACATACAAACACAGTGAAGACAATAGTTTATACGTTACATTATTGCAACAATACTAATAATGATTTGTGTCAGGCATTATTTGCGAGGTATGAGGTAAAGTGTCTTTGTCCCATCACGTGACAGAGTGACTGTAAATGTTGGTAGCGTGACCCTGTCTGTGTACGAGTGTGGCTCTCCAGGACACTGGCGAGGAAGCGGCGCGGGTTGGTTACCTTAGCGTTCATGTTGTCAGCTGGACAAGTTGACTGGTGACCACCGACGCTGCTTGCTTGTCTTATATAGGTGCCGTCACCAGGAGGCGGGGCCAGTTTTTGTGCGCCAGGAGGGAGCTGAGGGATCTAATTCTTCGGTCATTACGTCGCGCCGCCGGAACCGTTGTCCCCGACCCTCTTCCCCGGTGCATTCACTCGTAACCCCAACACTGTTTCGAAATCGGGTTGTCTCCAACACCCACAACCTTTATGCTGATGCCTGGTTGGTGCGGGGCACGTGGCGAGGACTGGGCGTGGGGTGGGGGCTGGGAGGGAGGCCGTCGCCAGGGTAAGGGCAGGTGGCAGTGTGTGTGGAAGGTTCGCAGGAAGTGTTCACTGTCACTTTTACCCTTGGCATTCTTTCTCACTTTTCATTCAATATCGCAGGTCATTGTGCCGAGTAAGTGACGATGCTGACGGTGCTAAATGCTAAATTGACAACAACCACCGCCACTGTCACCTCCATCACCACCACCACCACCACCGAGTCACCCATACAGACCCTCGCTGGCCTGATGTGCACCCAGACGAAAAGCGGGACAGACATTCCGGTCTAGGCGCGCCAGGTATTCTCGCTCTGGTTTTCCTCCTTACCTGTGCTGGGTGGGACGCTGTTGGGTGGCGCAGCACACCCACCAACTCTCCACCTCGCGTCGCGGAAACCTGACACCTCGCGCCTTTATGGAGAATTTAATTACTTGAAGATTTTACATTTTCTGTTGCTTTGGTATCACGTTTTCTTTCATTCCTCAAACCGACACGAAATGTAAAACGATACCTTAATTATTCAGTTTGTTCAGCCACTTTTTTCTCTTTCTTTTTCTCGCTTCTTTTACTACACTTTACTTTTTTTTATTGATGCTTGTGGTAACGAAGACACCGCGAGAGCTTTACCAGGTTATCCTTTCTTTTATTTATTATTCGCTTCCTCCTTGGTACAATGAACGACGTACCCTTTACACAGTTTTTTTTTCTTTTATTCATACCATGTGGGCTTTTCACGGGAATTTCTGGGCTAAAGGGGATACTTTTTGGGGTACCTCCTATCTCAAAGCCCACCCGCTAGGAAACCGTTGCCCCGAGTGAGAAAGCCCAACCTACACTCGAACCATGGACAGGATTTGAACCCGTGGGCTTGGAGACCCCACGGACCACAAAGCACGCATGGTTCCACTGTACCACGGCGGCCAGCACATAACACACTCTTCATTGTTTTCCTCGCATGGTAATCTCAATCACGTTCTTTATTGTACATTTAAAATACGTATATCTTAAACATCTTTGTGAGCATCTGATTCATCGCGTTTTTTTTTTCTACATTCTAAGAATAAAACGAATAGAAAAACATGTAAGGAGCAAAAACTCTTAAGTTATTTGTGTCCATTGCATCGTCCTCTGTGCTTCCACCTTAGTCCCATCCCTCCATCTTACTCTCACTTCCTCTCGACCTTCTACAGACAGCACCGCAGCCCGACTAATCAAGGGTCACCTGAGCAAAACCCCAGCAGTATACAGGCATGTCAACGAACTCACCACGGCACTCAGACACAAAATGCGACTATGAATCCTTTTAAAAGTAGCAACGCGGTCTTTTTTTTTTTAAACTATGTGGCTTTTCACGGGAATTTATGGGCTAAAGGTGATACTTTTGGGGCACCTCATATCTCAAAGCCCACCCGCTAGGAAACCATTGCCCCGAGTGAGGAAACCCAACCTACACTCGGACCGTGGACAAGATTCGAACCCGTGCGCTTGGAGACCCCTCGGACCCTAAAGCACGCATGGTTCCACTGTACCACGGCACCCACAAACTTTTATCCCCTACTTTATTTAATTTACTTTCATTTTTCTTCTCATTCTATCCAAACTCTTTATCCTTTGTCTTTCTGTATAAAAGTAAATAAACACCACCCCGCACTATTCACCGGGTCATGGAGTTTATCAGGTAATTAATTGATCAGTGAGATAATATGCAAACGAGCTGAGCCTACACGAACACCTAGCGAGCTACAGATGAGATGAAGCACAATTCTGGTTTCTACTTAACACAGCGGCGTTTCATTTTAACCCCTCTCAGTACCATGCCGCGTTTTCATATCCATTCTTCTTACTATTTAGCGGTTTTATACAGCTTCAGAAACTTATGCTGGTATTAGAATAGTAAAGACTCTGACCATTAATCTTTTGACCTCCATATAATCTTCCTAATGCAAATAAAATCGTCTAATCACACCCCAAAATCAAGGTAAGAAATTGCGTATTGAAGGGAGTTTGAATGAGTGTGTGTGGCTTGGGTTGGAGTGAGTGGTGGCAAGGGAAGAGTGTGAAGAGTGTGGAGAGTGTGTTGTGTGTGGTATCATCAGTGGCGTGTTACTGTGAGTCTTATGATACTGAAACTATAAATCTGAGTGTGTGGCTTGGGGTAAGTGAATGGTGACAGAGGAAGAGTGTGAAGAGTGTGTTGTGTGGTGTTATCAGTGGTGATATTGTGAGTTTCATGGTATGTACTGAAATTCTAAGTCTCTGTGAGTGAGTGGCTTGGGTAGGTTGTATTGAATAGTGGCAAGGGAAGGGTGTGAAGAGTGTGTTATCTGTGGTGTCATCAGTGGTATATTATTGTGAGTCTTGTGGGGCTTAGAATAAAGGAACTGTGTTGGTATTAACGTGGTTTCCTGTTTCTTTTCTGTAGGTCTTGTGTGGGTGGTGAGCGGGAATGTGTATGAAGGGTGTGTGGTGAGTTACTGTCAGTCTCGTGGTGCTCAGGATAAAGTATTTGTGTTGGTATTAGAGTGGTATTCTGTTTCTGTTCGGTAAGACTTCGGTGAGTGAATGGTGACAGGTTTAGTGTTTAGTGAGTGTGTGGTGAGTGGTGTGTGGTGCCTTCAGTGGTGTGTTACTGTGAGTCTTGTGGTGCTGAGGATGAAGGAATTGTGTTGGTATTGTCACCATTCACTGCTGTCTTCTAATCCTGTTCAGTAAGTCATCAGTAATGTTATTTGGAGACACGGTATAGAAATAACAGATTGCCCAGGCGTGTTAATCCACTGTGGCGGGGCTTATGGTTCATTATCCTATTCAAAGTCTTGCCTGAGGATGTTTAAATATATAGAGCAGGAAAACAATGAGGTGTTATCGAGTACTGTGGCCTTGTGTTAGTGCAGATAGTGGTGGTGACATTACTCTCACACCAACACATTAATCAGTATTTGAAAAGCTCTCGGAAGTTTTAAGTTTATTTTCCTGATCTTAACCCTTCAGTACTGGGACGCATTTTTACCATAAGATTTGTGTACATTTTAAACCATTTTATTGACATTAGGAAGGATCTACGGAGGTCAAAAGATTAATGGCCAGTCTTCACTATTTCAATTCTTCAAATGAGTTTCTGAAGCTGTATAAAATCACCAAATAGTAAACAGAAGGAATACGAAAACGTGTCATGGTACTGAAGGGGTTAATAATGCCTAGGATGGATCAAATCAAGTACAAGTGTTACAGAATATTGCTTTTCTAGAGTTTGCAGTTTGAACACAGCACTACATCAGTCACCAAGCAACTTCTCTGTCGTAGAAATGAATGAAATGAATGAATCACTACTCTATCAATAATATATCCTACTCTATGACAACTTAGTAACACAGACAACCCATTCTTAGTACCAATAGGGTTGCTGCAGTCTTTTTCACCTTTGTATTCCTCTGCATTCCTCCTCAGAACCCTATTTCCCTCTCTGCACATTAGACAGTTTAAACCCACAAGCAGTCCAGTAAGAACCAACAAGTCTGCTGCTGTATATTCTTCCTAACAGTCAGCTAAAAAAAAAAAAAAAAAAAGGTTAGATTACTTGCCTTACTGGAGCTGGTGAGTAAAAAGCACAGTGACTTTACACATTTGTCACAGGTACAAACTAGGTACATTTTGTAAAGCCAACCATGTACATGACCTCAATGCTACAGAGAGAGAGAGAGAGAGAGAGAGAGAGAGAGAGAGAGAGAGAGAGAGAGAGAGAGAGAGAGAGAGAGAGAGAGAGAGAGAGAGAGAGAGAGAGAGAGAGAGATGAAAGAACAAGTAAGAGAGGTTGAGAGACAAATAAAAAAGAAAAACCGAAAGAAAATGAAAGAAAACGAAAAAATCATGACTTCAACAAGTGCAGCTTTTGTCACCTTCACCAAAACCATCGCCAGATAAAGAGGAGACTCCCGGGAGGTTAGAATCTGATCTCTTGTAACACTTATACAATCGAATTCACTTCACCTCACTGTAAGTACGTATGCCTGACCTTTTCCCTGCACCCCGATGACCGAATCCTATCATTATGTAAGCTTCGATCCTCTATCCAACGTGTTAAAGGAGTTATAAGAGGATTTGAGAGCATTGTGAAGGTGTTCTGGTCTGTTTTGGTTAGGTTAGGTTTGGTTAAATTTAGGTTTATTTATTTTTTTTTTATTTAAGAGGGAAAATCCGGCCAAAAAAAAAAAAAAAAAAAAAAAAAAAAAAGGCCCACTTAGATGCCAGTCCCCGAACAGGTTATGGGGGTGGGGGGGTAAGGTTTGATACATGTTTTGAAACTTCCCGACACAATCTTCCCCCCTCCCCTCCACCCACCCTCCCATCCACCACCAATAAAACAGACTGGCCTCCTCCTCCTCCTTCTCCACCTCTTCTTCTTCTTCTTGAAACTATCCTCTTAGATTAGGTTAGGTTAGGTGTTTGTGGTGTGCTAAGTTAGGTGGAGACACTGGTAAAAAGAAAACAGGTGGAGAGAAGGGAGGAGGCAGATGGAGATGAGGTGAGGTGAGGTGAGGTGAGGTGAGACAAACAGACAGACATAAACAAAAAACCACTAGAGAAGATTAAAACAAAGAGTAAGAACCAGAATAAATGTAAATACACTGAAGGAAATAGAGCGAGAGAGAGAGAGAGAGAGAGAGAGAGAGAGAGAGAGAGAGAGAGAGAGAGAGAGAGAGAGAGAGAGAGAGAGAGAGAGAGAGAGAGAGAGAGAGACAAAAAGGAAGACAAACAGACAGAAAGACAAAGAGACAGAAAAAAAACAACAACACACACACAACAAACAAACAAACAAATAAAACAAAACAATAACAACAAATCTATAAAAGTTGACATGATAGTGAAATGAGCCGCACATCTCAAGTCCACTCAGGAGCAATGACCTTAAAGCACGTGGGCGCAGGTGGCGGGTTGCAACAGGTAGGTGCCTTACCCGCAGGAGAGTACTGGCCCAGGTGAGTCACTAGGAGGCAAGCACAGGTGATAGGAAGGGTTCAGGTAGAGAAGGCAAAGATCAAGGTAGAGAGAGGTAGTATCCAGGTGTGTGTGTGTGTGTGTGTGTGTGTGTGTGTGTGTGTGTGTGTGTGTGTGTGTGTGTGTGTGTGTGTGTGTGTGTGTGTGTGTGTGAAGAGAATCAAATGAGAGAGAGAGAGAGAGAAAAAGCAAAAACAAGTAACGTTACATTTTCTTACTTTCCGTCTATGTAGGTTATGCTCTTTTCTCAACAGATGATCTAACTCATGGATTATTCTTTAGATTACCAGCACAGACCTCAACACGTTACTGGCCTGAGCTATTCACCTGTTTCACATAACCTGACTGAGGAGGATGAAAAGGAACAAGAGGAGGAGGAGGAGGAGGAGGAGGAGGTGTGACTGCCGAAACACTCTAACCTCCTCGACTATTTCATTACGAGATATTGGAGACACATTAAAGATTCTGACAAGACACTTAATGGCAGTAAGTGTTGGAAAGAACGCGATGGAACAAGACAAGAAGGAGGAGGAGGAGGAGGAGGAGGAGGAGGAGGAGGAGGAGGAGGAGGAGGAGGAGGAGGAGGAGGAGGAGGAGGAGGAGGAGGAGGAAGAGGAGGAGGAGGTCATTGTTCTCTCAGTGATGCTAATACAAGTAGGGAGGAGAAGAAACGGTGAGCAGAAGGAATGAAAGGAGGATGGGAAGAGACGGTAAGGGAAGCCACGGGAAGGGGGCAGAGGAAGGAGTCGTCGTAAATGTCAGTGTCAGGTTTGGGGCGAGAGGAGGAGGAGGAGGAGGAGGAGGAGGAGGTGAGGCAAGGAAAGGGACTGGATGAGCTCACTGTCCGCCACCATCCTTCTCTCTCTCTCTCTCCTGTTTACATCTAAGCATTAACACCAGCAATAATAAAAGTGATAAATATAAAGCACACCAAATGCACCACTTCACTATTTCCTATGGACAAGGAGACTTTTACTTTCACCTCCACACTTTTACTGGCGCGGCATCTCGTGAAGGACAATGCTTGGGACGAAGATGATAGGTGGATGTAAGGAGTGCATTTCGTGGAGTGACAGCCATGTGGAGGTCTAATGCCTTCTGTGTCATATTTTCTTACTGTTTTGAGTTCTTCAGTACTGAGACGCATCTCTACCATGAATTTTGGGTATGATTAGACGGTTTTATTTGCATTAGGAAGGGTCTATGGAGATCAAAAGAATTAATGGCCAGAGACTTCACTGTTCTAATCCCAATATAAGTTTCTGAAGGTGTATAAAATCACCAAACAGTAAAACAGAATGAATATAAAAACGCGTCATGGTAGTGAAGGGATTAAGTGAAATGGTTTATAAAGGTGAACATTCTAAGCACGATTAATTAGTTTGTTAGTTCAATATTTACCTTTTACCAATTAGTTTTATGATTTTTATTTTCTCACCTTATTCTTCTTGTTTATAGGCCTACAGCGGTGCACATTTCAAACACGGTAGTTAATTATAGTTGTTAGTTTGTTAGTGGAGTGGTTAGCTTTGTCTATAAGTTCCGTGTCTTATTTTCTTAAGTTCCTATGTTTCTTTGGGTCATATTCTCAAACACTGCGCTTCATCTCCACTCTTTCAAAAGGCTTTATTTAAGTTGGTACGAATTTTCTAAGGTGTTTTTTTTACAGTTACAGGCAGAGCGACAATATTTCTACATTATTAACTGGAAAAACACTCTTGAAATCCCCGCTAATCGTTTCTGTGGTCTTGGAAAATAGTCGTGGTGAGAGACCAAAGCCTTTCTATATGTGGACCTTATAATCAGAACCCTTAGGAAGTGCACATTTTTCAAACACGATAGTTAGTGATGATTAGTAGTTAGCTGAGTAGTTACCTTAGTCTATCCACCCGCAACTCCAGGTATAAGTCACGTTAATAGTTATAGTAGTAAGAGTATAATATAGTTAGTAGTAGTTATTTATACAGTTAGCTTGGTCCAGTTTCACACGCCTCCCATGCTTACCTGAGGAGCCGCTACTCGCGATGCCTCAGGTACAGATCGCGTGCCACAGGTAAAGGCCGCTCAGGTAACCGGTTTCTGTACTAGTGACCTTAATCTACAATGGAGCGTTCAAGGTCTGCGGTGACTCGACGTGTGTGAAGTGTTTTGGTTCGTTAAATGCTTTGTAAGAAGATTAATCACTTATGGCAAAAGAAAGTGATACGTTTTCGTCCATTACAGATAAAAAAAAAAGAAAAAAAAAGTGAATTCTATAGATTTTTGTTCGAGAAGAAAAAGAAGAGAAAATGATAAAATAATAAATGAAAATAAGAATAATAAGAAAAATAAATTATAAAAATGTAAAGAGAAGACATACAAACATATACACACACAGACATAAAAAAGCCAAAAAGTCGAGGAGTTTAGTGGGTTAGCAAAGTAAATGCACTCTGAAGACAGACAGACACACCGACAGACACCCAGAGAGAGAGAGAGAGAGAGAGAGAGAGAGAGAGAGAGAGAGAGAGAGAGAGAGAGAGAGAGAGAGAAACAAGATAACTGGATGGCTGGAAAGAATTATAGGCAGATACTAAAAAGCAACACACACACACACACACACACACACACACACACACACACACACACACACACACACACACACACACACACGTAAAGCAAACAGAAAACATAGAAAAGAATAAGTCACCCCTGAAAATTCAAAGCCACTTTCACCCGTTTTCTTCAAAGATGCGCCCATAAAAACAAGACGAACACGAAGAACTGCTCAATAAACAACATAATCGTTATCCAAACAAAGAAAACGGGATGCTCACACGAAGGGATCAATGCCAACTTAAGAACATTGGATTACTGACACGCGACACGATACGATACAATATCCTTCCTGCATTTACTCTCTCTCTCTCTCTCTCTCTCTCTCTCTCTCTCTCTCTCTCTCAAGTCACGCGATTTCAATATGGCGAGAGGAACGATTTTTATTTATTTCTATTTATTTATTTATCTTTATCTTGAGTTGGTGGGAAGTATTTATCTATTCATATTTTTGTTATTTCTGAGTAGTTTTAACTTGTAGGACACTATGGTTGGTTTGAAGGAGGAGGAGGAGGAGGAGGAGGAGG
>NC_059263.1:8988856-8991356 GCF_017591435.1 Portunus trituberculatus | reverse complement strand
GACGAGGTGAAGTGTCTAGTGCACCGCCCTCTTCCCTCCTGCAGCATTCCTTTGTCGGATGGTGCACGTTTGTGATAAGACAGTGCACCTCTTCACAGTCTCGTAAAACCTGCAAGATCCAGTGTTGTTTGTTCGTCTTGATTTGCCTTGTTTTTCTTGAGGTTGGATCCCTGCACCACATCACAGTTATATGGCACCTGGTATGGATGGGAATGCGTCACCTCTGCCTCTGCCTCTCCCACTGACAAACAATCGTGAGCCAGAATGGAACGCTTAATCTCCCAGTCCACCAATAACACACCACGGAGCCACCGATTGTTGTGGTAGGAATACTTCAGAGGTACTGCTTCGATTCTTTATTCGGGTTTCATAAATAAAATAAATATACTCTTAGGCTGGCAAAGCATGGCGGGGTTCGAAGCGGTGCAGGATCAGGCGAGGGACGCGGCGGGATATCTTGTTAGAGTCTAGCCGTACACGGGCCTTGGGGGAGAGTAGCGGCGGGGGCCCTCCCTGGACTCGAAGGACTCGAAGGACTCGAAGGACTCGAAGGAATCAGGGTAGCGCGCTTCGCCCTCGTAGCTGACCTGGGCCACGTAGCCAGAGTCTCCCTCCACGAAGTAGGACACCTTCTGCAGGCGGCCGTCGGGGAGCTGCACGTAGTAGGAGCCCTTGGTGCTGTCGCCGTCGCGGGACTCCTGGTGGCCGAAGTCGTTACCGGAGGAGTCGTCCCTCACGGCCCAGTTGAAGTCGTACTTGGCCTCAGAGGACTCGAAGGACCCGGACTCGAAAGATCCAGAGAAGCCCTGAAGGGCATTAGGGTCAGCAAGGGGATGGGTGTGGCAACAGGTGGGTGAAGGGAACAGGTGGATGGGGAGGAGCCTTCTCTTTTACTATAGTGGGGTCTGTTACTTTAGTGAATATGAACATAAACAGACAAAGGGCCAATAGGTTTGTTGCTGTTCGTTCTTCCCTTGTACAACTAACTTCCCATCCTGTCTGGAGCACTCTTTTTTCAATGTGAGGGGCAATGGCCTCAAGCAAGAAAAGTTATAAAGAGAGAGATATAAAAAAATAAAAAGAAGATGCCAGTCTCGACAGGATGCCGTAAAAAGAATTGGATCATACAAAATTTGAGACCTGGCGTGCCATTCCCCAAGGTACTATTACTTACCCCGTAGGGTCTCCTGGAAGCCTGGGCAGCAGCGGCCACCACCAGCACGAGGCACAGGACCTGGAGGAAAAAAGTTAGATTAGATCTTTTTTGTCTGCCTCTCTCTCTCTCTCTCTCTCTCTCTCTCTCTCTCTCTCTCTCTGTTTCTAATCTTTCTGTCTGTCTATGGAACGAATTTGTGCTAATTTATTCAATATCTTTCTATCTGCCTTTGCTTATCTGTCTCTGCTTCCCTGTTGTCTTGTCTAACTCTTCTACCTTTCCCTTCATTTACAAAAAAACGTTATCATTAACCTCAATAACTCCTCACTAATTAGGTAAAAGCAGCATTCCGACATCCCACGCGGTGCAGCCAATCAGATTAATACATCACCATCACTGATAATGAAAGTAGTGGTGAACAAAAAAGAAAGGAAAACATTGCAGTCTTTTCGTTTATAGTCACCCTGAATCCTGAACATGAAAGGCAAGTTCTCATTAGTATAACTTCTGTGATGACATCCACATTCCTCTTTCGCCCCACAGCGATTTGCAGCTCCATTGTTCCGGCGAGTGAAGAGAACCAGCCAGTCAATCGATCAACTGAACCAATTAGTCAGTCATTGTTACTTTGCTGCTCATTCCATCAATCAAACAGTCTATATTCCTGCAATCAATCAATCATTCATTCATTGTCTTTTCATTCGTTTAATCAGCCAAGCAATTTTCTTTACTGAATCAACTTAATCAGACAAAACTAATGAATCAACTTCTTCTCCCATGGACTAATCATCTTTCACACTGCCATCAATCATTCACTTATTTACCTCCAAGCCATAAAACCCACTATGACAACTTTTCATTCTGGCTTTTCCACCTCCACCCTTCATGTTATTCCCCACCACTCACCACCACCTCCCTCTGCCTCGCCACCGTCAATCATTCACTTATTCACCTCCAAGCTATAAAACCCACCATGACACCTTTCCCTAGCTTTCCCATTCACGTTACTCCCACCTCTTGCCACCACCTCCCTCTGCCTCACTAAGCCCAAGACTCACAAGAGAACTCGTTACCTTTGCGTTCATGTTGAGCTTAGTCGAGGAAGGTTCGAACTGACATCCCGGTGGCGTCTTTCCTTCTTTATACCAGCACCTCATGACGTCACGGGGCAAGGCACGACGGGGCAAAGGGGGCAGGGGGAGGTTATTGCAACAAAACCACCAGCAGGCAGTCAGGAGTGAGCTGGGAGTGAGTGGTGAGGGGCTATCCAAAAGAGAAATTCCCACTCACTCAATCCTTCCGCCACTTCCCTTTCATGTCCTGTTTTTTGCTCTCTATCCATCG
>NC_059263.1:8976356-8983856 GCF_017591435.1 Portunus trituberculatus | reverse complement strand
TCTTCCCTATCACTACAAAACATCAAACTCACAACCTTTCCCCAAAAATTATGTTTATTTACCTTCCTACTCGAGTCTTGAATACCCTCTCCCTCTCCCTCTCCCTCTCTCTCAAAGGGTAAAGATGAGGTTCACCCGAGGGCATTGCTTTCATTGTGACCTTTCCGTGTGGTGAGGTGCGGTGCGGTGTGGTGTGGGCTTCCCTGCCTTCGGGCGTGGTGAGGTGAGGGCGGGTTCAGGCGAGAGAAGGGTTGTCCAGACGAGGTAGTGGAGGGTGGGCAGGTGAAAAGGGAGAGTGAGTGATGTGTGTGTGTGTGTGTGTGTGTGTGTGTGTGTGTGTGTGTGTGTGTGTGTGTGTGTGTGTGTGTGTGTGTGTGTGTGTGTGTGTGTGTGTGTGTGTGTGTGTGTGTGTCTTGAAAGGGAGAGAGAGAGATTAGAGAGAGAGAGAGAGAGAGAGAGAGAGAGAGAGAGAGAGAGAGAGAGAGAGAGAGAGATATCCTCATCTTTTGTTACGTATTATTAGCGGATACAATGACCAGTTCCTCTCTCTCTCTCTCTCTCTCTCTCTCTCTCTCTCTCTGAAGTTCACTTAATTACCACACATAATGATAGTAAGGTCACGAGATAAAGGTCATGAGCTCATAAGAATAATCAAAACCATTCACCAGTTATTTAATAGTAGTCGTACAGGTCACTACCACCACCACCACCACCACCACCACCACCACGACCTTTGCCTTCCTCACCTCAACTGACCTTAATCGCCTGCTAACTAAGGCACTGAAATAGTCACCCATTAACCCATTCAGTACCAGGAAACGTTTTCATATTCATTCTGGTTACTATTTGATGATTTTATACAGCTTCAGAAACTTATGTGGGGATTAAAATAGTGAAGACTCTGGCCATTAATCATCTGACCTCCATTGACCCTTACTAATATCAATAAAATCGTCTAATTATATACAAAACTCAAGGTAAAAAGGTGTCCCAGTACTGAAGGGGTTAAATGCACTTTGTTCTAGTGTCTGAGTGCATGTGATTAAGAGGGGATCTTTTATATTTTTTTTTATTTATACCATGTGGGGTTTTCACGGGAGTTTCTGGGCTAAAGGGGATACTTTTTGTGGTACCTCCTATGTCAAAGTCCACCCGCTAGGAAACCATTGCCCTGTGTGAGGAAGCCCAACCTACACTCGGACCGTGGACAGGATTCGAACCCGTGCGCTTGGAGACCCCTCGGACCCCAAAGCACGCATAAGAGATATAGCACTGGTGATGTAGGAAAGTCTCTTAGGTAACTGTGGAACTCCCTGTCTACTTCTGTACCTCGTCCTTCCTATGACTTCACCTCCTTTTATATGAGGGAAGTTTCAAGATTCTTCCTATAGTTATGGATAAATCTTCTTCACTTTAGACTTTACTTTATTTTTCCCTTTAGAGATTCGAACATTCAGTGAGCCTCTTCTGTTGTCCTTGTCCATAATCAAATAAAAATGGAACGAAAAGTAACAGGTTCATTATCGATTCCAAATTCCAAAGAGGTGATGCGAGGAAAGTGTCTTGGAAATATGGAGGGTGATGACAAACACACACTCGGTCATTTGGTTGTTAATGCAGAGGCGATTGGATGTTTAAAAGATAAGACATATTTGCTGAGATAATAGAATGATACGTTTTGACACTTTTCACATTGGAACTACCACGAATAGACCTACTGACTTGTTTCATCCTGCACTGTCTCTTTTTTCTATAGACCTACGGGTGTGTATAAAAGATCAGCGTACGTATTATACTTTCCTATTTAAAATGCTACGTTTAGGCCTACTGGCTGGCAGCTTTCACCTTCCCTTACCTTCTCGACTGCACTGAATATGGCCAAACACATGAAGAAAATAAACCGTTCTTAATCATGTTATAATTTCAACCGCACAAAAAAGTAAACCAGTCTCCAGCGTGTCCAGACTTGCACAAACTTAACCAAAAGTATTTATTTACAACACCATCGCGGTCACTTAACTCACTTTACTTTCCCGCCCAGTAATATTCATCCAAACTCGGTCACAGCACTCACACATTCCCGTGCGGGCATTTCTTAAGAGCCTAGACCAGGTGAAGCGAGGCGCGGCGAGGCGTGGGGGACTAGGGCATATACCTTGTATGTACAGGTGTTACTGCTGCCTGGCCGGCCCTGGTTATAGGTAGGTGGAGCTCTCCTGCCAGGTTGCTTCACTTCTACTAGGCGGTGCTTGGCTTGCCCTGGTTATGCAAGGTTTCGTTTAGTTTAGCCTGTTACGTGAAGGCAGCAGTGTGATATAATGTGTTTATGTCACAGGAAAAGGTCTTAGGTGAGGTGATGTGAGGGGAGGTGAGAGAAGAGTTCCTTGTCTTGTCTTGGTGCAGAGGTGTGGTGGTGGTGGTGTGGATTGTATTTAAAGTGTCTGGACGTGGTGCTTTGTGTGTGTGTGTGTGTGTGTGTGTGTGTGTGTGTGTGTGTGTGTGTGTGTGTGTGTGTGTGTGTGTGTGTGTGTGTTTTATCATCTATGGTGTTGTTGAGTCTTGTAAGAGTGAGTAAAAGTGGGTACATTGTTTTATTCATCCTGTAACTGAGAGGATACACATCATAATAGAACTCTAAGATGTCTCTCCAAACCATCCTTTACTGAATTATCTGAAACTATCGAGACCTTTCATGTGAATTCCCTCAAGGCCTTCCTTCCACTTCACCATTTCACACGCTTTTTCAAGACAATTTCTCTGCTTCTTTTTTAAATATTTTCCAGAGGTCTTGATATAAAACAAGCGTTCACTCCCACAGCGGGGCGTTGGTCCTGCGTGCAGACACTCAAACTTTACTCTTGCTACAGAATAAAAGAAAAAAGAAAAAAAAAAGAAAATCATTCACACAAATAACGAGCACACACACACACACACACACACACACAAATAGATAGATATATAGATATTTATTGACCACAGTTACATTGGAAAGAAATTACATAAAAGTTAAAAGAACAATTGACAAAACATAATGTAAAACTCACTAAAAAAACTAATGAAAGCTAAAAGAAACTAAAATTACACACAGACCAGAACTAGCAGAATATCACGCCGAATTTAAAAAAAACCTAAAACTTCTAGAAACAAACATTGATAAAGATAAGTAACTATGCGGTCCACAAAAAAATTACGAAGATCTTTAAATTCCAACATTAAAAAAGACAACTATACATTAAAATTATAAACCATCCAAACAACACTAAATGACAGCCAATGCTACACTAAAAGAGAAATCTAATCAATATTACTACTTCAGAAACCTAAAAACACTCCTACTCATTACTAATACGATTTAAGAATATCATGAACACACACACACACACACACACACACACACACACACACACACACACACACACACACACACACACACACACGTAAAGACCACTCGAACGCAAGCCTATATTCCATTAGTCTCAACCCCACATCGTAGCTAGAAAAACCCAAACGCCTCACACCTGTAAGAATCTAGAAAAGCACTGCCTTAACCTCCACACTGTACCTTCACCTTCATTACACATACACCACATTACCATAAAAAAAAAAAAAAACGACCATTTATACACGCCCCCTTAAAACAGTCTTAGATTAAACCTTTCCCTTCGTATATAGTTAATTTAATGAGTAGTTAGTGTAGTGTATAGTTAGTGTAGTGTGTAGTTAGTGTAATGTCTTAGTAACTGCTCTGGATGCTGTTGATAGTACGACTCTTATTAATGCACTAAAGAAAACGTGCATCGCTTCACTGAGAGGAAATGTAAATATGGATACAACTGCTTGATTTGTTTTGTGGTTCGTCTATTGTTGCTGTTGTTGTGTCTATTGTACTACTTATTTGTGTCTTATGGTTTATCAATCTTGAAGAAAGCTCATACCAGTTTTCAAAGGGTTGGTGCAGCACAGTGTAGAAACGGGTGAAAAAAAGAGGAAGAAAAAACTTGATATGGATTGTAACGCTGCTTGAAACGTTACTTCATCCATCTGGAAAATCTTTAGTGATCTACACACACACACACACACACACACACACACACACACACACACACACACACACACACACTCTCTCTCTCTCTCTCTCTCACACACACACACACACACACACACACACACACACACACACACACACACACACACACTCTCTCTCTCTCTCTCTCTCTCTCACACAAAGGCACACACACACACACACACACACACACACACACACACACACACACACACACACACACACACACACACTCTCTCTCTCTCTCTCTCTCTCTCTCTCTCTCTCTCTCTCTCACACACACACACACACACGGCTCGGTAGCTCAGTGGTTAGAGCGCTGGCTTCACAAGCCAGATGACCGGGGTTCGATTCCCCGGCCGGGTGGAGATATTTGGGTTTGTCTCCTTTCACGTGTAGCCCCTGTTCACCTAGCAGTGAGTAGGTACGGGATGTAAATCGAGGAGTTGTGACCTTGTTGTCCCGGTGTGTGGTGTGTGCCTGGTCTCAGACCTATCCCAAGATCGGAAATAATGAGCTCTGAGCTCGTTCCGTAGGGTAACGTCTGGCTGTCTCGTCAGACTGCAGCAGATCAAACAGTGAATTACACACACACATACACACACACTCTCTCTCTCACAGGCACAGGCACACGCACACACACACACACACACACACACACTAAAACTCTCTCTCTCTCACACACACACACACACACACACTAAAACTCTCTCTCTCTCTCTCTCTCTCACACACACACACACACACTAAAACTCTCTCTCTCTCTCTCTCACACACACACACACACACTAAAACTCTCTCTCTCTCTCTCTCTCTCTCTCTCTCTCTCTCTCTCTCTCTCTCTCTCACACACACACACACACACTAGCAACCAAAGCACCTTGCACCTGAAGACATGCAAAAACAGGTTAATGAAATTCGTGAGCATCATATACATCAGGTGAGGGAGACACAGGTGAGGAAATCCAGATCGCCCCGCGCCCCGCCGTACCCTGACCAGGTAAGGCTGCCCCGCCTGGACCTGTCTCGCCTCGCCTCGCCTCGCCTCGCCTCGCCCCGCCCCGCCCCGCCCCGCTCCTGGCTCTCTGGGTGTGGTGCTGACCTCACTTTTTCCCATAAATATGACCCGGGTGACCTAGCTCCACATGAGGGAGGCTGCGAGGTGAACAGGGCTTTAATTATAACACATTTTCGTTCGCTATTCAGTAACGTTGTGTTTATGGGTTTTACAAATTGTCTTACTGTTTCTTGTTTCTTTTCGGTATTATTGATGTCTTTTGCTGACGATGTTTTCATTATGTTTGTTTTTCATAATACTGTTTCATTTTTTCTCGTTTTTTTTTCTTTTCGTGCAATATTCTTTTGGAGTTTATTTATGATTTTTTTTTGTCACTTTTTGTTTTGTTTATTTACTTTGATGATGTTTTTTTATGCTAACATTTTAATTTGCCTCTCTACTTTTCTCTCCTTTTTCTTCATTCCTCCCTTCTTCTTAAATTCATCGTTATCAGCTTATTTTTTTTTCGTTTCTCTACTAATGTCAAAATCAAGAAAAGAATATCCTTCATCTCCTTCAAATACTTCACTTCTGACTCTTCAAATCCTTCTTTTCCGATCTTTATTAACTTCTTTTACCAAAATATACTTCTCTTTCACCTTCAGGAACAACGATTTTCTCCTTATCTCTTTTTTTTCTCTTCAAAATCACTTAATCTTTTATCTTTTCAACTTACAATTGTCTCTTCGTTTCACACACACACACACACACACACACACACACACACACACATCTCTCTCTCTCTCTCTCTCTCTCTCTCTGCTCAATAACGTTTCATTTATAACATTTTTCCCTTGTAATTCCTTTCCATCACCTCTCCCGCTCTTTATCATCTCCCTCTCGCTCTCCTTGTTTCCTCATATCTTTATCGACATCATCGTCTCGTTCTCTTCCTTATCTACACATCGATTTCATGCCTTCTCGTTCACCCTTCCTCCTCTTCCTCCTCCTCCTCCTCATTCTCCTCTCCTCTCCTCTCACCTCCTCACCCTGGCTTTACTCTCACTCTTCACTTTCTCACTCCACACGCAGACAAAAAGTGGATTTCAGTCAGAACCTTTCCCCAGGGTGTATGTGGTGTCATAATTATTAGTTTTGTTATCTTTTTGTACTGCCTCCACCCTCCTCACCACCACCACCACCACCACCATTACACTATTTCGTTTCTCCCAGCGTTTACTCTCACTACTGTTTCCACGCCTCTCATTTAGTCCCTCCAGTTTATCTTCATCTACCACGTGTTATGACATGGATGACAGACACACCTAACTACTACATCTAAGTCTTTTGTGTACTGGTGACATATCTTCCATCACTTATAAGGAGGTATATTAGTATTCTCTAGTAGCAACACACACACACACACACACACACACACACACACACACACACACACACACACACACACACACACGAATGGATTAAGTTGTAAAATTAAGAACGTAATTTGTAAGAGCTGATAGGTAATAATTTAGATTCTTCACTGGTTATTTGACACTCTCTCTCTCTCTCTCTCTCTCTCTCTCTCTCATCTGTATACCTGCAATTAAGTGTATCTGGGTCAGGCAGGTGGTGGAGGGGGGCAGGTGGCCACTCGTCGCCAGGTAAGAGTATACGTGCCTTCATCTCCTTACACCCCCGCCCCACCCCGCAGTGCCCCGCCCCGCCCAACCAACTCCATCCACCTTGACCCTCCCTCAGAGTATGTTCCTCCTCCTCTTCCTCCTCCTCCTCCTCGTCCCTCTCCACAAACACCTAACCACCCCCTCCTTTCCTCCCGCCCTCCCTCTACAAGAAACCCGTTCTCTTGATGCCCGAAGGTGTAAATAACTCCGTTTTCTTTGAGGTCCTGACTACACACCTCGTTTTCTGTTTCTCGTCATCGCTGGTGTGTTTGGTAGACTGTGGTGTGTTGCTGTGGTGTTATTTGGTGTTACTTTACTTTCCTCTGTGTGTGTCTGTGTGTGTGTTGATTTTATTTGTCTGTACTTGAAGCTTAAAATTCTATATCTATTTTAATTTTGGGCTCAAAGTTGGAAATTTAGTTAAGGGGGAAACTTAAGACGGAGAATGTGTGATGTTTGGAAACTTGGCGA
This sequence comes from Portunus trituberculatus, assembly GCF_017591435.1. NCBI lineage: Eukaryota > Metazoa > Arthropoda > Malacostraca > Decapoda > Portunidae > Portunus > Portunus trituberculatus. Next base: position 8,976,640 of record NC_059263.1, on the reverse strand, counting down.
CAGTGAGGCAGGGTATTGGTGACCAGGAGGCGTGTGGAGTAGGGAAGCCAGCCAAGTGACGCTTTTCATCTTTGTAGAGAGCCAGCATTCATGTGGGCCTTTTTCTTTTTTTTTTTTCTTTCCCTTGGCTGGCCCTCTTTCCTACATTAAAAAAAAAAATAAATAAAAAAACAGTCAGTCGGCCAGTCCAGCAGTCCAGCTGTCTAACCAGTCACTAACCTTCTCCCTCATCTGTTGCCGGGTTAAAGCTCTCAGGCGGGGTTGGGGAGGGGGAAACATCCAAG
>NC_059263.1:8958856-8971356 GCF_017591435.1 Portunus trituberculatus | reverse complement strand
TTTAGCGCCTTCAATGAAGTGTGGAGGTGAGAGGAAACACGGTAAGAAGTAAGTGTTTCCTCTCAGCACACACTCCACTCACTTGTGTCATCCGCGCAGCAATTCAGTAAATAAGAAATACTTTGTAACCTCTTGATTCCCTCCAATAGTAACAACACTGACGAGTCATGCGTAGTCATTTATTACTGATTGGTACATGTTGATGCAAATAAATAAATCGAATGATGAAGATGACTTGGTACAGAAATTGTCCTTGGACGAACAGCAGTGTCGGGTCAGGGCGAGGCCAAATGAGATCTAGATTTATTTGCCGTAGTACCGGAAGGACTCGTTGGACTCGTCGGACTCGAAGGAGGCGGAGCCGGTGTACTTGACGTCAGCGATGTAGCCAGAGTCGCCGTCCACGAAGTAAGACACCTGCTGCAGGCGACCGTCGGGAAGCTCCACGTAGTAGGAGCCCTTGGTGTTGTCACCGTCGCGGGCCTCCTGGTGGCCGAACTCGTTGCTGGAGGGTCGTGGTCCACGGCCCACTGGAAGTTGTACTGGGCCTCGGAGGACTCGTAGGACTCGAAGGACTCAGAGGACCTCTGTCAGAACACATCAAAGCAGTTCAACATACCCTCAGCCTTCGCGTCTCCCATTAATCCACAAAACTTTATATCATCATGAAGCAAACCTCCCTGACCACTCGTGACTCACCCTGGGGGCGTGGTAACGCCTGAACCCGCTCCTGCCGGCAGCAGCAAGGGCAGCAAGGCCCAAAAGGATGAGGATCTAAAATAATGAAAGAAATCAGTCATGAGTATTGTTCACATCAAGCGTGACTGAAAGTATGATGCAAGATGTGATAAGATGTGGGTGGCCAGCCGTGCCCTTTCGTGGCACACCCTTAGCCTCCAAGGGGCGCTGCGAGGCACCAGTATTCACCTTGGCGTTCATGGTGAGTGTGGAGTGGATGCAGCAGCTGACTGTGATGCTCCCATGCCTCGCCTCCAATATATACAGGCATCAGTTGGCACATGGGTCGAGTTTTTATTGGGAATTTCGCATCGCCCTGAGCCACCCACTCCTCCCGCCACTCCCGCCGCCAGAACAAAACACCTTGTGAAACATGTGAAGGTGAATGCTATTTTATCGATCAGCAAAGTGTATGGCCATCCTAGAACTCGCGCAATTCTAACGATCACTAGGATGACAAACTATCTCTCTCTCTCTCTCTCTCTCTCTCTCTCTCTCTCTCTCTCTCTCTCTCTCTCTCTCTCTCTCTCTCTCTCTCTCTCTCTCTCTCTCTCTCTCTCTCTCTCTCTCTCTCTCTCTCTCTCTCTCTCTCTCTCTCTCTCTCTCTCTCTCTCTCTCTCTCTCTCTCTCTCTCGGTTCATGAAGAGTAGCTTTCTTACAATTTGCGCGCGCACACACACACACACACACACACACACACACACACACACACACACACACACACACACACACACACACACACACACACACACACACACACACACACACGGCCCGGTAGCTCAGTGGTTAGAGCGCTGGCTTCACAAGCCAGAGGACCGGTGTTCGATTCCCCGGCCGGGTGGAGATATTTGGGTGTGTCTCCTTTCACGTGTAGCCCCTGTTCACCTAGCAGTGAGTAGGTACGGGATGTAAATCGAGGAGTTGTGAACTTGTTGTCCCGGTGTGTGGTGTGTGCCTGGTCTCAGGCCTATCCCAAGATCGGAAACAATGAGCTCTGAGCTCGTTCCGTAGGGTAACGTCTGGCTGTCTCGTCAGAGACTGCAGCAGATCAAACAGTGAATTACACACACACACACACACACACACACAGAGAGAGAGAGAGAGAGAGAGAGAGAGAGAGAGAGAGAGAGAGAGAGAGAGAGAGAGAGAGAGAGAGAGAGAGAGAGAGAGAATAAAAAAACACAAAAAAATCTTTAGAACAATACGAGGCCTACAAAACACTGAGGAAATTCAAAGGCCTAAATGAAAGACTGACTGAATGAATGGGCAGTAGCAAGTGCGTACATCAATGGTCTGAAAAGCGTCCAGCCATACAAAAGAGGTGACCTTGTTGGACGTTACCTAAGCTGGAACTTCTGTAGGGCTGAGAGAGGGAGTGGCGTGTTGGTGGTGAGCATAGATAGGAAGGAGGAGGAAAAAGTAGCCAGCAGTGGTTACCTTATAGAGATGAGAGAGCTGATCACAGGACCTCAATCAGCCTCGCATGGACGCAACATTCCAACACACTGAAGTGGCTCTGTAGACATCAGCATCTGTTCTGAGGTGTCTGATGCTTGCTTCACTCACTACCTGACTATTTGGCTGACTTAAATTGACTGATTAACTAACTGGTTGCTTCACTGCATAACTATTTTTATTTAGAAAGGGCATCAGATATGGGTTACAGAAATTACTATTAAAAAAAAGATCCACTGAGATGCTAGTCCCTGTACAGAGACAAAAGCGTTAGTCTACTTGTAAAATACTGGATAAGAGTCTTGAAACCCCTGGCTGACTGACTGATTGCTTTAAGGTGTCACCAGGCAGTAACAAGGCGCCGCTAGTGCATGGGTGTTCAGACAGACGCGCTTTACTCAGGGTTGCTGTAGACGTCACGTGTTGGTGCGAGTGTTTGTTTTCTCGTTAAGGTAATGAGTGGTGATTAGCTCCTTGTAGATCGTGAGCCACCTCCTCCTCCTCCATCTCCCAGGCTTCGTTGTCAAGGTCACAGCGGCAGTCACGGGTTGAGTTACGACGCCCTACAGAGTAAAGCGCCGTAGGAATATTGGTCAATTTGTTCCTGCCATAAATTATTGTCAATATTATAGGACACAAGTCGCCTTCCTTGGTACTGATAGCATATTTTGTGTTGATAAAGGTTTCCTCATGTCTCCTCTAGAGTCCAACGAGTCCTGTGAGGTCCAGTACGCTCTGAAGTCCTCCCGGTGTCTTTCGCTACAACAGTATCTCAAGATCAGCGCCAAGACTCGCGCAGGACAAGTCAGGAAGCCGTGAACACCGCGCCATGTTTGGACCACAGTGCGTTTGCTGTGATAACTGACAATGTAGACAGATGGCAACGGATATTTGTTTGTCGAAATAATGATATGTACAGTGTGCTGATTCCAGAGCCGTGACTGAGCAGTCAGGGTGGCTCCACAACACACGAGCAGGAGGAGACTTCACGCCGCTGATGTGCGGCTCTGTGTGGTGAATGCCCACCCATTCCCTGGTGACATGAAACAAAGCATTGTCTATCACTACTTTTATTTCATAAGTCCAATCATTAAATAAGCTAGATAAATAACAGATCCTTGGTGTCAGGAGTCTTGGGGTGTGGGATGAGCCCAGTGAGTGAGTGAGCTGCAGCCCCGTCAGTAGTAGTAGGTGCGGGAGCCAAGCCTCAGGAAGTTCCCTCCAGTCTTCCTGTGGTTGAAGGGAAGTTCCAGTGACTTCCTCGAGCCGAAACGATGTTTGAAAGAGCCGCTGGAATCAAAGCGGTGTTCGCGGGAGTCACTGGAATCGAAGTGGAGTTCGTCAGAGTCACTAGAGTAGAAACGGTGTTCTCCAGAGTTACTGGAACCGAAGCGGTGTTCGCGAGAGTCGCTGAAATCAAAGCTGTCCTCGTCAGAGTCACTGGAAAAGAAATGGTGTTCGCGAGAGTCGCTGGAATCGAAACGGCGCTCGTAAGACTCGTCTGATCCAGCGGCGCCGAGTCTGAAGAATGAGGTGCCGTACCTGGCGGGCGCGCGCAGCCTAGGGGCAGTGAAGAATGAGCCGCTTCTGGGCCTGGAAAAGTGGAAGTTGGGGGTGACAAAGACTCTTCCTTCACGGGACTCGAGGGAGTCAGTGGAGTAGCGCGGCCTGTGGACTTCTCGAGACTCAAAAGACTCATATGAGCCAGAGTCAGGGAAGCGAGCCTCGCCCTTGTGGGTGACCTCAGCCAGGTAGCCGCTGCCTCCGTGGACGCGGTATGAAACCTGCTGCAACCTGCCGTCAGGAAGATAGACGTGGTAGGAGCCCACGGTGCTGTCCAGGTCACGGGATTCCTGATGGCCGAAGTCGTTGCCAGAGCGTCCGTCTTGCACCGCGTAGCGGAAGTTGTAGTTTGGCCTGGCGGCGGCGGCGGCAGCGGCCAGGGCCAGGACGGTAACCAGCTGTGCGGAAAGAAACCGCTGCATTTACACAACCAAGGATTACAGATCCGAGTCGTGATTCGGATCGATTTCACAAATATTTCATACAGTCCAGCCCACTAACAGAAATACCACTTTCTTTTCCTCTGTTGTTTGCCGGGTGAAAATTAGTGAATCTGAGGAAAGCCGAGGCAAAGAGAGAGTGCAAACCTGAGTGTTCATGTCGTCGGTGAGTGCAAGCAAGCAGGTGTGCGTGCCGGTCCTGGCGTCAAACTCTTTATATATCGGCGTGGTGGGAACTGTTTCACCTTTTTAAGACGACTACAGCGTTGGGCAAGGCGCGATAAATGAGTTTGTTTCACGTGGTGGACATAAGCGGTTTCGCAACACTCTTAAAAACCAGTTTGACGATTATTGTTTTCCGCCCCATACTTCATCTTCCATCCGCAAACACCAAGGCGTTGCGCAATGCCAGCGTCTTTTTGTCAATGCTACAACCGCAACACTTTTATTCCCTGGAAAACATAAAAGTATTTCGTGACAATCTACACGAATTATTATTATAACGCAAATAAAAACATGATCAAATTTCTTCAATAGTTTATAACTTGTTCACAGACAATTGGTTTTCACTTTGTTCAGAATCAACACGAAATGAGATTGAAAAAAAAATCATAAACAGTTTGTTCGAGATTGGTTTTCAACTTTGACAAAAACAAACCAGAGGAGAGATTTGCCAATTCAGTTGAGCTTAGCTCAGCTATTGCCGTAGTTTTGTCTTTTACCAGTACTCACTGCCGTCGTCCTTCTCTTCCCACTGCTTTTCTCTCACCTGATGGAGACAATATCGCATCAATCACACAAACGTGAACATCAGAGATCCTTTTAAGTAAACATCAAGATCAAACACACTCACACGAGGCAGGACAGCAAGCACAGCACGCCGCCTCACGCACAGCTGAGGGCAAGTGAAAGGCGTGGTTGTGACAGATCAAAACGGCTCGTACATTCCACTGTGCCTGGATACGGGAATCTAATCGGCAGTGTTAGCAATAAGTTGTGCTCTTCATGGTTACGCACTTTCCACACAACTCCACCTACACTCTGCTCTCATTTAGCAGGATTAGGATTGCACACCACAGCGTCAATTCCTTTCGTGATTAATAAAAATTTTTTATATGGGAAATTATGGGAAACTGCTTGAGATGAGTCTGTTGAATCGGGGCAAAAAGTGGTCATGAAGAAGGCGGCGGCTGGCCTATATAACGCGTTCACAGCCCCTCAGCCTCAGTGCACACGCTGACTCCATCACACCACCATGAACACCAAGGTGTGTGTGTGTGTGTGTGTGTGTGTGTGTGTGTGTGTGTGTGTGTGTGTGTGTGTGTGTGTGTGATAGTCTTGAATAATCTTTCACTCTTCCTTCACCAAACTTCTGCCAAATACACACAACTTTGTCACCATCACGAAGGTGTCTGACTTATCACGCTTCTCCTCGCCAGGTCTTCCTCCTGCTGGCCATGGCCGCCCTTGCCGCTGCTGACTTCAGCTACGGCAGGCCCGACGTGAGTCCTTGATGTTTGTAGTAATTCGCTGAGTTTGAGATAAGATCACTGTCTGTCTGTCTGTCTGTCTGTTTGCCTGTCTGTCTCACATTTTGAAATCAATCAGCCTTAATTTCGCATTGATGCTGCGCCACTCAAGGCGGAATATTTAGGATCGTGTTGGCAACAATGCTGACATTTCAAAAGTTACGAGTCTGTCACAAGTCACCGACAAGACTTTACGGTAATTCACGAAGCACTGTGTGTCAGGCGGCTGTGGTCCCATGCTGTCCTTGCTGAAAGGCTGCACGCTGCTGTGGTCGGTGCAGGCGCTGCATCTTCCTGGCCAGTGTGTGCAGCAATGCCGCACGCAGCTAACAGTGTGAGTCTGGCTGAAACCATTGGTGACGTGACTCACAACTGTCTCCTTTGTGCTTCAGAGTCGCTCCTTCGAGTCCTTCGAGTCCTACGAGTCCGACGAGTTCACCAGGCCCAACTACGAGTTCCAGTGGGCTGTCAGGGACTCCTCCAGCGGCAACGACTTCGACCACAAGGAAGGTCGTGACGGCGAGGACACCCAGGGCGTGTACTCCGTGCACCTCCCTGACGGCCGCCGCCAGACCGTCACTTACGTCGTGGACGGTGACGACGGCTACGTGGCCGACGTCAAGTACGACGGCGTGGCTCGTTACCCCGACTCCCACTCCCGCGAGTCCTTCGAGTCCCGCTCCTTCGAGTCCAACGAGTTCTACCGCCCACCCAGACGACCCTCTTACTTCTAAGATTCCAGCGAGTCCAAGTCAACAAACAGACCGACAAGACCAATCCTCCTGCTGGCCGCTCGCCCTCCGCCGCCAACACTCCTACTATTTATTGCCCCTCTCATTGTTGACAATGGGACGAGCCACACTATTTATTGACAAATAAAACAAGCAAACATAGCCAAGAATTGTCTTTGTACTGTCCTTACCATATATTCCGCTTATTTGGATAATTTTATTGCAAATAAGTCGTTATTTCTCAGTAATAAAGACGTAACAGTGAACTTCTCATCACACATTTCACGAGGCGAGGCGACCTACACCGCATGCTGGTCAGCGGAGGTAAAAAAAAAAAAAAAATCACAAATTGATCACCCGAACCTGATTAATGAACTAAGACCAAGAAAAAAGAAACACAAGTAAGTTGAATGCAGTGAACAGACTGACACAGCAAAAGTATATAACTCGTATTGCATTATGTTCACACGCATGAAGGTGCGAGAGGTTTGTATCGGAATAAAACTGCAGTGACAGGGAAGGTGAAATTTGTGTTTCGCAAGGCGGCGCTGAGCAGGGAGCGAGCGTGGCTTGAACTCGTTCCGTGATCATGTCTGCTTTGTTATTTCTTGAAGACACACAAGAGTGAACCAGCAGAGGTCAGCCACATGTTCTGTCTGATTGCTAATTAAAATATCATTGTTTATCTTCCAATCTGATACACATACTTGCACCTACCCACCCACACCCACCCACACACACACACACACACACACACACACACACACACACACACACACACACACACACACACACACACACACACACACACACACACACACACACACACACACACACACACACACACACACACACACAGAGAGAGAGAGAGAGAGAGAGAGAGAGAGAGAGAGAGAGAGAGAGAGAGAGAGAGAGAGAGAGAGAGAGAGAGAGAGAGAGAGAGAGAGAGAGAGAGAGACTTGCTGCATAAACAATAATTAGTTACTGAAGTGTACATTAGACCGACGTGTAAATAATGACTGTCACTCTCATGGACTAATGGAAAGAATTATTTAGTAGAAAGTTAACCACCCTAGCCAGTCTGTGAGCCAGTGAGTCACCAGGCGGCGGCGAGGCAGTGCACCACGCAAGGACATGCAAGCAGTACATTGTTAAGAAATTATTCACTATCTGTTCATTCGTACTCCATAATCAATGCAATGTGAAGGAGGGAGTGTATATTTAGCATGTTTGTTTCGAAGTCACTCAGGTTGACAAACAGAATTAGAATAAACATACGAGAAAGGATTTGTGTCATTTTTTTTTTTTTACCATTATTATACCAATCACACAGTAGTATCTCTCGCGCCGCACCATCCACTCCTCCACGGCCAAGACTCCCAGCATTCCCCACCGGTAAAGTCTTCCTATTTTGATCCACACGGCTGCAGCAAAAGTGAGAGCTGTACGCAACAATTTGAAAACGTAACTTAATTTTCTACAAAACAAGAGCATACATGAAAATTTATTGAAAGCATATGTCATTAACCTCTTCAGTACCATAACACGTTTTCATATTGATTCTACTTACTATTTGATGATTTTATACAGCTTCAGAAACTTATGTGGGGGATTAAAATAGTGAAGACTGGCCATTAATCTTCTGACCTCCATTACCTTTCATAATATAAATAAAATCGTCTAATCATACCCAAAACAAGAGATAAAAAACGTCCCAGTACATAAGGGATTAAGCACACTTCAAATATTGTTATAAGTCTTGAATGGCCGCCGTGGTACAGTGGAACCATGCGTGCTTTGGGGTCCGAGGGGTCTCTAAGCACACGGGTTCGAATCCTGTCCACGGTCCGAGTGTAGGTTGGGCTTCCTCACTCGGGGGAACGGTTTCCTGGCGGGTGGGCTTTGGGATAGGAGGTACCACAAAAAGTATCCCCTTTAGCCCATAAATTCCCGTGAAAAAAGTCCACATGGTGTAAATAAATAAAAGAAAAGAAAAACACACACGACTGCTGCAAAAGTGAGAGCTGTACGTAACAATTTGAAAACGTAACCAATTTTCTATCAAACAAAAGCATATATGAAAATGAACTGAAAGGATATCTCATGAAGCACATTCAAATATTGCTAAAAGTCTAGCAAAAAACACTACTGCAGCAAATATGAACGATGTACGTCACTATTTGAAAACGTAACCTATTTTCTACAAAACAAACACACATAGAAAGCAAGTTATTGAAGTCTCATTAATTGAAAGCATATCTGAAGAACATTCGAATACCATTATAAGCTTATCAAAAAAAGTACATCAGAAATTACAGTTTGATGACATGTAAACCAAACCATCAACGCACATAAGAACTTACAAACAAACGTGAGCGGCGTTGGGAAGGGTGTAATAAAGCAAATAACAGGTGATCCAATACTAAACTCTCTGCGAAATACCAAACCATGAGGCACACAGTAAATACACGAATGAAAACACTGTAGCGTCTGCCGTGCCGTCCTCAGCTGCTTCAGGCCGCCACCCCGCATTGAAGGACACGATAGGGGCAATGTCAGTGCGGCACATGACAAGCAGGATTCAGATTTACGAGCCGGGTGTTTGCTGGGCCAGATGTGACGAGTCTGCTACTCAAAACTTACGAAAGACTTCATCAGCGCGGGATGACTCGTGTGCTGCTACTCAGACTTGTGATGTTTGCAGTATTTACTTTAGTTTGTTTTTATTTCGCCACTAATTAATTGAATATCCGCACATGTCCTCTTTAAAGCAACTAGATTCCTTTCAAAGAAAAAGGAAAAGAAAAACGTCTGAGATGAGTCTGGCGTTGATTCACTAATCAGGGCAAAAAGTGGTCATGAAGAAGGCGGCGGCTGGCCTATATAACGCGATCACAGCCCCTCAGCCTCAGTGCACACGCTGACTCCATCACAACACCATGAACACCAAGGTGTGTGTGTGTGTGTGTGTGTGTGTGTGTGTGTGTGTGTGTGTGTGTGTGTGTGTGATAGTCTTGAATAATCTTTCACTCTTCCTTCACCAAACTTCTGCCAAATACACACAACTTTGTCACCATCACGAAGGTGTCTGACTTATCACGCTTCTCCTCGCCAGGTCTTCCTCCTGCTGGCCATGGCCGCCCTTGCCGCTGCTGACTTCAGCTACGGCAGGCCCGACGTGAGTCCTTGATGTTTGTAGTAATTCGCTGAGTTTGAGATAAGATCACTGTCTGTCTGTCTGTCTGTCTGTCTGTTTGCCTGTCTGTCTCACATTTTGAAATCAATCAGCCTTAATTTCGCATTGATGCTGCGCCACTCAAGGCGGAATATTTAGGATCGTGTTGGCAACAATGCTGACATTTCAAAAGTTACGAGTCTGTCACAAGTCACCGACAAGACTTTACGGTAGTTCACGAGGCACTGTGTGTCAGGCGGCTGTGGTCCCATGCTGTCCTTGCTGAAAGGCTGCACGCTGCTGTGGTCGGTGCAGGCGCTGCATCTTCCTGGCCTGTGTGTGCAGCAATGCCGCACGCAGCTAGCAGTGTGAGTGTGGCTGAAACCATTGGTGACGTGACTCACAACTGTCTCCTTTGTGCTTCAGAGTCGCTCCTTCGAGTCCTTCGAGTCCTACGAGTCCGACGAGTTCACCAGGCCCAACTACGAGTTCCAGTGGGCTGTCAGGGACTCCTCCAGCGGCAACGACTTCGACCACAAGGAAGGTCGTGACGGCGAGGATACCCAGGGCGTGTACTCCGTGCACCTCCCTGACGGCCGCCGCCAGACCGTCACTTATGTCGTGGACGGTGACGACGGCTACGTGGCCGACGTCAAGTACGACGGCGTGGCTCGTTACCCCGACTCCCACTCCCGCGAGTCCTTCGAGTCCCGCTCCTTCGAGTCCAACGAGTTCTACCGCCCACCCAGACGACCCTCTTACTTCTAAGATTCCAGCGAGTCCAAGTCAACAAACAGACCGACGAGACCAATCCTCCTGCTGGCCGCTCGCCCTCCGCCGCCAACACTCCTACTATTTATTGCCCCTCTCATTGTTGACAATGGGACGAGCCACACTATTTATTGACAAATAAAACAAGCAAACATAGCCAAGAATTGTCATTACCTCAGACCTCAGACTAATTCTAATACACAATTATGTTTCGTGATGAAAAGAGTAACATTCTAAGACACTGGCACATCTACGCTTTATCTTCGCCTTCATCCTGACTCATTCCTCTATTCCTACATGCGTTAGTGATTCATTCCAGAAGACAGACACATTGTGACATTCTTGCTGCCACAACAGCCATTCCTAAAACACTCTATCACAAATGGCGCCACTCAAATACACGTCCTGGAGGAGGATGTGGGCACTGCCGCCTGCCACTGCTGGGATTCATATCGCCAGGTTAGCGACAGAGATGCGTTCATCAATACATCAACTTTGAAAACCTCATTACCTGAATACCACACTTACACAAATAGAAACATTGCAACACTGCACAGTATGTCTCTCTCTCTCTCTCTCTCTCTCTCTCTCTCTCTCTCTCTCTCTCTCTATCTATCTATCACACACACACACACACACACACACACACACACACACACACACACACACACACACACACACACACACACACACACACACACCGCCACAAGCACCACCATCACACCATAATTACACAGCCACAGTCTCATCCACTGTTGCCTAGATGGCCGCCACACTTCCTGACACACCTCCGGCATCACCACGACAGGCGCTGATAAGGTCAATACACCACCACGTCAGCCACCACCGCCACTAACACCTCGACATTCAGGTTGTGTGAACTATGAACTATCAACTCGCAAACTTTATAAATTATATTAATCTGAAAGTTTCAAGACAATTATCCTTAAATTTGCGATGATTCTCTACCTGTTTCTTTGGATTGGTACCTCAGTTTTTTTCTCTTTTTTGTTTTCCTTAACCAGTGATCTTACATGTAAAGTTAAAGGAATGTGCGTATAAGGTGCTGGCTTTCTCTCTTAGTATGAAGGTTAAGAAAATGAGGAGGTAAGAATGAGATAATTAACTGTATTTGTTTTCATCTCTCTTTTGACTTTTTTTTTTTTCACCAGAGACACATAAAGAGAATAAACTAAATGGAATGTACAAAATAAACTGTTGCTTTTTTCTCTCAGTAAGTACTAAGGTCAAGAAAATTAGGAGGTACGGATACTATGAGATGATTCATTGTATTTTTCTTTTCATTTTGTTTTCCTTCACCAGAGACTTTACATAAAACGATGTACGGGAAAGGTGTTGATTTTTCTCTCTTGGTAAGCATGAAGGTCGAAAGAAATTAAGAGTTAAGAATACTATGTGATAATGAATTGTATCTGCTTTTACTTTCTTTTTTATTTTATTTTATTTCACCAGAGACCTTACATAAAACGAACAAACTGAAGGAAATGTACAAATAAGGTGTTCATTTTCTCTCTTGGTGAGTATGAAGGCCGAAAAAAAAGGAGTTAACAATAATATGAGATAATTAATTGTATCTGCTTTATTTTTTTTTTCATTTCATTTCGTTTCCCCAGAGACCTTATATTAAAAAAAAAAAAAAAACAAGAGAAAGTACAACGATGATGTTGCTTTTTCCTCTCTTGGTAATCATTAGGGTCGAGAAATCAAGAGTTAAGAATGGTATGAGATAATTCATTGTATTTGTGACTAAAAGATTCATTGTATACCAGGATGCTTGCCAACTTTCCACGTCTCGGCTTGGAAAAATTCTGCTACTTGAATGCATTTAGTAAACACGTCCTCAGTCTTCACGGTAACTTCACACATCAGTAGGAAATAAATGATACAATTTGTGCTTTAAAAGATCATATCAAAACATTTCTAGATTCTTACGTAAAAATAGGAAAAATAATGTCATGTCAAAGCATATGTTTCTCTAAGGTCATTGAATAGCATGTCTTGAGTCTTCTAAATCCACATCGCTAAGCACTTCTTTAATTTTTTCACTACTATTTGGCACATCTTTCCTTAATCACTA
>NC_059263.1:8833856-8953856 GCF_017591435.1 Portunus trituberculatus | reverse complement strand
TTAAACTATCATTGGAATCACGAGAACAAAACTGAAGGAACCATGCGTGCTTTGGGGTCCAAGGGGTCTCCAAGCGCACGGGTTCGAATCCTGTCCATGGTCCTAGTGTAGGTTGGGCTTCCTCGCTCGGGGCAACGGTTTCCTAGCGGGTGGGCTTTGAGATAGGTACATTAAAAAGTATTCCAGTGAAAACCCCAAGTGGTATAAAAAAAAAGAAAAAGAAACATGAAAACAAACAACTAATGGTCGTTTTTCAATGTGAAGGAAAGGAAGGAGGGAGGAAGACGAGATGGGAAGTTATATAGGAGAAAAAGAAGAGAAAGAGTGTAGGGGGGACGGAAGACGGAAGCAAGGATAAGGAAAATAAGTCGGTAAAAAGATTATGTGCCGTGTTTTAGTGGTGTGAGGAGGTGCCTATACCAGTGAAAGGGTTGGTAAAGAAAGTACCGAGTCTTGGTTATCTAAAATTCATTCAATTCATTACTAATACTGTTTGCCGTTAGCGAATTGGACTCAACCTTCTAATATGTAGCATAAAAAAAAAGGTGACAATAAAAACGTTACTCTTACATTACGTTTTCTTTCAGCAGTGTACTCTAGGTTAGGTTCCTTTCTCTGTTCCGCCTCTGGTCTCCTGTATCAGTTAATATAAAAGGAGTAATATCTATGGTTTTGACTTCCTGCCTCCAGTATCTTCTTGTACACTTAAATGAATGAATATTAAGGATACTTCCATTTCCTGTGCCGTTCCCTGTTTTCCTGCAGCCTTATACGCGTGCTGCAAATATGGTAAACTTTATGATGACGTAAGCGAAAACTATTGCAAAAATTCAAAGCATTACTGGCATGAATTACAAAATCTACATCCACAGCAAAAAAACATCTAAGATAAGCGATAAAACTATTCAAAGCAAGAGTTTGTTAATGGTTTGTGAAAGATTGCAAAAAGTGGTCATGAAGAAGGCGGCGGCTGGCCTATATAACGCGTCCAAAGCCCCTCAGCCTCAGTACACACGCTGACTCCATCACACCACCATGAATACCAAGGTGTGTGTGTGTGTGTGTGTGTGTGTGTGTGTGTGTGTGTGTGTGTGTGTGTGTGTGTGTGTGTGTGTGTGTGTGTGTGTGTGTGTGTGTGTGTGTGAGTGTGGGTGTGTGTTCTTTGAATTATGTAAAATACCCTAAACAAGTCCATAAAATCGGCCACATACTCATCCTTTTCCTGTTCTTACATCTCACCAGGTCTTCCTCCTTCTGGCCATGGCCGCCCTCGCCGCTGCTGACTTCAGCTACGGCAGGCCCGACGTGAGTCCCTCATGTTTGTTGTGATAATTAGTTGAGTTTGAGATGGAATCATGAACAACTTTTAACAATGCAAGAAGTAAATCTCACGATTGATTGGTTTCTATTCAGAGTCACTCCTTCGAGTCCTATGAGTCTGATGAGTCCAGCGAGGCCAAGTACGCCTTCCAGTGGGCTGTCAGGGACGACTCCACCGGCAACGACTTCGACCACCAGGAGGCCCGTGACGGCGACGACACCCAGGGCGTGTACACTGTGCACCTCCCTGACGGCCGCCGCCAGACCGTCACTTACGTCGTGGACGGTGACGACGGCTACGTGGCCGACGTCAAGTACGACGGCGAGGCTCGCTTCCCCGACTCCTACTCCCGCGAGTCCTTCGAGTCCCGCTCCTTCGAGTCCCGCGAATACCGCCCACCCAGGCCCGCCTACTTCTATGGCTCCAACGAGTCCAAGTAAACAAACAGACCATCATGAACACGTCTCCTGCTGGACACTCGACCTCCTCCACCGAGACTGCTATTTATTGTCCCTCTCATTGCTGACAATGAGAACCTGCACATTATTTATTGACAAATAAACTATGCAAACATTACCTAAATCTGTCAATGCAATGCCACTCACTGGAAAATATTACCAAACTAAAATCACGTTTAATGTTAGAAAGAAACATTGACATTAGTCTCACCTTAACAGCTGCACCCAACAATTAGACAGATTCGTGTGATACACAGATGACACCACACGCAACACTAACAGTAGTACACCAGCACGTCTGATCTTAGTGCTTGCCAGAGCATTGCCGACAATCAAAAAGGCAAATAGATTTACCAAAATATAACTCAATAAAAAGAAATATTAAAATAACGGTGATCAAGATGAAGATGACCATGATGATGATAATGACGACAATACCACCACCACCACCACCACCACCACCACCACCACCTGTACAACAACAAAGGAGGAATTTCTCACACGACAACACTAAACTTTACTCAGGCGATGAGACAGTCTGGAAGGTCGCGATAAGGATACCCAAGGCACTGTGAAAATGTGTAGAGAGAGAGAGAGAGAGAGAGAGAGAGAGAGAGAGAGAGAGAGAGAGAGAGAGAGAGAGAGAGAGAGAGAGAGAGAGAGAGAGAGAGAGAGAGAGAGAGAGAGAGAGAGAGAGAGAGAGAGAGAGAGAGAGAGAGTTTTATCAATATCACAATGTCATTCCACCTTCCTGCAACAAACAAAAACTGAACACACAAGACACGCAAAAAATGCCTCATAAAAATAAGGTGCCTTTTGCAGAGAGAGAGAGAGAGAGAGAGAGAGAGAGAGAGAGAGAGAGAGAGAGAGAGAGAGAGAGAGAGAGAGAGAGAGAGAGAGAGAGAGAGAGAGAGAGAGAGAGAGAGAGAGAGAGAGAGAGAGAGAGAGAGAGAGAGAGAGAATCCACGCAACCTCTAACACAAACAATTCTCAAGTCTTTATGCCACAAGGGAAAACCAAAACTCGTGTGCACGTCTGGTAAATACATTCCACACCTGCACTTCCACCAAGGTGAGCGAAGCGTAGGTGTGCTCAGGTAGGTAAGTACAGAGAGAGATCAGGTGTCTTGTCTCTGGTGTCTGAAGGCCTAAACGTATAAGCCTACGTAAGGGATTGAAGTGAATGAGTGAGGGAGTTGTCTGCAGAGTGGCTTGTGTTTGTTTATGTGTGTATTTGTATCAGTGTTTGGTTTGTATTTTCACTTGGCTGAGTTCAGTTTTGTAAGTTTTGTAATGTTCAGTCTTGTGATGGGAAGTTATTATAGTTTTCGTTAAAGTTATGTATTGTGTGCCCATAAGTTTCTGTAATGTGTGTGTGTGTGTGTGTGTGTGTGTGTGTGTGTGTGTGTGTGTGTGTGTGTGTGTGTGTGTGTGTGTGTGTTAACGGCTTGCCATAATATTCAAGATCAGGCAGAAATTTCAATGCACAATAGATACGTATCCAATTTCAATTCATCTGCTAAACATGTTGAGCTTTGAACGAACCTTAGATAATAATCCTGTTTCGTTATGTTTTTTTCATTCTTACAATACACCTCTTAAATTTCAGACTTATCTTGCCGATAGTCTTGAAATACAATGGTAGTTTCAACGCAGTATATCTATCGATCTCTTAGTATTGCATAAATCGATCTTTTAGTATTGTATATGTCGATCTTTTATATTAATATTTTTTACTAATACCTAAACTTTGCTGCACACTCCTACGCACGAGGAATGCAAAAACACGAGCCATTTAAATCTTCAAAGGTCCAGAATCACTCACACTAACCAGAAGAGATAAGAGTAAAATAGAAGTAAAAGAAAAAAAAAAACTAAAATTAATCAGGTGTTCATTATAGTTAAGAGTTTTCATTACATTTCGAGGTCAGTGAGTCAGATCCCCGTAACAGATTGTACCTTCTTGTCGCACTGTCAAAATGTGTATTCATCCTGCCTGAACTTTCACTTGTTTGAGCACTACCCTAATTCGCAAGTTACACACACACACACACACACACTTACACACACGTGCTGTATATGCACTACTAATATTCCTAATTTACTCCATTAGGGCAAGGTCAACAGTGTGACCTCCACGACGGAAGCAGCAGCAGGCAGGGCAGGGCCACCAGGTGAGCAAACAGGTGACCAGGTGTGTGTGGGTGTGTGCCTGTATACACCCGGTACACCCTTACTACACGTGCCTCCACCCACCAGCCATTCAGCACGTCCACAGGCTCGGGTAGGCCACTATATCAAAGGTGTTATTACCAAACCACTGCGATCAATACGGAGTTAAAATTTTTCTGCCTCCCTCTTTCGTTCCCTCCCTACCGTTCCCTCACTTCCTCCTCATCCCTCCTCCCTCGCCACCCACATTCCAGCACCCACACCCGCCCCCACCCTCAAGCCACCACCACACCCTTCGTTACCACACTCTTCCTACACCACACTTTCTCCCTCCTTTGCCTTTACATGGCTTGATTAACAAATGCTGGTATTTCTCTCACGCTCAATATCCATTATAGATTTTCCACTTTTTAATTAGTACAAAAAGGTCAAAAGATTACTAGGTATTGTATTGTCGAAATGTGACATTTTACCCTGAGCTGCAATGTGACAGGGCATAGCAGTACTGGTGGTGGTGGTGGTGGTGGTGGTGGTGGTGGTGGTGGTGGTGGTGGTGGTGGTGGTGGTGGTGGTAGTAGTAGTAGTAGTAGTAGTAGTAGTAGTAGTAGTAGTAGTAGTAGTAGTAGTAGTAGTAGTAGTAGTAGTAGTAGTAGTAGTAGTAGTAGAAGTAGTAGAAGAAGAAGAAGAAGAAGAAGAAGAAAAAGAAGAAGAAGAAGAACAACAACAACAACAAGAACAAGAGCAAGAAGAACAAGATGATGATGATGATGGTGATGATGAAGAAAAAGAAGAAGAACAAGAAGAACAAGAACAAGAAGAACAAGATGCAGAAGAAGAAGAAGAAGAAGAAGAAGAAGAAGAAGAAGAAGAAGAAGAAGAAGAAGAAGAAGAAGAAGAAAAGTAGAAGAAGAAGAAGAAGAAGAAGAAGAAGAACAATAAGAACAAGAACAAGAAGAGCAAGAACAAGAAGAACAAGATAATGAAAAAGAAGAAGAAGAAGAAGAAGAAGAAGAAGAAGAAGAAGATGAAGACGAAGAAGAAGAAGAAGAAGAAGAAGAACAAGAAGAAGAAGAAGAAGAAGAAGAAGAAGAAGAAGAAGAAGAAGAAGAAGAAGAAGAAGAAGAAGAAGAAGAAGAAGAAGAAGAAGAAGAAGAAGAAGAAGAAGAAGAAGCAGCAGCAGCAGCTCTGGAACTCCCTGTCTGTTTCTGTATTTCCTTCTTCCTACGACTTTACTTCTTTTACGAGGAGGTTTCAAGACATTTGCTCCTCAATTTTTGGCTAAATCTTTGCCACTCTTTAAGGGAACCAGCACTTCAGATGGACCTTTTTTCTAAGTATTTTGTTGCTCTTAGCTGGTTTTCCTCCTGTATAAAAAAGTAGTAGTAGTAGTAGTAGTAGTAGTAGTAGTAGTAGTAGTAGTAGTAGTAGTAGTAGTAGTAGTAGTAGTAGTAGTAGTAGTAGTAGTAGTAGTAGTAGTAGTAGTAGTAGTAGTAGTAGTTCTATACAGATAAGATGGATACAAAGCCAGTGTAATATTTATGATCACCGCCTCCTCTTCCTGCACTGACAGTAAATCTTTCCACACCTACAGATAATGACATCTGCGAACCATACTGCATGCACCTGAGGCAGACTCTCGCTGCCAGCCCCAACACACTTTAATTAGCAGACCTACTTTACCATAAACACACCTTTACAGTTTCACTCAAATGAATGACCGTCACCATTTATGTCGCTTGGTTCTTAAACACTCAAAGCCACAATGATGAGTGGAAGAAAACATCACTAATAACAATACTCAAATCACATCTACTTTAAGATGAATAATGGTAGTGCAGCGAAAAAAGAAAGTAAAAAAAGGCCCCCTCCTGCCCACCTAAATAATAGTGGGTCAAATCATGCAGAAATCACTTCAGAAATCTCTTTCCTTGAACAAGTACTGCTCAAGGTTATTCTCCACGGGGGCGCTCCACTTAGCAGGGAGCGAGGCTACGGGGCAAAAACTCAGTGGGAAGCGTATATATTGGAGGCAGCGAGCGGGACCCACACAGTCAGCAGCTGGACGCCAACCAACCACCATGAACGCAAAGGTGAACACCGCGCCATGCCACACCTCGCGGCATCCACTCACTCAGAAACATTCCCGGGAAAAGATAGAGAAAATGTCAAATTGTTGCGAGTTTACTTTTAACAAACGAGTTTCTTGGCGGAAGCAGCAACTCTCTCGTATCTCTACAAGGCGTAATGTGACCTTGTTCTATCAACACTTTGGATTTGTTCAAGCTTCTGTTCAATTACGTTTCTCGAAGTCACAATGTTTTCGCAACTACACTTGTTAATTGTTAAGAAGTTTTGATTCCCAACACGTGACTAATCCAGCGTTCCTCTCTTGAATAACAGATTGTGATCCTCCTCGGCCTGGTCGCCATGGCCGCCGCCGACAGTGATGAGTTCAGGGGTTACCGCGCCCCCAGGGTGAGTCTCAGCAGCAACACATTCAAACCTTGTGACATAAACAATAGTAACGAAAGAAATTTGTCTCTCTCACGGGACATGGATAATTCTTCGGTCACTAATAATGTTGCTTTGACAGGCATCCTCCGAGGAGTCGTACGAGTCCTACGAGTCCTCCGAGGCCCAGTACAACTTCCAGTGGGCCGTGGACCACGACCCCTCCAGCAACGAGTTCGGCCACCAGGAGGCCCGCGACGGTGACAACACCAAGGGCTCCTACTACGTGCAGCTTCCCGACGGCCGCCTGCAGCAGGTGACCTACTACGTGGACGGCGACTCTGGCTACATCGCTGACGTCAAGTACACCGGCTCCGCCTCCTTCGAATCCGACGAGTCCAACGAGTCCTTCCGTTACTACGGATCCAACGAGTCCAAGTAAATCAGACGCTGACCTCACCATTCTCCATGGACAAGGCCTGATGTGTACAAGTCCTCAACGTGACCTGTGATGGTCGTGTATCTATCTATTTATTTTTCTATTTATTAAACATCCTTCTCGCATGCTTTGTTTCTATTTCATTCTACCAAACCCTCACAAACAATGACGCGGCAAATGTCTCGCCTAGTTTCAAGTTTCAGCCAGTTCTGGTAGTGACAAGTGCGGCGAGGTGAGGAGATGCTCGGTGGTGTATAAGGCAGTGTAGCACATGATCACCCTTCTTAGACAGCCCTGCATGATATCATTGCTCTGAGCGTATATTCAGGTTTACTCACAGTGTCAATCCGAGTGCATGACCTTTCCAAACAATTAACAAAAAGCTGGTCACCTTAACTTGGGATTAATTCATGCCTCGAAGTGGAATGTGTGTGTGTGTGTGTGTGTGTGTGTGTGTGTGTGTGTGTGTGTGTGTGTGTGTGTGTGTGTGTGTGTGTGTGTGTGTGTGAACAATACAACTATGCTGATGGTAAGCAACAGAACATAACGGTATATTACTGAATGAAGAGAGAAGAGAGAGAGAGAGAGAGAGAGAGAGAGAGAGAGAGAGAGAGAGAGAGAGAGAGAGAGAGAGAGAGAGAGAGAGAGAGAGAGAGAGAGAGAGAGAGAGAGAGAGAGAGAGAGAGAGAGAGAGAGAGAGAGAGAGAGAGAGAGAATAATAAAAAAAAAACACATCAAGACATCAAACTAATAATAACAATAAAACACACACACACACACACACACACACACACACACACACACACACACACACACACACACACACACACTTGCACATCCCTGCCACTCAAGTCCAACACACCCATCACTGACACACTACTACTGGCTGCAACTATATTCCAGCTCTCCTCTTAAACACCTGTTATTAATATTCTTAACTTATGCAAATGGCGCACTGACAGGTACTGGTGTGGGGAACAAGGCCAGGTGGGAGAGAGAGTGGTGGCGAGGCTGTCTTCCTGTCTACCGCCCTGTCTTTTGCTAATTGAGGTTTACTTGTCTGTGTGTCTGTCAGTTTGTTTTTGTTTTGTTGTCTATTGCTTCGTCTATAGCTCTATCTATCTGTCAATTCCTCTGTTTATTAGCCTATTTTTCTGTATAACTACTTATTCCTCTCTCTGCCTGTCTATTCCTGTCCATCTGTCTGTTCTTAAGTGTACTTGCTAATACTCCTGTCTATCTTTCTGTTTCTCTATCTATTAATCTCTCTAGCTGGTCCCCTATTTTGTCTACCAGTTAAATGTTCTGTCTACCTGTCCTTTCCTCTCAATTGCCGTCTAGCCGTCTATTGTTCTGTTTACCTGTCTATCCACCTGTGTGCCTCGTGTTGCCGTCCATTACTACCTGTGCTTATTACAGGTAGCAGCGACTGACAGGTGTAAGATTGCGTGGTCAATGGTTAACCAGGCTTCTTTTTTTTTATTTGCCCTTCCTTCTCTCTCTCTCTCTCTCTCTCTCTCTCTCTCTCTCTCTCTCCCTCGCTAGCCTTCCTTTCACCTCATATTTATAGCGACGCTTACATAACTAACTAGAACACTCCACACTTAGGTATGCATATGCCTTCTTTAGCAAATCACTAAAGCCGTATAAGGCCTTGCCCGTCTGTATGGCACGGTGCTGCATCAGACTTTCTACTTACTCCACTCTCAATTCTTCCCACGTTACTCTGCAGAGGTTCCACTGATAAACTCCGGAGCTCTTTGCCTTGCTCCATTTTCCCTCTCTTCTCATGACTTTATTGATCTCATCCTTATTCTTCTCACGGTGTTAATTGAAGAGGCACCTTCATGCATATTTGCTTCGTGTCTATCACATCACTTATAAATTCTTTTAGTCTTTTATTTTCTGCTTGTTTTTACTCTCTGTTCTAAAACTTTCACCCGCTTAAAAGACACTTCAATGGATAACAAAAACAAACATCACACATCTACAAGTCACACCTAAAACACTACGCCTCCTGTTTTTTATCTTATCTATTTGTTCCTCTATCTGTTTTAAAATTTCTGTTTACAAACGAGAGACTAACTAAAGATTACAAAACGAGAACAAATAGGTACGCATCTTTGTCTTTCGTGGAGCGCTTCATTACCTAGCGTTACACTGCCTGCCGGAACTGTGATATCCTGGCACTCCATCAACGACTTACTTCAGGAGAAAATATTGTCCCATTACCCGAGCCATTGACCTTAGAAGGTGGGACTAGAGTCACTGGCCGGCCTTGGGAGGTAGCTTGTTGCTGGGATGGATGCGTGAGGGGCTGGCTCTGCGCGGGGAAAGGGACGAACGGTGTGAGACTAAGAGAACTTTACACTTTCCGGTTTATTGCCCCTCGCTACGGGATGAGAGGTAAAACAGGGTTCAAATCAGGGTGGCTAGTTTAGTTCAGGTGTCTTGAAACGTGTTGAAATAGCGATGAAATGGACGAAAATAGTTAGAAATGAACACAGCGGAGCAGCTCAAAGGCTTATCCGGCGTGGCTACAATGAACAGACAATATTTTAGTACTCGGCTGCTCTCCATCATTGTGATAGAAGGCTGAAAGGTTCATCAATAGTTCGGTCATGCATGTTTTCTTATTCATTAAAAAAACAATCGATTTCCTTTTGTTTTCCTAACCGTATTGCTTTAGATGACCATTCCTCAAGGATGTACGTAGTTATTAGTAACTCTTAAAATGCGTTGAAACCTATTCTTGCTTTTACTAGCAATTTCAATCATGAATTGATTTTAATGTTGCCACGTGTGTGTGTGTGTGTGTGTGTGTGTGTGTGTGTGTGTGTGTGTGTGTGTGTGTGTGTGTTTCACTGTTTGATCTGCTGCAGTCTCTGATGAGACAGCCAGACGTTACCCTACGGAACGAGCTCAGAGCTCATTATTTCCGATCTTCGGATAGGCCTGAGACCAGGCACACACCACACACCGGGACAACAAGGTCACAACTCCTCGATTTACATCCCGTACCTATTCACTGCTAGGTGAACAGGGGCTACACGTGAAAGGAGACACACCCAAATATCTCCACCCGGCCGGGGAATCGAACCCCGGTCCTCTGGCTTGTGAAGCCAGGGCTCTAACCACTGAGCTACCGTGTGTGTGTGTGTGTGTGTGTGTGTGTGTGTGTGTGTGTGTGTGTGTGTGTGTGTGTGTGTGTGTGTGTGTGTGTGTACTTTAGTAGTCAATACAGCTGCTATACAATTTCGGCTGACCTTCATAGGACATTACAAAATGGGAGTGGTCGGCGGCAGCCAATACGAAACTACATGTAAAAACTAGGTGAGCGACGCGCCGCTGCCGGTATATATTGCAGGCAGCGGCCGGGACCATCACAGTCAGCTTCTGCATCGACTCCACACACACCATGAACGCCAAGGTGACTAGCGGGGCCTCACTGGAGGCAGGATAAACACTGCAATGTTAACAGCACACCTGATCATAGTCAATCCGGCTCAATGAGTCTTTTGTCACGCTTGCCGTGCGTCACTTGTTCACTACCAATCCATCACACAAGGCGCCGTGACTCACTTCCTTCATTGTTCCTTGCAGATCGCCATCCTCCTCGCCCTCGTGGCCGTGGCCGTCGCCGACAGAGGCTACGGCTCCCACAGCGTAAGTTTTCATTCACTCTTGTCACACTTGGCTGCGTCTCTCGCAGCAGTCTGGTGACTGGTGATTGGTGACTGGTGACTGTAGGGAGATGAAACCAAACACTGACACTACTTCCTTCTTGTGTTGACAGTCCGAGGAGTCCTACGAGTCCTCCGAGGCCCAGTACAACTTCCAGTGGGCCGTGGACCACGACCCTCCAGCAACGAGTTCGGCCACCAGGAGGCCCGCGACGGTGACAACACCAAGGGCTCCTACTACGTGGAGCTTCCCGACGGTCGCGTCCAGAACGTTGCCTACTACGTCAACGGTGACTCTGGCTACATCGCCGACGTCACCTACACCGGCTCCGCTGAGTCCTTCGAGTCCGACGAGTCCAACGAGTCCTTCCGTTACTACGGATCCAACGAGTCCAAGTAAATCACCGGCTGCCTTCCTTTCCTCCTGCACCGACATGACGTGTTCAAATCTTCAGCGTGACCCTTGATGGTTGCGCATGTATTTATTTCTTTATTTATTAAACACTTTTGATGCATTCCTTGTTTACTTCCCAACATCTCTCAACACTGTGGCAGCAAAGCATACCCAGTGCCGGCAAGCTCCTCCACTTCCACACCGGTCACAGGAATTTTCCCATGGAAGTAAATATTTGTATTTTGGGCGAAACAAACTGATGATGATGAATACAAGGAACACGCAGTGGGATAAGGAATTACGTGTACTGATACGCTAGCAGCACTGAGGCGGAAAACTGAACTAATAATGATGATAACAACTGTGATAGTGGTGGTGGTGGTGGTGGTGGTGATAATTAGAAGCAGTTGTGCCATGGTTTCGCTACTGTAATTCCATACTAACACGGTGAGTCTAGTGGCCAGGTGGCTCAAGGTGGCTGGTACAATACACTGCAGGTGGCAATGTATTGCAATGCTTGTGTTGAGGAAAACAGAATAGAAACTACACAAGTATTAGAGCTAAAAATGTCAAATACTTGAATGAAGTAATAAAAAAACTAATGATTGTTTTTGTATGAGAATATTTATAAACAGAAAGACATTACGCAGTGATGCTGATATACATTGATAAGATATAAAAGCCGCGAGCGCGCGTGCGCGCGCGCACGTGTGTTTCTGTGTGTGTGTGTGTGTGTGTGTGTGTGTGTGTGTGTGTGTGTGTGTGTGTGTGTGTGAGAGAGAGAGAGAGAGAGAGAGAGAGAGAGAGAGAGAGAGAGAGAGAGAGAGAGAGAGAGAGAGAGAGAGAGAGAGAGAGAGAGAGAGAGAGAGAGAGTAACAATCTATTTCTCCTATTTTCCTGTATGCTGAGCGTTCTTGAATATACCTCTACATTCTAAGTTGCAATGGCTACCGCTTATGATTACAAATTCATTGAACTAGTTTGAATCCGGGTTTACGCAGTCGGGGCGCAGCTCACCCATTTAGTATTTGTCTTTGCTTCCGGTGGACTAGAAAGGGAAAACCTGGGGAAGGCAAAGTGTGGAAACCCGGACGTCACAGTAGCGGCTGTCTCGGGATGAGGGGGTGTTATCCTGCAAAGGATTGTGAGGCTTTGTCATGTTTCTATTTGTGTACTTACTAACATGTGACGAACGTGGGAGGCGAGATCTACCACTGGACATCATCCACAGCTGGGTGTGTCAGCCAAGAAAAGGTGAGTCGTCATAGGAGGATGTGTAAGCCAGAGTGTAGGGCATTTAGGTTCTTTAAAAGGCCAAGCGTGATGTCAACACAGCCTGAAATGTTGGCCAGACATCCAGGTAAAGATCACGTCCTGAACTGGGCAATGATCAGCAGACTTGGCGTCTTGAGCTTCTCTAGTCTCTGTGCACAGCTCTGTACAATCATTACATATTTTATACAAAGAACGAAGCTTTGAAAGGTGTTATTTCTCATCTTTTCAAGGCCAAGCTGTCGCTGTCTTATACAAGCTAACAAGTGGATGACAGGGAGACGAGAGATAAGCCCACAATCCGCTCCATCCTGTTCACGGCTTTGCCTTTACCTTGCTTTGCATTACAGCACTGTAGTTGATGATCAAGGAAATTCTGAGGAGAAAAAGTGGAGAATTCTGCCTAAAAGTCTTAAAATAGACGATGCATAAATAAGAAAAATGTAAAACCGTAACTTGACAATGACAACGTCCCATAACACTGATCACCCACCACTCTTCCAATCCGCCGGGCAATGCATGACTCGCACACACTGACACGTAAAAGTTCCACGTTGGTCCTATAATGTTTATCAAGAAGACGATAAAATACCACAAATATACAGTAAATTATACTCAAAATAAACAAAAAAGATGAAAGACGTATAAGGCAACTGACTATCACATAACTTTCACAGGTAAAACAGGTTTCAATTTTTAAGGCCATAATAATTTGCAAGAACCACACAAATTTAATAGTTTCTAAGAACCACGTGTGTGTGTGTGTGTGTGTGTGTGTGTGTGTGTGTGTGTGTGTGTGTGTGTGTGTGTGTGTGTGTGTAATTCACCTCGGTCGTCTGTTGGTCACCCAGCCAGTCTTTCCCATTACGGAGCGAGCTCAGAGCTCATAGACCGATCTTCGGGTGTGTGTGTGTGTGTGTGTGTGTGTGTGTGTGTGTGTGTGTGTGTGTGTGTGTGTGTGTGTGTGTGTGTGTGTGTGTGTGTACTTTAGTAGTCAATACAGTTGCTATACAACCTCGGCTGACCTTCATAGGACATTACAAAATGGGAGTGGTCGGCGGCGGCCAATACGAAACTACATGTAAAAACTAGGTGAGCGACGCGCCGCTGCCGGTATATATTGCAGGCAGCGGCCGGGACCATCACAGTCAGCTTCTGCATCGACTCCACACACACCATGAACGCCAAGGTGACTAGCGGGGCCTCACTGGAGGCAGGATAAACACTGTAGTGTTAACAGCGCACCTGATCATAGTCAATCCGGCTCAATGAGTCTTTTGTCACGCTTGCCGTGCGTCACTTGTTCACTACCAATCCATCACACAAGGCGCCGTGACTCACCTCCTTCATTGTTCCTTGCAGATCGCCATCCTCCTCGCCCTCGTGGCCGTGGCCGTCGCCGACAGAGGCTACGGCTCCCACAGCGTAAGTTTTCATTCACTCTTGTCACACTTGGCTGCGTCTCTCGCAGCAGTCTGGTGACTGGTGATTGGTGACTGGTGACTGTAGGGAGATGAAACCAAACACTGACACTACTTCCTTCTTGTGTTGACAGTCCGAGGAGTCCTACGAGTCCTCCGAGGCCCAGTACAACTTCCAGTGGGCCGTGGACCACGACCCCTCCAGCAACGAGTTCGGCCACCAGGAGGCCCGCGACGGTGACAACACCAAGGGCTCCTACTACGTGGAGCTTCCCGACGGTCGCGTCCAGAACGTTGCCTACTACGTCAACGGCGACTCTGGCTACATCGCCGACGTCACCTACACCGGCTCCGCTGAGTCCTTCGAGTCCGACGAGTCCAACGAGTCCTTCCGTTACTACGGATCCAACGAGTCCAAGTAAATCACCGGCTGCCTTCCTTTCCTCCTGCACCGACATGACGTGTTCAAATCTTCAGCGTGACCCTTGATGGTTGCGCATGTATTTATTTCTTTATTTATTAAACACCCTCCTGTATTTCTTGTTTACTTTCCATTATCTGAAGCAGCGAAATATTTTGCCAGCAATCTCCTCCACCTCCATAGCGGTTACATGAACCTACGCCTGGAAGTATACATTTGTATTTTGTGTGAAGCAAACCAGCTATTAAGACTACAGAGAACACACCATAGAATAAGGCAGTGGGTCTCAACTCGTTTCAGACAACGGACCACCAAAGCAATAAATGAGAAAAAGTGTACCATTTTAATTTTGTGCAGTGGTAAAGTCAATGGAACAGCACAGATGCTGCAAACTGCATACGTCTGCCCAATGCACCACATGGCATCGTAAGTGATCTGAAATACTTAAGTGTGATCATCCCTGTTGCTTTTTCAATGAAGAAATTTTGTTTTAGACAACAAATTTTAAAACCAAATCCACGTTGATACCTGTAAACAAGTCTAGAGTGAGTAATACCAGTAATGAACAGGGCAGTTCAGTGGCTGTCGATGAGTGGCCCGGTGGTCCGCAGGCCACGAGGGTTGGGCGACTCAGTACACTACAACGGGTTGTTTGGGGAACCCTCGAGAAGATACAGTGTGGAACGCCAGGTGTCGCAGTGGCTCTGTGTCCAAGAGTAAGGCATCAGTGTGGCACCTAACAAATCAACAGGATGGACCGTCACGTGTGTAATACAAGTACATATTTAGGCTGGTTATGTATAGCGGCGCAAATCTTGAGTATTAGTTACAGCTTAAACTTAGAATTTTCAAGTATTACTTAACAGCTTCAAGCTCAGCATTCATAACAAATTTCTTAAACAAAAATGAGATACATACACAGCTAAATAATCATTACAATCACAATATTCGTTCTAAATTTCGCATACAAGGTTTGTCAGCAAATACTGAGCGATTCCTGTGGGCGATCGTAGGAAGTCATCATGGGCCACCAGTTGGGAACCGCTGCCCTGAGGTGTTCTGTGCCGACGAGACGTGTTTACGTAATGTCCCGGCTTGTCAAGGCGGCTGGTTTGTGTCGCCAGTAATGAGTTTTATTTCTCTTAAGGAAAGCCACACCAACGAACAGTAACATGTATAGTATAGCTTGAAACGTGAATATCGGAATGAAATGATGAAAAATAAATGAGTAACTTTTGTTCAAGAGTACTAACAAGTAGTAAGAGAGAGAGAGAGAGAGAGAGAGAGAGAGAGAGAGAGAGAGAGAGAGAGAGAGAGAGAGAGAGAGAGAGAGAGAGAGAGAGAGAGAGAGAGAGAGAGAGAGAGAGAGAGAGAGAGAGAGAGAGAGAGAGAGAGAGAGAGAGAGAGAGAGAGAGAGAGAGTAATTTGCTTCATGTATTTTTGTGTGTGTTCCATGTACTTCAATACTTCCCAGCATTCCGTGGTGAAGCGGCTACCTCGCCTGGTTAGAAATCTACGGGACTCGGACTGAACTAGGGTTGGGCGACTCAGTACACTGCAATGGGTACTTTGGGGAACCCTCGGGAAGGTACAGTGTGGAAAGCCAGGTGTCGCAGCGGCTCTGTGTCCAAGGGTAAGGCATCTCCACCACAGGATCAGAGGGAAATAAGTCAAAAACGAGTCCAGGCTCACCTACGTATACTGTATGTTCCCACTTTACTTTTGACGCGTTGAAATACGTAGTCAAAAAATTTCCTAAGAGTAAAGTGTACAACGCTTAAAAAAATCTAAAAACTATACCAGATGAGAACAGGTTAACACAAACACGAAACCTGACAATGACACAGCACCTTATCACTTCATTTTGCCACACACTGACGAGCGATGCGCGAATTCCACAATCACTAACAAAATGCACTCTTTGCTTTTTATTATTTCATTGAACAAACAGGAACATACCAAGAATAAATTATCATTCTTATACAAAAAATACTACAAAGAGAGAGAGAGGCAAAAAATCATCATACAATCAATCAAACTATCAACAGAAGAGACAACGGATCTGAAATCATAATGCTATGCTAATTTCTAGCATTCACTCTGTGTGTGTGTGTGTGTGTGTGTGTGTGTGTGTGTGTGTGTGTGTGTGTGTGTGTGTGTGTGTGTGTGTGTGTGTGTGTGTGTGTGTGTGTGTGTGTGTGTGCTTTAGTAGTCAATACAGTTGCTATACAACCTCGGCTGACCTTCATAGGACATTACAAAATGGGAGTGGTCGGCGGTAGCCAATACGAAACTACATGTAAAAACTAGGTGAGCGACGCGCCGCTGCCGGTATATATTGCAGGCAGCGGCCGGGACCATCACAGTCAGCTTCTGCATCGACTCCACACACACCATGAACGCCAAGGTGACTAGCGGGGCCTCACTGGAGGCAGGATAAACACTGTAGTGTTAACAGCACACCTGATCATACAGTCAGTCCGGCTCAATGAGTCTTTTGTCACGCTTGCCGTGCGTCACTTGTTCACTACCAATCCATCACACAAGGCGCCGTGACTCACCTCCTTCATTGTTCCTTGCAGATCGCCATCCTCCTCGCCCTCGTGGCCGTGGCCGTCGCCGACAGAGGCTACGGCTCTGCAAACTGCATACGTCTGCCCAATGCACCACATGGCATCGTAAGTGATCTGAAATACTTAAGTGTGATCATCCCTGTTGCTTTTTCAATGAAGAAATTTTGTTTTAGACAACAAATTTTAAAACCAAATCCACGTTGATACCTGTAAACAAGTCTAGAGTGAGTAATACCAGTAATGAACAGGGCAGTTCAGTGGCTGTCGATGAGTGGCCCGGTGGTCCGCAGGCCACGAGGGTTGGGCGACTCAGTACACTACAACGGGTTGTTTGGGGAACCCTCACAGCGTAAGTTTTCATTCACTCTTGAGAGAGAGAGAGAGAGAGAGAGAGAGTAATTTGCTTCATGTATTTTGTGTGTGTTCCATGTACTTCAATACTTCCCAGCATTCCGTGGTGAAGCGGCTACCTCGCCTGGTTAGAAATCTACGGGACTCGGACTGAACTAGGGTTGGGCGACTCAGTACACTGCAATGGGTACTTTGGGGAACCCTCGGGAAGGTACAGTGTGGAAAGCCAGGTGTCGCAGCGGCTCTGTGTCCAAGGGTAAGGCATCTCCACCACAGGATCAGAGGGAAATAAGTCAAAAACGAGTCCAGGCTCACCTACGTATACTGTATGTTCCCACTTTACTTTTGACGCGTTGAAATACGTAGTCAAAAAATTTCCTAAGAGTAAAGTGTACAACGCTTAAAAAAATCTAAAAACTATACTAGATGAGAACAGGTTAACACAAACACGAAACCTGACAATGACACAGCACCTTATCACTTCATTTTGCCACACACTGACGAGCGATGCGCGAATTCCACAATCACTAACAAAATGCACTCTTTGCTTTTTATTATTTCATTGAACAAACAGGAACATACCAAGAATAAATTATCATTCTTATACAAAAAATACTACAAAGAGAGAGAGAGGCAAAAAATCATCATACAATCAATCAAACTATCAACAGAAGAGACAACGGATCTGAAATCATAATGCTATGCTAATTTCTAGCATTCACTCTGTGTGTGTGTGTGTGTGTGTGTGTGTGTGTGTGTGTGTGTGTGTGTGTGTGTGTGTGTGTATGCTTTAGTAGTCAATACAGTTGCTATACAACCTCGGCTGACCTTCATAGGACATTACAAAATGGGAGTGGTCGGCGGTAGCCAATACGAAACTACATGTAAAAACTAGGTGAGCGACGCGCCGCTGCCGGTATATATTGCAGGCAGCGGCCGGGACCATCACAGTCAGCTTCTGCATCGACTCCACACACACCATGAACGCCAAGGTGACTAGCGGGGCCTCACTGGAGGCAGGATAAACACTGCAATGTTAACAGCACACCTGATCATAGTCAATCCGGCTCAATGAGTCTTTTGTCACGCTTGCCGTGCGTCACTTGTTCACTACCAATCCATCACACAAGGCGCCGTGACTCATTTCCTTCATTGTTCCTTGCAGATCGCCATCCTCCTCGCCCTCGTGGCCGTGGCCGTCGCCGACAGAGGCTACGGCTCCCACAGCGTAAGTTTTCATTCACTCTTGTCACACTTGGCTGCGTCTCTCGCAGCAGTCTGGTGACTGGTGATTGGTGACTGGTGACTGTAGGAAGATGAAACCAAACACTGACACTACTTCCTTCTTATTCTGACAGTCTGAGGAGTCCTACGAGTCCTCCGAGGCCCAGTACAACTTCCAGTGGGCCGTGGACCACGACCCCTCCAGCAACGAGTACGGCCACCAGGAGGCCCGCGACGGTGACAACACCAAGGGCTCCTACTACGTGGAGCTTCCCGACGGTCGCGTCCAGAACGTTGCCTACTACGTCAACGGCGACTCTGGCTACATCGCCGACGTCACCTACACTGGCTCCGCTGAGTCCTTCGAGTCCGACGAGTCCAACGAGTCCTTCCGTTACTATGGATCCAACGAGTCCAAGTAAATCCAGATCACTTGACCTTCTCGCCCTGACCAGACACTGTCACTTGTCTGAAGATATTTTTTCTTCGAATTACGTCAATATCATCATCATCATCATGTTTATTTATTTGCATCCACATGCGCAAGGAAATAAATGACAATGCATAACTATGTCTTTTTATAGTACCTGTTATAAATCTGAGGAAGCCGCACTGTACACACAACATGTTTTGTTTGTAGCAACATCTACGTGCTTCTGCATAAGGACAACACACATAACACACCCCAAGCAGAACACTTGCCCAGTTTCAATGGGAAGCAAGAACTTCAGGGATGCAAAGCCCTCACCTGCACAGCGCGGTTCACTGTGTTTTGATATTTCTTATCACGTTTGCTCTTTATTTCATAGAAAAGGCAACCATGCAGTATTGGAAAGGTTATTTTTAAACCATAACATCTCTTACCACATTGCTCAGTGTGTGCAAAGTGCGTGAAAGGTGGCGGAGAAAAACCTAGTGCTTGAATACCACTATTAGTTGAGCTTCATCATTGCATCTTAAAACAAATATGCAACCTCTACATGATACAAGCTAATCTCTCTCTCTCTCTCTCTCTCTCTCTCTCTCTCTCTCTCTCGTACCATCCGCATTCTATGCTTTTGTTTTCTCTGTTGCGTTGTACTACCAGGCTGTCGACCTGCAAATATAGCGTCTGGAAAAGATAAGACTGATTGCCTCATAAGTATCATTATCGCACAATGGCAGAAATACCTTTATTTTTGTGGCCACACCGTTAAGTGAGAGAAAAAAAACATTGAAGTAAAGCGTACAATTTAAATCACTAACCCACTTCCCTTTCCCGCACACTTTTACTCATCGCTGAACGGCTCCAGAAAAAGTGAGAGAATGAGAGTGAGAGAGTACGTGGAGACCCCCAGAGGGCAGTGTGAGGCTGAGCTCTCCGAAGGTCGCGGCACATGGACTTGGCCTCTAGGACGTGTTGGGAGAGGGAGTGGTAAAGTGAGAGGGAGTGTTCCCATATCCCTCCTGCCCTCTCTCTCTCTCTCTCTCTCTCTCTCTCTCTCAGCTGGTTGTGAGAGGTAGGGGCGTGAGGGTGTGGTGTGCCTTCCGTCAGGTCAAGGAGGGCCGTTCTCACCTCTACATGGCCTTTCCCGCTAAACACACAACCTACTCCGCCACGCCAGGCTAATTAAGCAATACAGTGTTGTCATTCGTGGGTTGCTATCTATCAGGTTCGCTGTTACAGCACCGTGAATCACTCACTCATGATTAGTTTTCTTAATAATTCTCTCCGTACATAAACTGGACAAGGCCTGCAAAAAACTTAACTTACTTAATTGACACTCACTAAAAAGTGGCTGTAAAAAGTTATCTAGTTTATTTCTTATCATTGTTTCTTTACTGTTGAGAAAAGAACATTTGTGCCGTCGTGTGAACTTTAAGTGACCGAAGAGAAGCCTTACCGAGTTTCTCTCATGTCACTCGAGGCCCTAGGAAGTTGTAGGAGAGGAACGTGACAGCGTAGAGTTAATGCTGAGCTTCCATACAAAATGAAGGCAAGTCTACACAATCGGAAGAAATTGTTGCAACAACAAAAAATAGATGAATAAATAAAGAAAGAAAAAAATGAAAACAGAAAAAAAAGTAATTAGAATAAGAAAAATAAATTAATGAATACTAAAAATGAAATAAAAAAAATGCAAATGATGTCCATTTGGACAGGAAGCTTTCAGTGTTACCTTCTTCCAAGATGTAAGACGAGGAATTGACGGACAGTAATTGCTGAACAGAAAAGCTTAAATGTCACATGGATTTTTATTTTGACTTGAACAAATTACAACATCTTGAAATATTCTTTAACGACAATAAATAAACAAAAAGAGGACAAGAACTGAGTGTTGCTGAGCTGGTCGCTGGACTAGAAACGATCGTTTACTTGGACTCGTTGGATCCGTAGTAACGGAAGGACTCGTTGGACTCGTCGGACTCGAAGGACTCAACGGAGCCGGTGTAGGTGACGTCGGCGATGTAGCCAGAGCCACCGTTGACGTAGTAGGCAACGTTCTGGACGCGACCGTCGGGAAGCTCCACGTAGTAGGAGCCCTTGGTGTTGTCACCGTCGCGGGCCTCCTGGTGGCCGTACTCATTGCTGGAGGGGTCGTGGTCCACGGCCCACTGGAAGTTGTACTGGGCCTCGGAGGACTCGTAGGACTCCTCGGACTGTCAACACAAGGAAGAAGTAGTGTCAGTGTTTGGTTTCACCTCCCTACAGTCACCAGTCACCAGTCACCAGACTGCTGCGAGAGACGCAGCCAAGTGTGACAAGAGTGAATGAAAACTTACGCTGTGGGAGCCGTAGCCTCTGAACTCGTCGCTGTCGGCGACGGCCACAGCCACGAGGGCGAGGAGGATGGCGATCTAAAGGGGAACAGAACAGGTAAGTATTACGCCACTTGAGGTGCGAGGCAAAATCAAAGATTGTGGCGGATGGAAAGCAAGATATTTGTGTTAAAACATGAAAGAAATGAAGCTCTGCACTGTTCAGCATTGAAGCTGCGGCACAGTCACCTTGGCGTTCATGTTGTGCTGTGGAGTCGGTACGAAGCTGACTGTGCCAGTGGTCTCCTCGTCCACCAATATATAGGTGCCGGATTGCTCCTCCACGCCCACTTTTTACGCGGAGGCACACGCCCTGCTGCATTACCTGGTACTTTGCAATGCGTCACTGTACCATGTAATACATTTTATATAGTTTTTTCCCTCAAAGTCTACTGCGTCGAAGTTTTTAACTTCTTCCACTGATGGTCTTAGTAACCTGCAGTGGAGCAGGTTGTACTCAATGCACTTTCACTTATAATTCACTGTTGCCTTTCACTTGAGAAAAGAAAATCAGTCATTCAAAAAAAAAAAATTATTTTGATATTGTTCACTTTTCAAGTCACATTTCTTATCTGGCTATTGTAGTAAAACAACTGTAGATAACATATGCATGAAAAAAAATGGCCAAACTGAAGATAATGAATGGGTGGAGAACTAATCATAAGTCTCAGTCTTAACAAAAACGCTTTGAAATAAAATTGTTTTGAACAGTAAAAGCGGCACAGAACTCCAAACTCACCAGGTGAGGTGGAGTGACGTTTGCTACTTAACGAGATTCTTACAGCAGCCGTGTTGTCACGGGCACCGTAACACGACAAAAAACCATTCACTAAATTTGTATATCCGATAACAACTTGGGTGCGTGTTTGTGCATCAATGCTCTGTCTAATTTGTCATCCCTATTAGGGAGAAAAAAATAGTAATCGAGCAATTTTGATATATTCTTTATTCTTTTACGTGCAAAGAAAGTTTGGTAAATCATATAAAAATGTCCCCCAAAAGCAAAAACAAAAACAATCGCCTGCTTATGTATCATTCCCCAAAAGAGATCATAGAAAAAGAAAACCCAGACAACGCACAGACGAGTAAAAAGAGATGAAAAGAAATCAAACTGCTTGGCTTGAGGGAAAGGCAAGTCATCCATCACTGCGGCGCTGCGGGAGGCTGAGGGTTTTTCAGACACTCAACCAGCGCGGGGCTGAGGCAGTGGGACACCACAGACCACAGACACTGCTGTTATCGATCAGGCCAGGTACAAGTAAAGTCACAACACGTGCTATTATTATGTTTTTATTCATATTTCAACAGGGCTGAGTTAAGTTTTATGTCTCGTTTTTTAATATTGTTTTATTTTGTTTTCCTTAGAATATTTTTTAGCGCACGGTATCTCTGGCAGACCTGCGCATTGGTATGTGGGAAGGGGACACTTGATCTCCATAACACTTTGAACATTGAAGCACAACATTAAAGAAGTGAACGTCAATCTCTTCATACCGCCTGCGCCTCCACGCCACCAGGCACGAGGACACAGGAGCGAACAGTGACTACAATCCTCAGGGAGGAAATGATGCCTTAACCTCTTCAGTACTGGGACGCAATTTTACGACGAATTTTGGGTATAACTGGACGGTTTTATTTACATTATGAAGGGTCTATGGAGGTCAGAAGATTAATGGCCCAGAGTATTTTAATCACCACATGAGTTTTCTGAAGCTGTTTAAAATGGCCAAATAGTAACCAGAATGAATATGAAGACACGTCATGGTACTGAAGAGGTTAAAGTAAACTAACAAGGAGCCACAAACACGCCCCTCACTCACTCACTCACTCATTCATTCACTCACTCACTCGCTCACTCCCTGCCAGCAAATTCAAGTCCCTCTCACCTGAAACATCTTTTTTGTCCCTTTCACCATCTATCGACAGCTTTACCCTGACGGTGTGCAAGGAAACACACCACGTTTCATCACGGCTCATAACCCACATTCCTTCCACTGCCCAGGATTTCCTCACCCACACAACGCACTCCTTCCTTGGCTAGCGTGTCGCCGCCGTGGGAGGCCTGCTTTCTCTATCCCCACCAGTAACACTGCACACACCACACGTTAGCTAACACCTGACATCACCGCCAGTGTAGTCCTTGTAAACCTGAGAAAAATATGTTTAGAATAAGTATCTGAATTCACAAGATGTAAAACAAAGTAAAGAGAAAGACAGGTAAGTAGGCAAGCATGCACGCACACACGCACACGCACACACACACACACACACAAACACAAACACAAACACACACACACACACACACACACGCCCGGTAGCTCAGTGGTTAGAGCGCTGGCTTCACAAGCCAGAGGACCGGGGTTCGATTCCCCGGCCTTTCACGTGTAGGTGCTGTTCACCTAGCAGTGAGTAGGTACGGGATGTAAATCGAGGAGTTGTGACCTTGTTGTCCCGGTGTGTGGTGTGTGCCTGGTCTCAGGCCTATCCGAAGATCGGAAATAATGAGCTCTGAGCTCGTTCCGTAGGGTAACGTCTAGCTGTCTCGTCAGAGACTGCAGCAGATCAAACAGTGAAACACACACACACACGCGCACACACACACACACACACACACACACATACACACAGAAATAAATAGCAAATAGGATGATATTCACATGTATATATTCCCGTCACATCCTGAACTGGTACCAATCAAGCAAAGAAAACGGGGCATGGACGAGCGAGAGTGGCGGGCAGACTAAAGAGTTTCAGTAGCACCAGGCAGCACCGCCCACCACGATGACCACAGGAGGGCGCGGCGCGAGGACCAATACCGCCACTTTTAATATATTTTTTTATGAGTTTAAGCTCTGGTAACAAACTAACCTCGTTCTGAAGGGCCGTATGAGTCAAGTACGTGCCTCGTGTTGAAATCCCCCTGTAGTCTATAACACTATTTTCACCCACTGAGTTGTTTTTGTGGCGATGTATTTGTATGCACACTGTACCGCCCTTGGTCTACTAAAACACCCCAGCCTAAAGACTCTGCTCCAAATTGCCTGCTCTTCATAAGGAGTTGAAAATTTTATGCGCCTGTAAATGATTCTATACAGTCATAAGAACGTTTCTTTTTACATCGTATTTATTAAAGAGGTTAGACAATTAGAGAACCTTAAATTGACGTAACTCCAGAAAATGTACAATGACTCAAAGGAACATTCATGTATAACACAACAAGAACAACAAGAACGTGTACGATAAACTGCTTCCTTTCGCAATTTTTCATGTGGTGTAGGGACTGAAGTTTAATGTTTGGCTTGCACACACACACACACACACACACACACACACACACACACACACACCGGTAGCTCAGTGGTTAGAGCGCTGGCTTCACAAGCCAGAGGACCGGGGTTCGATTCCCCGGTCGGGTGGAGATATTTGGGTGTGTCTCCTTTGACGTGTAGGTGCTGTTCACCTAGCAGTGAGTAGGTACGGGATGTAAATCGAGGAGTTGTGACCTTGTTGTCCCGGTGTGTGGTGTGTGCCTGGTCTCAGGCCTATCCGAAGATCGGAAATAATGAGCTCTGAGCTCGTTCCGTAGGGTAACGTCTGGCTGTCTCGTCAGAGACTGCAACAGATCAAACAGTGAAAACACACACACACACACACACACACACACACACACACACACACACACACTCTGATAATAATAATAATAAAACAAAGCAGAAACAAAAGGCAGCAAAAAGCAATGACAACAGTGTGTAAATCTCTCACTTTCCTTATAAGACTAACAATTTGTGAGCTCTTAATTTCAAATATAGTTAAAAATCCATTTTTCTCTATGCACGAAAGAAAAAAGAATGAAAAAAAAAAACACAATAATCCTGCTTGTTTAAAAGACAAGAATGTTAACGAAGCAGAATGAAACACCCTGACAGTCTGGTTTAGTCTGGTCAAGTATTTCCTGCAATGATAAGGCAATCAGCACCCGGCACATTTACTAAGGGTGTGGCTGCGGCTTGCAACACGCCTTTCTCAACCTTACGGGCATCACATCCACACCCGGCTGTCCCTTCCACTCCTCAACACGGGTGCGGTATGTGTTACGACCCGCCTCAATACACCTGGTTGCAGTAACACAGGTGTGCCCTTAGGAAATGGTAGGGCTGCTGTGTGCTACTTTAACCCCCTTCAATACTGAGACGCATTTTTACCATGATTTTTGGGTATGATTACACGATTTGATTTGCGTTAGGAAGAGTCTATGGAGGTCGGATTAATGGCTTGAGTCTGTACTATTTTAATCCCCCACATAAGTTTCTGAAGCTGTATAAAATCACCAAATATTAACCAGAATGAAGAGGAAAACGTGGCATGGTACTGAAAGGGTTGAAGGTCTGAGTGTTGCTGGGGTGTCTGGCTTCATCCTCCCTCCATCCTTCCTCTGCGTAATATTTTATTTTCATTGTTTGTTTATGTCAAACTTTTTTTTTTTTTTTTTTGTAAAGCTTCATTGTAGTGTTGGCTTCTTTTCCCTTCATGTTACTTTAGATGATTAGTTAGACTGTTTTTTTTTCTTACACACACACACACACACACACACACACACACACACACACACACACACACACACACACACAGACACACACACACACACGACACACACACACACACACACACACACACACACACACACACACACACACACACACACACACACACACACACACACACACACACACACACGAACAAACAAACACACACACACACACACACGAACAAACACACACACACAAAAAAAAAAAAAAAAATAAAAACACACACACACACACACACACACACACACACACACACACACACACACACACACACACACACAGACACACACACACACAAACACCACGTGCCACTAACGTCTAATATCTTCGCTCCCTCATAAGGCATGAGCTGCATGATTATATTTTGCATATGTATAATTTTTCTTCATTATACATCGGTAGTTCCATTAATACTTTCCTTCGCCCCAAAAATAAAGCCGCCGCACATGTAAATACAACGCAGGTGACTGCCCTACAAATGCCGCGCAGCAGATGGTGTAACAGTCAGTCCGTCGGTATTAAAGTTACCGTATTATATTCTTTGCTGGCGTGGTGTGAAGGAAGGAAGCAGAGAAAGGTCGCCTGTCCCGCACCACAACGGCTTTACGGCAAAAGTCACTCCTTGAATGCTAAGGCAGAGACGGATGGTGACTCACAACAAACGTGAGGGCAGGCGGCGGCGCAGAGGTCACCGCACGGACGTAATGAACTCACGAGTCCTAAGTTCAAATCCCGCCGTGTTAATGGGATCCTGGAGCGGTCAGACGTCAACTTCGTGCCGCCATGAGTCGTGACGCAGCGCAGCGGTGGGTGGCTGCGAGGAGTGGAGGCCCCGGTTCTCGCCAGCACAAGGAGGGGCGGCAGCTTTCACTGAGGTACCCATAAATAACTAAAACAGGCCACTAAACAAAATACTCACCTTGAATGTGTTATATTTAACGTCTTGGGCAGCGATACAACATCGTTACTGCAATACTTTCACTCAATACTACGCCAAGGTCAAAATTTTGTACTAAATACACATAAATCAATAAAAAAACTAAAATAACTGGCTAGGTTTGTATGTTTGCACCTGAATACTCGTACAACCCATGCATGGATCAAATTTTCTCTATAAAACTTGAAATCATTACAAAACAAGACAAATATTTCAAAGCAATCCTCAGTACTCAAGGTAAGGCTTCCAGTCATTCCTTAGAGCCGCTGCGTCACGAGTCCCGCTATCACCGCCCGGCTCTAGTCAGAAGTCGTGACTTAAGTGACGTGAAGATGTAGCGGTGCGGTAACTCGTGAAACACCTGAACGCGCGCCAGACACACAGCGGCACGTGTTACCAAGGTGAGCACGTGCCCCCTTGCGTAAAGCCGCCCCCTGGCCCCCCACTGCCCCCACAGGTCCCACACCACCTCGCTTTCTTCCAGCGCTGCCGGCAGACGCACCAGCCCCAGCCGCGTGCAGTGAGTGGGTCAGCTGCCTCACTCTCCTGTGCTCTCGCTGATACTCTCCCCTCGTCAAGGTCACGGTCGATGTTGCTGAGTCAGTCAAAAAACTCGTCTTCTGTAAAGCATTGAAAGCAGCGACGCGTTCACCCTGGAGGCGTCCCGGTGATTCTGAGTCTAAAGAAGGTCGATATTGATGCTGTGTAGCGGGAACATGAGTGAGTCAGGAGGCGTAAGGAGGCAGGCTGGGCTTAAGGAAGTATAGGAGCAGGCGTTGACCCGGAAAGACGCGAGTCACTAGTGGGGAAGTTGTTGACGTTAAGCTGAGGTTAAAAAAAGAACCAATGGAAGGCTGACTCAGTGATATTTTTTTTTATTTATTTATCTATTTTACGTTATGGCCTATAGCACCTGTAGGAATACTTGAAGAGTATATGTGGGAAACGCTGTTAAGCTTCCGCCTATTAGTGGCGCATGCAATTTTATTTATAGTGGTACCCATATTAGGGCACATATCATCATCCAACCGCATCTTGGGTGTAACCACCTAGAACCTGGGTATCATGGTGACATGTAGGTAACTTTAAACCACTCGACAAATGGCATATCTTCAAAGCGCTATGTGGTGGGATTCGAACATACGCGTAGACATCTGCCCAATCCCAGGCTCACCATCTTATCCACTACGCCACCGCCTCCCTAACCGTGTGGGGGAAGATACTGGCGATAAGCTGAAGTTAGGAGAAGGAAATATCAATGAAAGGCTGACAAAGTGACAGAACTGATGACTCAACAGTGTGGTTCCTGGTAGGGCGAATGACTGATGGGTTGTAATACAGAAGCAATAGTAAGTGGAAGTGAGAAGGTATATATGTAACCAATGGCACGTGACGCTTCAAAGACCCCGCTGCAGGAGGCTCAAGGTCGAGGAGGTTAGGAGGCTTAACAGTCTGGAAAAATCTGCTACTATTAATTATGTTGTCCTAAAAAGGCATAACACACAACAATTAAAGAAAGTCGGGTAAACAACCTTGTACACCACAAACAACAAGAGAGAGAGAGAGAGAGAGAGAGAGAGAGAGAGAGAGAGAGAGAGAGAGAGAGAGAGAGAGAGAGAGAGAGAGAGAGAGAGAGAGAGAAGAAAAAAATGCGGCTAATGTCTAATGTGGAAATTTCAACTCTATTTCAATGCAGCGAAAGTATCGAGTGAACTGTTCTGTTTACCTTGTTGCTCCACCGCTCCCTCCCTGCACATGCTCCGCCCAAATCAGACCAATTGCGACATCCCAATAGAAATTATGAAGGAGGGAGGAGGAGGAAGAGGAGGAGGAGAAGGATGTTGATGCCGCAAGTCCGTACCTCTCTGTTAATCATCACACGCACTAATGAACGCACACACAGACAGCTACCAAGGCCGCCTCCTTTACTTTTTTCCCCTACTTTTGATCAGTCGCACTTTATCTAGGTGAGAAGCAAATAGTTAAACGCTTGCCTCACCTGGGCATCTGAGTGACGGTCAAGGTCAGGGAGGGAACACCTGTGATTGCTTTACCTACGTTGCTTTTGGAAATGTAGGTTAATTGTTCGTAGTTTTTCGTTAAATGAAAGTTAGAGGGCCAAGGTGGTCACTGTTGCTAGAAATTTGGGGTGTTTAGAGTCAGCTTCTTAGTTGCACAGGTAGGTAAGTAGGTGGGCAAAGGCAGGTAACCATGTAATTTGCTAGGTAGGTGAATAAATACATAAAAAAGTAGGTAGGTAAGTAACATGGTAAATAGGTAGGTGGATAGACGGGTAGGAGGATGGATAATTGGGTTCCCAGACAGTTAGAAAGGTGGATAAACAGTTGAATTAAAGTGCATGAAATATTAGTATGGGAAGAGTGAGGTGCTTAGTGTTTGTGCAATGATGGATGTGGAGTGCATGAGACAGGAGGAGAGGAGAGTGGGAGGAGCAGTGGTGAGAGAATGCAACACATATCTCGGCGACTTCACTGAGCAAGTACGTGCGTAGAGTGTTGCTTACGGTCTGGCCTTCAGTACCACGATCGACTGCTGGACCAATAACTAAAACCAATAGAGCTAAATCTATTCGTGAACCTGCACCTTATTGGGCCTTTAATTACTTATCTATCATATCGCACTTGTGTTACCTTTAGCCGGTGCCTCTCCTATTTAAACTAAAATAAGTAAACTGGCCAACTCCATTACGACTCTTTTATATTGAGCTATTTATCAGGTGGGGGGGTACAAGAAATCAAGGGCTTTTTTTTATCATTTTTTTTCTTAGACTTTTTTACCAGACTCTTTTACTCAAGGCACTCAGATAGTATGGGGACTAAAAGACTACTACTACTACTACTACTACTACTACTACTACTACTACTAGTACTACTACTAATACCTGTAGACTCCTTCCAGAAGGTGAATACTACGGTCCTGTCAATAGTGTTCATACACTTCAAAATACAACTATATAATTGTCGTGATCCGAACTGTTGCACGATGCTGCTCAAATTCTCTGGTTATTGCTTATAAATACGCGAGTTTTTTCTACCTTTACTTTAACAAAAATAATATTTATACATAAGATGTTCGATACGGCGCAGTCGAATGACAATCACAATTTGTTCATGTAGGTATCCCACATAATTACAACTCTATGATTACAAACGCATCATTGAAATACCTGTGATCATCTCAAATTAGGTGATTATTTGTATAAGATGCATTCCTGTTTGCTGAATGAGGTCGTTTGTTAAATTTGCGGCTCTAAATATGGTCATCTGACGAGGTGATGATGAATTAGATGTCAGTGTGTTTTTTGGAGTGGTGATGAAGACTGGTGCTGATGACAAAGGTGGACCTCTGTTTATAGTGAGAAATTCTATTTAAATGTTGCTGTCTTACATATTTCTGACATACTTATAGTTGTCAAGGTATAAAGATATGTATGTAATTTTGTTATGCTGATTATAAATGGTGATGATGATGATGATTAAATCTTCAACATGTGTCAAATAGCCACTCTGTTAATACGTTGCGACGTCTTCAGCTGTTTGGCACCACGCCCTTTATGCACTGAAGACTAAGGTAAAGAGAGACAGAGCCGCAGCAGGAGTGATTCAAGGTTATGACAGTAAAAGTGCGGACCAGTTGCTTAACGTGGGTAGTGCTATGTTTACTGCTCGCCGCGAATCAAAATAAAAACCGTAGACAAAATTCTGACCATCCTTTTTTCCCAACGCAAGATTGGTCAACAAGGGACGATGGGATGAGAGAGAGAGAGAGAGAGAGAGAGAGAGAGAGAGAGAGAGAGAGAGAGAGAGAGAGAGAGAGCGCCGGCTACCCACTGCCACGGCCGGTATATAATGCAGGCAGCGGGTTGAAGGATCACAGTCAGCTACCACACCGACTCTACCACACACCATGAACGCCAAGGTGAACACCACGGCCCTGCATTGCCGTGGCCAAGCTAAGGGCGAGACCCGTGAAAGAAATATCAAAATCTCATCAAGAACTTGTTATACATTTTTCTTGAAATTATCAACTGTTAAATACATTGAGTCATGAATTACTTGTGGCACCGTGACTCACTTCTTTCATCGTTCCTTGCAGATCGCCATCCTCCTCGCCCTCGTGGCCGTGGCCGTCGCCGACAGCGACGAGTTCAGAGGCTACCGCGCCCCCAGCGTAAGTTTTCATTCACTCATGTCACACTTGGCTGCGTCTCTCGCAGCAGTCTGGTGACTGGTTACTGTAGGGAGGTGAAACCAAACACT
Source organism: Portunus trituberculatus (assembly GCF_017591435.1). NCBI lineage: Eukaryota > Metazoa > Arthropoda > Malacostraca > Decapoda > Portunidae > Portunus > Portunus trituberculatus. The sequence continues at coordinate 8,923,075 of NC_059263.1, read as the reverse complement.
GACACTACTTCCTTCTTGTGTTGACAGTCCGAGGAGTCCTACGAGTCCTCCGAGGCCCAGTACAACTTCCAGTGGGCCGTGGACCACGACCCCTCCAGCAACGAGTTCGGCCACCAGGAGGCCCGCGACGGTGACAACACCAAGGGCTCCTACTACGTGGAGCTTCCCGACGGTCGCGTCCAGAACGTTGCCTACTACGTCAACGGCGACTCTGGCTACATCGCCGACGTCACCTACACCGGCTCCGCTGAGTCCTTCGAGTCCGACGAGTCCAACGAGTCCTTCCGTTACTACGGATCCAACGAGTCCAAGTAAATCACCGGCTGCCATCCTTTCCTCCTGCACCCTTCCCTCCCCTACTAGTCTTTCGCAGCAGTGCACAATGGCTGCTGAGTTCCATCTCATTCCGTTATTTATTATCATTAAATAAATTATTCTGCATTATGTCTACGTTTTCTTGACTTTTTCGTTCTTAGCCACACTAAGTGTATGGGCGAGGACTCTTCCAGCATGTTGTCCTCAAACATCCACAAAAGATACTAAAACACCCTCTACTGCCACATATTCTTCATATTCGTCACCTCGAGTGTCACTCCGTTGTTGTATCGCCATTAAGTAGAGTAACCTGCTAATCGTCATTTGTACTTTTCATTGAGCTATGCGTTTCTTTTCTTCACCACAAGAAAGTGTGTTTGAATATGAACAACTTCATAAGCTTGAAAAAATATTACTTAGAAAGTTGATAGCCGTAGGGTAGTTTTGTACTGGAAAAAAAAAAAAAAAAAAAAAAAAAATATATATATATATATATATATATATATATATATATATATATATATATATATATATATATATATATATATATATATATATATATATATATATATATATATATATATATATATATATATATATATATATATATATATATATATATATATAATACCAGTTAGGAACATGACGATATACACACAGATAAAACCATAAGAAGAAAATGAAGTACATGTGTAGTTGTGCAGCACAGGCTATGATAGAAAAAAAATGGGAAGACGAGGCAAAGTTAAGAGGAGTAAGAGATAAATTCTGTTGAGAATTGACAGCTTACTGCTTAATTAATTGAGTGATTACTTGATTGATTGACTGACTTGCTGATTCGATAGTACCTAGTGCAGGACCAAGACGACAAACACGACACGCAGATCTAGCACGGTGATGGAGAGGCACACCACATCACGAAACGCGACCACCACAACAGTGAACAACCGCAACCTTGCTCCTTACGCACAGCTCTCCAAATGGTACTGTTGTGCGGCGCGAGTGACCCTGAAAGGACACGACATTCCTGTTAAGACAACACTTTCTCTCCAGCTGGATCATATAACTCCCTATACCTGCTTCTGTATTTCCAGCTTCCTTTGCTGAATCCAGTTGAGAGGGAGGTTTCGAAACGCTCATCTCAATCTTTTGGACCTGCTCGGGGTCTGGCATCTAAATTGGTGTTTTTCTTTAATCGTTTTTGTTGCCCTTGGCCAGATTTTCCCTCTTACATAAAAAGAAAAAGAACTTCTACAGACATCCTACACATGATGCATTTTCATGATGGATAAGTAAAATAAGTAAATGAACAACCAAATCAATGCCAGTTACGCTAGCTGTACTCCACCGCTGCGTCAGTCATTAGACACGAACATAAGAAAAAGAAGGAAAGCTGGAAAAAATGTAAGGCCAACACTGCGATGTCCCTGCATGAAGCATAACTATCTATACACCATCGTCCTCAACAACAAATCAATGTAATTTTCTTTCAAACACTAACAACCTCCTTCATTCATCATCACTCTATTTGCGAGTCAATTTCTTTCTATCAGACCTGGAACCCTCATTTTTTTTTATCTTATCCTGATAACTGACCCTGAAGATTTTGTTTATGCCAATACGTGGATAAATCACAAAGCACGTCTGGATAAATGACTACACTACACAGCTCCACCATACTGTTTATAAATTCTTATATTAATTTTACTTATTAAGTGGCCCGAGGGAGGTTTTCTTGAAAGCTAATTATCAAGGGAACTAAAGATTACGAGTTTATAAATAGAAAGTTTTAAGCCAATAAATAATTTGGTTTGTGTTAATTTCTACTTGCATTATCACTCACACTATATCTAGTTATTTCTAGGGACAATCGGACAACAGAACTGTACATAACTGGATCAAGGAGGGAACTTGATTTCTGCTATAGGCCAACGAAAAAAAAAAAATATATATATATATATATAAAAAAAAGCGAGGCACAACTCTAGTCAGGGAGGCAGCCAAACGTTTTCACCTGGACGAAGCTACTTTCTCTGTATTGGCGTACTAATTCATTCCTTTCAATTCTTTGATTTATCTATCATCTATCTATTCATCTGTTTTGATTTTATTAATTACCTATGTATTAACGGAAGAATAAGTGAGTGAGTATTTATTTACTCAACTATTTATTCGTCTATCTATATCTGATATTTTCTTTTTAAAGTGTGAGTCCCACGTCATATTATTGTCCACCTATTAAATCAGCGATACCACGCCACACTCACCATTGCCTCTCTCAAACATAAAAATGAGTAATTATCTCTTTTCAAAGCTTCATTTTAAAACTTTCACATTAGCAATCTTACACTTGCAAACTGCATATCAGATCAGACATGTAAGTAACTGTAAACATAAATGAGTATATGGAAATGGGGCACGTATACAAGATCAGGACTTAAAGTACACATACAAACAAAAAAAGTTTACGGTAACCATTTCTTGTTCAAACACACTAATATCGTCACTTCAGCCTGGCAATTGGTCAAACAGGAGACGAAACGACGCCTCCTCGACAAAAACTCGGCCCGGTGCTCGCCGCTGCTGGTATATATTGGAAGCGAGGGCCGGGACCATCACAGTCAGCTTCTGCATCGACTCCACACACCATGAACGCCAAGGTGACTACTGGGGCCTGGCTCTGCTGTGGCCGGGATGAGGGCGTGGCTCCTCACAGCATTTAGAAAGGCTCGGAAATCTTCGTCTTGGATTTGCCGTCTGTCACATACATCCACACAGGAACTACCTACTTGTGACGCCGCGCCTGACTCATCTCGCTCACTGTTTCTTGCAGATCGCCATCCTCCTCGCCCTCGTGGCCGTGGTCGCCGCCGACAGCGACGAGTTCAGAGGCTACGGCGTGCCCAGGGTAAGCTCACCAAACACTGTCATTGTTCTTGTCCTTGGATGTGTCTCCTGCAGCAGTCTGGTGGGTCTGTTAGGTGTCTGTCCATTGCCTCAACTAACACAACACTGTTCCTTGTGTCGCCAGAGATCCTCTGAGTCCTTCGAGTCCTCCGAGGCCCAGTACAACTTCCAGTGGGCCGTGGACCACGACCCATCCAGCAACGAGTACGGCCACCAGGAGGCCCGCGACGGTGACAACACCAAGGGCTCCTACTACGTGGAGCTTCCCGACGGTCGCGTCCAGAACGTTGCCTACTTCGTCAACGGTGGATCTGGCTACATCGCCGACGTCACCTACACCGGCTCCGTTGAGTCCTTCGAGTCTGACGAGTCCAACGAGTCCTTCCGTTACTACGGATCTAACGAGTCCAAGTAAACGCAACCACCACCGCAACCTTTCCTTCCTGGCTAGTCTCCCGCAGCACAGACACAGCGGCTGCTTACCTCTGTCCCATCCTGTTATTTATTGACCTATTTATGATCATGAAATAAAACATTTCGCATCATATCCACGTGTGTTTACCATTCCTGCCGCCTGGACACACTCACAGGACAGGTGAATACTCTCCTCCCTCGTGCTGTCCTCAAACACAGCACAAGCTGCCCATGTGACTTCTACTATCGCCACTTTCTCATAAACGTCAGCTGTACCACTGCTTTGTGTCCTCAGTGTTGGGAGGCTTCTAGATCAATCAATATATTAACCGATCAGTGACTCAGTCATCACCAGTGCACTGTCCTTTGACTTAGTTTTCATTTTCTAATTATCAATAGTATTCTCGGTGTGTGCACTCATGAAAGCCACAATTAGCCTGGTTCATGAATAGAAAATGTTAAGAAGAAATAAAACCAAGTACATAAAAAGAATAAAAAACGAAATACTTGCATCAAGATGTGCAGAGTATTGGTACTTTGTATATCACATAAGGTGGAATGAAGAATAGTGATTGATCAGTGCTCGGTCATCATTAAGTTTTTGCATCAACATAGTTTTGTCTCACCACTAGAGTGAAATGGAGAATGGTGAGGGTGGGAGGAAGAAGACTACCAGCATGACTCAAACATTCAGCTCACTTCCTTCGTCATGACCTCCATGCATCAGACATCACGAAATGCTAAGTCACTGTAACGTGTTCGATGTGTCAGAATTCACATCTTTCCCTCCCAGTTACTCACTGACTGACTGATAAGAGAAGATGAGGAGGCGCGGTGCAGCTAAAACTTCAGCAACAAACCTACAGACTATATGGTCAACACTATGGATGCAATAACAGATCAATCCATACATTGCAAATCAAAACCATTGATTTGCTTTTTGATCGGTATTACATTTTTTTTTCTATAGATGGCGCGCCACATTTCCAACAGGACACATCTACAAATTTAGCAGTTTTTAGAGTTATGACATATTTCCTCCAGGAATATAGCATATCACCTACACACAGTAGCGGTAGGGAATATACTGGGTACTAAGTTGCTGTGTAGGAATTATGTTTCACACTTGTCCTTGTGTAAGAAATGTGACTAATGTGTAGGAGCTGCGGCAGCATGGCATAACTCCTACAGTTATACTGTCATATCTACAAACATTACATAAGATCATAAGCAAAAGTCTGCAGAAGATTTAAGTATATAAGATAAAACTACAGAAATTGGAAATCACATAAATTAAAATGGAACTTTTTGTTTCTCACTAAAGCATACGTACATAAAAATACAATACTAGCCATGTTTGGTACAGGAGCAGTGGAGTACAAGAAATTCCGTCTGCCACGTCGAATGTCGAAATAAATACTGCTGAGTCGAGATTAAACTTGAGTTAACTAAAGTCTGAATCATAACGATACTACGCAGAATGTACATATAGCAAGCTGAGTGTTTGTTGACACTTGAAGGTCGCCTGGAGTGAAGTGAGCCAGAAATATCGAATAAAGAGACTCACTGCTAAGAGGATGCACATACACAAGTGTAAGAAATGTGACACAAGAGATTATTCTGTGAAGCTAATGTCACTACTCTAAAACGGCTAAATTTGAAGATGTGGCTGGTAGAGTACTAGGTTTCTGTGTAAGAAATGTGCTGGATACTTATTTTTGTGTGGAAAATATGACCACATATGTGTGGGATATGTGGCAGTACTTCAATTACTGTAGATTTGTATAAGTGATGACGCCTCTTTCTATGTGACAGGGGAACCGACCAGGGACAGCAAATTTTTTTATAAAAGAAAAAAAAAAGGCCCACCGAGATGCCTGTTTCCGAAAATGGTCAAAAGAGTTAGCCAGATGTAAAAGATAAGTGTTTTGAAACCTTCCTCTTAAATGAACTCAAGAATAGACATATTAGAGTCTATGGTTCAAGTCATAGGAAAGTGGAAATACAGTAGCACACAAGGAATTCCAGAGTTTGCCAGAGAAAGGAATGAATGATTGAAAATACTGATTAACCCTTACATTAGATAGGTGGACAGAATACAATCATTACGATACATGAGAGAGAGAGAGAGAGAGAGAGAGAGAGAGAGAGAGAGAGAGAGAGAGAGAGAGAGAGAGAGAGAGAGAGAGAGAGAGAGAGAGAGAGAGAGAGAGAGAGAGAGAGAGAGAGTCACACGTTGCTTGAGTACAGCACGAAGGAAAAGATCTGTAGCCACAACCATATCGTTCAGGAAAAGACACCATTTAGTTACCTTAACGGGATTGTCCCTCGTCTTCTCTGGCCTCATGTATCTTTTCACTATTCTTTTACTTATCTAACACAATGATCAGATAAGTTTTTTAATTGTTCACGTACTCAATTTTTTCTACCTAATGTATTGAGAAACATTCGCGTGCCACGTCTCTTGGTGCATTGTAACATTCATCTGCCTCTCTCTAAACTTTCCAGCGCACGACCCTTCCCTTCACGCCTTATCTAACGAAACCTTGACCATTTAAATCCTCCATAAGCTGACAGCAGGATTTCTTAGACACAAATAAATGGATGAAAACATTTAAGAAAATATGGAAAAGGACAATGTTTATGTAAAATCTAAACCATCTTACCAAAAAATGCTTGCACTGAGTTTCCAATACCTTCTACTAAACAAACAAAACATGAAGACTGCAACAATTATACAAGTCTTGCAACAAACACACAGATATCGTCACTTCAGCCTGGCGATTGGTCAAACAGCAGACGAAACGACGCCTCCTCGACAAAAACTCGGCCCCGGTGCTCGCCGCTGCTGGTATATATTGGAAGCGAGGGTCGGGACCATCACAGTCAGCTTCTGCATCGACTCCACACACCATGAACGCCAAGGTGACTACTGGGGCCTGGCTCTGCTGTGGCCGGGATGAGGGCGTGGCTCCTCACAGCAGTTAGAAAGGCTCGGAAATCTTCGTCTTGGATTTGCCGTCTGTCACATACATCCACACAGGAACTACCTACTTGTGACGCCGCGCCTGACTCATCTCGCTCACTGTTTCTTGCAGATCGCCATCCTCCTCGCCCTCGTGGCCGTGGTCGCCGCCGACAGCGACGAGTTCAGAGGCTACGGCGTGCCCAGGGTAAGCTCACCAAACACTGTCATTGTTCTTGTCTTTGGATGTGTCTCCTGCAGCAGTCTGGTGGGTCTGTTAGGTGTCTGTCCATTGCCTCAACTAACACAACACTGTTCCTTGTGTCGCCAGAGGTCCTCTGAGTCCTTCGAGTCCTACGAGTCCTCCGAAGCCCAGTACAACTTCCAGTGGGCCGTGGACCACGACCCCTCCAGCAACGAGTACGGCCACCAGGAGGCCCGCGACGGTGACAACACCAAGGGCTCCTACTACGTGGAGCTTCCCGACGGTCGCGTCCAGAACGTTGCCTACTTTGTCAACGGTGGATCTGGCTACATCGCCGACGTAACCTACACCGGCTCCGCTGAGTCCTTCGAGTCTGACGAGTCCAACGAGTCCTTCCGTTACTACGGATCCAACGAGTCCAAGTAAACGCAACCACCGCCGCACCCTTCCCTTCCTGGCTAGTCTCCCGCAGCACAGACACAGCGGCTGCTTACCTCTGTCCCATCCTGTTATTTATTGACCTATTTATGATCATGAAATAAAACATTTCGCATCATGTCCACGTGTGTTTACCATTCCTGCCGCCTGGACACACTCACAGGACAGGTGAATACTCTCCTCCCTCGTGCTGTCCTCAAACACAGCACAAGCTGCCCATGTGACTTCTACTATCGCCACTTTCTCATAAACGTCAGCTGTACCACTGCTTTGTGTCCTCAGTGTTGGGAGGCTTCTAGATCAATCAATATATTAACCGATCAGTGACTCAGTCATCACCAGTGCACTGTCCTTTGACTTAGTTTTCATTTTCTAATTATCAATAGTATTCTCATTTTCGGTGTGTGCACTCATGAAAGCCACAATTAGCCTGGTTTATGAATAGAAAATGTTAAGAAGAAATAAAACCAAGTACACATAAAAAGAGTAAAAAACGAAATACTTGCATCAAGATGTGCAGAGTATTGGTACTTTGTATATCACATACGGTGGAATGAAGAATAGTGATTGATCAGTGCTCGGTCATCATTAAGTTTTTGCAACAACATAGTCTTCTCTCACCACTAGAGTGAAATGGAGAAAGTTGAGGGTGGGAGGAAGACTACCAGCATGACTCAAGCGTTCAGCTCACTTCCTTCGTCATGACCTCCATGCATCAGACATCAAGAAATGCAAAGTCATTGTAATGTGTTCGATGTGTCAGCATTCACATCTTTCCCTCCCAGTTACTCACGGACTGACTGATAAGAGAAGACGGGGACGCGCGGTGCAGCTAACGCTTCACAACAACCTACAGACTATGTGGTCAACACTGTAGAAGTAATAACAGGTAAATCCATACATTGGAAATTAAAGCCATTAATTTGCTTATTTACTGGTACTAGATATTTCTTTTTTCTATAGATGGTGCGCCACATTTCCTACAGGACACATCTACAAATCTAGCAGTTTTTAGAGTAATGACATATTTCCTCCAGGAATATAGCATATCACCTACACACAGTAGCGGTAGGGAATATACTGGGTACTAAGTTGCTGTGTAGGAATTATGTTTCACACTTGTCCTTGTGTAGGAAATGACTAATGTGTAGGAGCTGCGGCAGCATGGCATAACTCCTACAGTTATACTGTCATATCTACAAACATTACATAAGATCATTAGCAAAAGTCTGAAGAAAATTTATGAATATACCTAAGATATAACTTTAGAAATTGAAAAGCACATTAATTAAAATTGAAAATTTTTCTCCCACTAAAACATACGTATATAAAAATACAATACTAACAATATTTGGTTCAGGAGCAGTGGAGTACAATAAATGACGTCTGCCCCGTCGAATGGTGAAACAAATACTTCTGTGTCGAGACTAAACTTGAGTTAAGTAATGTCTGAATGACAACGATACTGCACAGAACGGACATATTGCAAGCCAAGTGTTTGTTGACTGGTCAAGGTTGCCTGAAGGGAAGTGAGCCAGAAACGCCGAATAGAGAGACTCCCTCCTTGCTATAAAATGTGACAAAAGAGAAAATTCTGTGAAAGAAATGTCACTACTCTAAAACGGCTAAATTTGAAGATGTGGCCTGTAGGGTACTAGGATTTTGTGTAAGAAATGTGCTAGATACTTATTTTTGTGTAGGAAATATAACCTCCTATGTGCAGGATATGTGGCAGTACTTAAATTATTGTAGGTTTGTAGAAGTAACGACGCCCCTTTCTATGTGGCAGGGGAACCGACCAGGGACAGCAATAATTGTTATAAAAAAAAAGGCCTAATGAGATGCCAGTCTCTGAAAATGGCCAAAAGAGTTAGCCAGATCTAAAAGATAAGTGTTTTGAAACCTTCCTCTTAAATGAGCTCAAGAATGGACATATTAGAGTCTATGGTTCAAGTCATAGGAAAGTGGAAATACAGTAGCACACAAGGAATTCCAGAGTTTGCCAGAGAAAGGAATGAATGATTGAAAATACTGATTAACCCTTACATTAGATAGGTGGACAGAATACAATCATTACGATACATGGTGGATACAACAGCGAGAGAGAGAGAGAGAGAGAGAGAGAGAGAGAGAGAGAGAGAGAGAGAGAGAGAGAGAGAGAGAGAGAGAGAGAGAGAGAGAGAGAGAGAGAGAGAGAGAGAGAGAGAGAGAGAGAGAGAGAGAGAGAGAGAGAGAGAGAGAGAGAGAGAGAGAGAGAGAGTCACAATTTGCTTGGGAACAGCACGAAGGAAAAGATCTGGAGCCACAACCATGTCGTTCAGGACAAGACACCATTTAGTTACCTTAACGGGATTGTCCCTCGTCTTCTCTGGCCTCATGTATCTTTTTTCATTATTCTTTTACTTATCTAACCCATCGATCTGACAAGTCTTTTAATTGCTTACGTACTTAATTTTTTCTACCTAATGTATTGAGAAACATTCGCGTGCCACGTCTCTTGATGCATTCTAATACTCTGCCACGGTGTTTATTCATCTGCCTCTCTCTAAACTTTCCAGCGCACGACCCTTCCCTTCACGCCTTATCTAACGAAACCCTGACTATTCAAATTCTCCATAAGCTGACAGCAGGATTTCTTAGACACACATAAATGGATGAAAACATTTAAGAAAATATGGAAAAGGACAATGTTTATGTAAAATCTAAACCATCTTACCAAAAAATGCTTGTACCGAGTTTGCAATACCTTCTACTAAACAAACAACACATGAAGACTGCAACAATTATACAAGTCTTGCACAAACACACATATATCGTCACTTCAGCCTGGCGATTGGTCAAACAGCAGACGAAACGACGACTCCTCGACAAAAACTCGGCCCCGGTGCTCGCCGCTGCTGGTATATATTGGAAGCGAGGGCCGGGACCATCACAGTCAGCTTCTGCATCGACTCCACACACCATGAACGCCAAGGTGACTACTGGGGCCTGGCTCTGCTGTGGCCGGGATGAGGGCGGTGCTCCTCACAGCAGTTAGAAAGGCTCGGAAATCTTCGTCTTGGATTTGCCGTCTGTCACATACATCCACACAGGAACTACCTACTTGTGACGCCGCGCCTGACTCATCTCGCTCACTGTTTCTTGCAGATCGCCATTCTCCTCGCCCTCGTGGCCGTGGTCGCCGCTGACAGCGACGAGTTCAGAGGCTACGGCGTGCCCAGGGTAAGCTCACCAAACACTGTCATTGTTCTTGTCCTTGGATGTGTCTCCTGCAGCAGCCTGGTGGGTCTGTTAGGTGTCTGCCCATTGCCTTAACTAACACAACACTGTTCCCTGTCTCGCAGAGGTCCTCTGAGTCCTTCGAGTCCTCCGAGGCCCAGTACAACTTCCAGTGGGCCGTGGACCACGACCCCTCCAGCAACGAGTACGGCCACCAGGAGGCCCGCGACGGTGACAACACCAAGGGCTCCTACTACGTGGAGCTTCCCGACGGTCGCGTCCAGAACGTTGCCTACTTCGTCAACGGTGGATCTGGCTACATCGCCGACGTCACCTACACCGGCTCCTCTGAATCCTTCGAGTCCGACGAGTCCTTCCGTTACTACGGATCCAACGAATCCAAGTAAACGCAACCACCGCCGCAACCTTCCCTTCCTGGCTAGTCTCCCGCAGCGCAGCACAGCGTCTGCTCACCTCTGTCCCATCCTGTTATTTATTGAACTATTTATGATCATGAAATAAAACATTTCGCATCATGTCCACGTGTGTTTACAATTCCTGCCGCCTGGACACACTCACAGGACAGGTGAATACTCTCCTCCCTCGTGCTGTCCTCAAACACAGCACAAGCTGCCCATGTGACTTCTACTATCGCCACTTTCTCATAAACGTCAGCTGTACCACTGCTTTGTGTCCTCAGTGTTGGGAGGCTTCTAGATCAATCAATATATTAACCGATCAGTGACTCAGTCATCACCAGTGCACTGTCCTTTGACTTAGTTTTCATTTTCTAATTATCAATAGTATTCTCGGTGTGTGCACTCATGAAAGCCACAATTAGCCTGGTTTATGAATAGAAAATGTTAAGAAGAAATAAAACCAAGTACATATAAAAAGAGTAAAAAACTAAATACTTGCATCAAGATGTGCAGAATATTGGTGCTTTGTATATCACATACGGTGGAATGAAGAATAGTGATTGATCAGTGCTCGGTCATCATTAAGATTTTGCATCAACATAGTCTTGTCTCACCACTAGAGTGAAATAGAGAAAGATGAGGGTGAGAGGAAGACTACCAGCATGACTCAAACATTCAGCTCACTTCCTTCGTCATGACCTCCATGCATCAGACATCAAGAAATGCAAAGTCACTGTAATGTGTTCGATGTGTCAGCATTCGTATCTTTCCCTCCCAGTTACTCATGGACTGATTGATAAGAGAAGACGGGGACGCGCGGTCCAGCTAACGCTTCACAACAACCTACAGACTATGTGGTCAACACTGTGGAAGTAATAACAGGTAAATCCATACATTGGAAATTAAAGCCATTAATTTGCTTATTTACTGGTACTACATATTTCTTTTTTCTATAGATGGCGCACCACATTTCCTACAGGACACATCTACAAATCTAGCAGTTTTTAGAGTAATGACATATTTCCTCCAGGAATATAGCATATCACCTACACACAGTAGCGGTAGGGAATATACTGGGTACTAAGTTGCTGTGTAGGAATTATGTTTCACACTTGTCCTTGTGTAGGAAATGACTAATGTGTAGGAGCTGCGGCAGCATGGCATAACTCCTACAGTTATACTGTCATATCTACAAACATTACATAAGATCATAAGCAAAAGTCTGCAGAAAATTTATGAATATACCTAAGATATAACTTTAGAAATTGAAAAGCACATTAATTAAAATGGAACTTTTTTTCTCCCACTAAAACATACGTAAACAAAAATACAATACTAACAATGTTTCGTTCAGGAGCAGTGGAGTACAAGAAATGTCGTCTGCCCCGTCGAATGGTGAAACAAATACTTCTGGGTCGAGACTAAACTTGAGTTAAGTAATGTCTGAATGATAACGATACTGCACAGAACGGACATATTGCAAGCCAAGTGTTTGTTGACTGGTCAAGGTTGCCTAAAGGAAAGTGAGCCAGAAACGCCGAATAGAGAGACTCCCTCCCTGCTACGAAATGTGAAAAAAGAGATAATTCTGTGAAAGAAATGTCACTACTCTAAAACGGCTAAATTTGAAGATGTGGCCTGTAGGGTACTAGGATTTTGTGTAAGAAATGTGCTAGATACTTATTTTTGTGTAGGAAATATAACCTCCTATGTGCAGGATATGTGGCAGTACTTAAATTATTGTAGGTTTGTAGAAGTAACGACGCCCCTTTCTATGTGGCAAGGGAACCGACCAGGGACAGCAATAATTGTTATGATAAAAAAAAAAAGGCCTACTGAGATGCCAGTCTCTGAAAATGGTCAAAAGAGTTAGCCAGATATAAATAATAAGTGTCTTGAAATCTTCCTCTTAAATGAGTTCAAGAATGGACATATTATAGTCTATGGTTCAAGTCATAGGAAAGTGGAAATACAGTAGCACACAAGGAATTCCAGAGTTTGCCTGAGAAAGGAATGAATGATTGAGAATACTGATTAACCTTTACTTAGGTAGGTGGACAGAATACAATCATTACGATACATGGTGGAGTACAACGAGAGAGAGAGAGAGAGAGAGAGAGAGAGAGAGAGAGAGAGAGAGAGAGAGAGAGAGAGAGAGAGAGAGAGAGAGAGAGAGAGAGAGAGAGAGAGAGAGAGAGAGAGAGAGAGAGAGAGAGAGAGAGAGTCACAATTTCCTTTGGAACAGCACGAAGGAAAAGATCTGCAGCCACAACCATGTCGTTCAGGACAAGACACCATTTAGTTACCTTAACGGGATTGTCCCTCGTCTTCTCTGGCCTCATGTATCTTTTCACTATTCTTTACTTATCTAACCCATCGATCTGACAAGTCTTTTAATTGCTTACGTACTTAATTTTTTCTACCTAATGTATTGAGAAACATTCGCGTGCCACGTCTCTTGATGCATTCTAATACTCTGCCACGGTGTTTATTCATCTGCTCTCTCTAAACTTTCCAGCGCACGACCCTTCTCTTCACGCCTTATGTAACGAAACCCTGACTATTCAAAACCTCCATAAGCTGACAGCAGAATTTCTTAGACAAATGGATGAAAACATTAAAGAAAATATGGAAAAGGACAATGTTTATGTGAAATCTAAACCATCTTACCAAAAAATGCTTGTACCGAGTTTGCAATACCTTCTACTAAACAAACAAAACATGAAGACTGCAACAATTATACAAGTCTTGCACAAACACACAGATATCGTTACTTCAGCCTGGCGATTGGTCAAACAGCAGACGAAACGACGCCTCCTCGACAAAAACCCGGCCCCGGTGCTCGCCGCTGCTGGTATATATTGGAAGCGAGGGTCGGGACCATCACAGTCAGCTTCTGCATCGACTCCACACACCATGAACGCCAAGGTGACTACTGGGGCCTGGCTCTGCTGTGGCCGGGATGAGGGCGTGGCTCCTCACAGCAGTTAGAAAGGCTCGGAAATCTTGTCTTGGATTTGCCATCTGTCACATACATCCACACAGGAACTACCTACTTGTGACGCCGCGCCTGACTCATCTCGCTCACTGTTTCTTGCAGATCGCCATCCTCCTCGCCCTCGTGGCCGTGGTCGCCGCTGACAGCGACGAGTTCAGAGGCTACGGCGTGCCCAGGGTAAGCTCACCAAACACTGTCATTGTTCTTGTCCTTGGATGTGTCTCCTGCAGCAGTCTGGTGGGTCTGTTAGGTGTCTGTCCATTGCCTCAACTAACACAACACTGTTCCTTGTGTCGCCAGAGGTCCTCTGAGTCCTTCGAGTCCTACGAGTCCTCCGAGGCCCAGTACAACTTCCAGTGGGCCGTGGACCACGATCCCTCCAGCAACGAGTACGGCCACCAGGAGGCCCGCGACGGTGACAACACCAAGGGCTCCTACTACGTGGAGCTTCCCGACGGTCGTGTCCAGAACGTTGCTTACCAGGTCAACGGCGGATCTGGATACCTCGCCGACGTCACCTACACCGGCTCCGTTGAGTCCTTCGAGTCCGACGAGTCCAACGAGTCCTTCCGTTACTACGGATCCAACGAGTCCAAGTAAACGCAACCACCGCCGCAACCTTCCCTTCCTGGCTAGTCTCCGCAGCACAGCACAGCGGCTGCTCACCTCTGTCCCATCCTGTTATTTATTGAACTATTTATGATCATGAAATAAAACATTTCGCATCATGTCCACGTGTGTTTAACATTCCTGCCGCCTGGACACACTCACAGGACAGGTGAATACTCTCCTCCCTCGTGCTGTCCTCAAACACAGCACAAGCTGCCCATGTGACTTCTACTATCGCCACTTTCTCATAAACGTCAGCTGTACCACTGCTTTGTGTCCTCAGTGTTGGGAGGCTTCTAGATCAATCAATATATTAACCGATCAGTGACTCAGTCATCACCAGTGCACTGTCCTTTGACTTAGTTTTCATTTTCTAATTACCAATAGTATTCTCGGTGTGTGCACTCATGAAAGCCACAATTAGCCTGGTTTATGAATAGAAAATGTTAAGAAGAAATAAAACCAAGTACATAAAAAGAGTAAAAAACGACATACTTGCATCAAAATGTGCAGAGTATTGGTACTTTGTATATCACATACGGTGGAATGAAGAATAGTGATTGATCAGTGTTCGGTCATCATTAAGTTTTTGCATCAACATAGTCTTCTCTCACCACTAGAGTAAAATGGAGAAAGGTGAGGGTGGGAGGAAGAAGACTACCAGCATGACTCAAGCATTCAGCTCACTTCCTTCGTCATGACCTCCATGCATCAGACATCAAGAAATGCAAAGTCACTGTAATGTGTTCGATGTGTCAGCATTCGTATCTTTCCCTCCCAGTTACTCATGGACTGATTGATAAGAGAAGACGGGGACGCGCGGTCCAGCTAACGCTTCACAACAACCTACAGACTATGTGGTCAACACTGTGGAAGTAATAACAGGTAACTCCATACATTGGAAATCAAAGCCATTGATTTGCTTATTTACTGGTACTACATATTTCTTTTTTCTATAGATGGCGCACCACATTTCCTACAGGACACATCTACAAATCTAGCAGTTTTTAGAGTAATGACATATTTCCTCCAGGAATATAGCATATCACCTACACACAGTAGCGGTAGGGAATATACTGGGTACTAAGTTGCTGTGTAGGAATATGTTTCACACTTGTCCTTGTGTAGGAAATGACTAATGTGTAGGAGCTGCGGCAGCATGGCATAACTCCTACAGTTATACTGTCATATCTACAAACATTACATAAGATCATAAGCAAAAGTCTGCAGAAAATTTATGAATATACCTAAGATATAACTTTAGAAATTGAAAAGCACATTAATTAAAATTGAACTTTTTTTTTCCTCCCACTAAAACATACGTAAATAAAAATACAATACTAACAATATTTGGTTCAGGAGCAGTGGAGTACAATAAATGACGTCTGCCTCGTCGAATGGTGAAACAAATACTTCTGTGTCGAGACTAAACTTGAGTTAAGTAATGTCTGAATGATAACGATACTGCACAAACGGACATATTGCAAGCCAAGTGTTTGTTAACTGGTCAAGGTTGCCTGAAGGGAAGTGAGCCAGAAACGCCGAATAGAGAGACTCCCTCCCTGCTACGAAATGTGACAAAAGAGATAATTCTGTGAAAGAAATGTCACTACTCTAAAACGGCTAAATTTGAAGATGTGGCCTGTAGGGTACTAGGATTTTGTGTAAGAAATGTGCTACATACTTATTTTTGTGTAGGAAATATAACCTCCTATGTGCAGGATATGTGGCAGTACTTAAATTATTGTAGGTTTGTAGAAGTAACGACGTCCCTTTCTATGTGGCAGGGGAACCGACCAGGGACAGCAATAATTTTTATGAAAAAAAAGGCCTACAGAGATGCTAGTCTGAAAATTACCAAAAGAGTTAGCCAGATTTAAAAGATAAGTGTCTTAAAACCTTCCTCTTAAATGAGTTCAAGAATGGACATATTAGAGTCAATGGTTCAAGTCATAGGAAAGTGGAAATACAGTAGCACACAAGGAATTCCAGAGTTTGCCAGAGAAAGGAATGAATGATTGAGAATACTGATTAACCCTTACACTAGATAGGTGGACAGAATACAATCATTACGATACATGGTGGAGTGGAGAGAGAGAGAGAGAGAGAGAGAGAGAGAGAGAGAGAGAGAGAGAGAGAGAGAGAGAGAGAGAGAGAGAGAGAGAGAGAGAGAGAGAGAGAGAGAGAGAGAGAGAGAGAGAGAGAGAGAGAGAGAGAGAGAGAGTCACAATTTGCTTTGGAACAGCACGAAGGAAAAGATCAGGAGCCACAACCATGTCGTTCAGGACAAGACACCATTTAGTTACCTTAACGGGATTGTCCCTCGTCTTCTCTGGCCTCATGTATCTTTTCACTATTCTTTTACTTATCTAACCCATCGATCTGACAAGTCTTTTAATTGCTTACGTACTTAATTTTTTCTACCTAATGTATTGAGAAACATTCGCGTGCCACGTCTCTTGATGCATTCTAACACTCTGCCACGGTGTTTATTCATCTGCCTCTCTCTAAACTTTCCAACGCACGACCCTTCTCTTCACGCCTTATGTAACGAAACCTTGACCATTCAAATCCTCCATAAGCTGACAGCAGAATTTCTTAGACAAATGGATGAAAACATTAAAGAAAATATGGAAAAGGACAATGTTTATGTGAAATCTAAAAGATCTTACCAAAAAATGCATGCACTGAATTTCCAATACCTTCTACTAAACAAACAAAACATGAACACTGCAACAATTATACAAGTCTTGCAACAAACACACAGATATCGTTACTTCAGCCTGGCGATTGGTCAAACAGCAGACGAAACGACGCCTCCTCGACAAAAACTCGGCCCCGGTGCTCGCCGCTGCTGGTATATATTGGAAGCGAGGGTCGGGACCATCACAGTCAGCTTCTGCATCGACTCCACACACCATGAACGCCAAGGTGACTACTGGGGCCTGGCTCTGCTGTGGCCGGGATGAGGGCGTGGCTCCTCACAGCAGTTAGAAAGGCTCGGAAATCTTGTCTTGGATTTGCCATCTGTCACATACATCCACACAGGAACTACCTACTTGTGACGCCGCGCCTGACTCATCTCGCTCACTGTTTCTTGCAGATCGCCATCCTCCTCGCCCTCGTGGCCGTGGTCGCCGCTGACAGCGACGAGTTCAGAGGCTACGGCGTGCCCAGGGTAAGCTCACCAAACACTGTCATTGTTCTTGTCCTTGGATGTGTCTCCTGCAGCAGTCTGGTGGGTCTGTTAGGTGTCTGTCCATTGCCTCAACTAACACAACACTGTTCCTTGTGTCGCCAGAGGTCCTCTGAGTCCTTCGAGTCCTACGAGTCCTCCGAGGCCCAGTACAACTTCCAGTGGGCCGTGGACCACGATCCCTCCAGCAACGAGTACGGCCACCAGGAGGCCCGCGACGGTGACAACACCAAGGGCTCCTACTACGTGGAGCTTCCCGACGGTCGTGTCCAGAACGTTGCTTACCAGGTCAACGGCGGATCTGGATACCTCGCCGACGTCACCTACACCGGCTCCGTTGAGTCCTTCGAGTCCGACGAGTCCAACGAGTCCTTCCGTTACTACGGATCCAACGAGTCCAAGTAAACGCAACCACCGCCGCAACCTTCCCTTCCTGGCTAGTCTCCCGCAGCACAGCACAGCGGCTGCTCACCTCTGTCCCATCCTGTTATTTATTGAACTATTTATGATCATGAAATAAAACATTTCGCATCATGTCCACGTGTGTTTAACATTCCTGCCGCCTGGACACACTCACAGGACAGGTGAATACTCTCCTCCCTCGTGCTGTCCTCAAACACAGCACAAGCTGCCCATGTGACTTCTACTATCGCCACTTTCTCATAAACGTCAGCTGTACCACTGCTTTGTGTCCTCAGTGTTGGGAGGCTTCTAGATCAATCAATATATTAACCGATCAGTGACTCAGTCATCACCAGTGCACTGTCCTTTGACTTAGTTTTCATTTTCTAATTACCAATAGTATTCTCGGTGTGTGCACTCATGAAAGCCACAATTAGCCTGGTTTATGAATAGAAAATGTTAAGAAGAAATAAAACCAAGTACATAAAAAGAGTAAAAAACTAAATACTTGCATCAAAATGTGCAGAGTATTGGTACTTTGTATATCACATACGGTGGAATGAAGAATAGTGATTGATCAGTGTTCAGTCATCATTAAGTTTTTGCATCAACATAGTCTTCTCTCACCACTAGAGTAAAATGGAGAAAGGTGAGGGTGGGAGGAAGAAGACTACCAGCATGACTCAAGCATTCAGCTCACTTCCTTCGTCATGACCTCCATGCATCAGACATCAAGAAATGCAAAGTCACTGTAATGTGTTCGATGTGTCAGCATTCGTATCTTTCCTCCCAGTTACTCATGGACTGATTGATAAGAGAAGACGGGGACGCGCGGTCCAGCTAACGCTTCACAACAACCTACAGACTATGTGGTCAACACTGGAAGTAATAACAGGTAACTCCATACATTGGAAATCAAAGCCATTAATTTGCTTATTTACTGGTACTACATATTTCTTTTTTCTATAGATGGCGCACCACATTTCCTACAGGACACATCTACAAATCTAGCAGTTTTTAGAGTAATGACATATTTCCTCCAGGAATATAGCATATCACCTACACACAGTAGCGGTAGGGAATATACTGGCTACTAAGTTGCTGTGTAGGAATTATGTTTCACACTTGTCCTTGTGTAGGAAATGACTAATGTGTAGGAGCTGCGGCAGCATGGCATAACTCCTACAGTTATACTGTCATATCTACAAACATTACATAAGATCATAAGCAAAAGTCTGCAGAAAATTTATGAATATACCTAAGATATAACTTTAGAAATTGAAAAGCACATTAATTAAAATTGAACTTTTTTTCCTCCCACTAAAACATACGTAAATAAAAATACAATACTAACAATATTTGGTTCAGGAGCAGTGGAGTACAATAAATGACGTCTGCCTCGTCGAATGGTGAAACAAATACTTCTGTGTCGAGACTAAACTTGAGTTAAGTAATGTCTGAATGATAACGATACTGCACAAACGGACATATTGCAAGCCAAGTGTTTGTTAACTGGTCAAGGTTGCCTGAAGGGAAGTGAGCCAGAAACGCCGAATAGAGAGACTCCCTCCCTGCTACGAAATGTGACAAAAGAGAAAATTCTGTGAAAGAAATGTCACTACTCTAAAACGGCTAAATTTGAAGATGTGGCCTGTAGGGTACTAGGTTTTTGTGTAAGAAATGTGCTACATACTTATTTTTGTGTAGGAAATATAACCTCCTATGTGCAGGATATGTGGCAGTACTTAAATTATTGTAGGTTTGTAGAAGTAACGACGTCCCTTTCTATGTGGCAGGGGAACCGACCAGGGATAGCAATAATTTTTATGAAAAAAAAGGCCTACAGAGATGCTAGTCTGAAAATTACCAAAAGAGTTAGCCAGATTTAAAAGATAAGTGTCTTAAAACCTTCCTCTTAAATGAGTTCAAGAATGGACATATTAGAGTCAATGGTTCAAGTCATAGGAAAGTGGAAATACAGTAGCACACAAGGAATTCCAGAGTTTGCCAGAGAAAGGAATGAATGATTGAGAATACTGATTAACCCTTACACTAGATAGGTGGACAGAATACAATCATTACGATACATGGTGGAGTACAACGAGAGAGAGAGAGAGAGAGAGAGAGAGAGAGAGAGAGAGAGAGAGAGAGAGAGAGAGAGAGAGAGAGAGAGAGAGAGAGAGAGAGAGAGAGAGAGAGAGAGAGAGAGAGAGAGAGAGAGAGAGAGAGAGAGAGAGAGAGAGAGTCACAATTTGCTTTGGAACAGCACGAAGGAAAAGATCAGGAGCCACAACCATGTCGTTCAGGACAAGACACCATTTAGTTACCTTAAAGGGATTGTCCCTCGTCTTCTCTGGCCTCATGTATCTTTTCACTATTCTTTTACTTATCTAACCCATCGATCTGACAAGTCTTTTAATTGCTTACGTACTTAATTTATTCTACCTAATGTATTGAGAAACATTCGCGTGCCACGTCTCTTGGTGCATTTTAATACTCTGCCACGGTGTTTATTCATCTCCCTCTCTCTAAACTTTCCAGCGCACGACCCTTCTCTTCACGCCTTATGTAACGAAACCCTGACTATTCAAATTCTCCATGAGCTGACAGCAGGATTTCTTACACACAAATAAATGGATGAAAAACATTAAAGAAAAAATGGAAAAGGACAATGTTTATGTGAAATCTAAACCATCTTACCAAAAAATGCTTGTACCGAGTTTGCAATACCTTCTACTAAACAAACAAAACATGAAGACTGCAACAATTATACAAGTCTTGCACAAACACACAGATATCGTCACTTCAGCCTGGCGATTGGTCAAACAGGAGACGAAACGACGCCTCCTCGACAAAAACTCGGCCCCGGTGCTCGCCGCTGCTGGTATATATTGGAAGCGAGGGTCGGGACCATCACAGTCAGCTTCTGCATCGACTCCACACACCATGAACGCCAAGGTGACTACTGGGGCCTGGCTCTGCTGTGGCCGGGATGAGGGCGTGGCTCCTCACAGCAGTTAGAAAGGCTCGGAAATCTTGTCTTGGATTTGCCGTCTGTCACATACATCCACACAGAAACTACCTACTTGTGACGCCGCGCCTGACTCATCTCGCTCACTGTTTCTTGCAGATCGCCATCCTCCTCGCCCTCGTGGCCGTGGTCGCCGCTGACAGCGACGAGTTCAGAGGCTACGGCGTGCCCAGGGTAAGCTCACCAAACACTGTCATTGTTCTTGTCCTTGGATGAGTCTCCTGCAGCAGTCTGGTGGGTCTGTTAGGTGTCAGTCAGTCTATTGCCTCAACTGACGCAACACTGTTCCTTGTGTCGGCAGAGGTCCTCTGAGTCCTTCGAGTCCTACGAGTCCTCCGAGGCCCAGTACAACTTCCAGTGGGCCGTGGACCACGATCCCTCCAGCAACGAGTACGGCCACCAGGAGGCCCGCGACGGTGACAACACCAAGGGCTCCTACTACGTGGAGCTTCCCGACGGTCGCGTCCAGAACGTTGCTTACCAGGTCAACGGCGGATCTGGATACCTCGCCGACGTCACCTACACCGGCTCCGTTGAGTCCTTCGAGTCCGACGAGTCCAACGAGTCCTTCCGTTACTACGGATCCAACGAGTCCAAGTAAACGCAACCACCGCCGCAACCTTCCCTTCCTGGCTAGTCTCACGCAGCACAGCACACTGGCTGCTAACCTCTGTTCCATCCTGTTATTTATTGAACTATTTATGATCATGAAATAAAACATTTCTCATCATGTCCACGTGTGTTTACCATTCCTGCCGTCTGGACACACTCACAGGACAAGTGAACACGGTCCCTCCCTTCGAGCTGTCCTGAAACACAATATATGGTGGCCATGTTTGATCCATTAACTATACTTTCTTTTGATTGTATCTCCAAGTCTTCCAGAGTTCAACCAAGTTTAGTTGAACAATGGACAAGGGACAATAAATTAACTCTTCCTTCTGGTTAATATCAAGTATTCTTCATTAATCGTCTCATTTAATTTGTTAACTTAGAACATTGATATAATATACACGCTCTGCACACACGTCATTTTCATTGGAAGTTTTTTCATAATCGTCGAAAAATACTGTGCCACCTCCAAGTGTAGCTTACATCCACAATGTTGCAATCGTGCCACAACAGACCTCCATCTTTCGTGCTGACCTTTGCAGATCTCCTTTAGATTCATACCTCAAGTAAGTGAATTACAGAGAGAGAGAGAGAGAGAGAGAGAGAGAGAGAGAGAGAGAGAGAGAGAGAGAGAGAGAGAGAGAGAGAGAGAGAGAGAGAGAGAGAGAGAGAGAGAGAGAGAGAGAGAGAGAGAGAGAGAGAATGATAATCAGTTAGTTACGTTAGATAAAGTCAAATATATTGAATTTTCCCTTTTTTGAGATTCGTAAGAAATTGGAGGTCAATTTTAGAATGGCGGTCATGAAGGTGAGGATAGTGGACGACCCGCTAGATAAAGTGCATCCACCTTCTGCTGGTCTAATACCACAAGTGCACCAACCGCGCCTCGCCTGCTGCGGGAGAGCGGCGACGATACGAGGTAGATTTTGATATTTGTCTAGATCTATGAGGCACGCAGTCAGTGATGGTGTTGTGTTAAGTTGATTTGCTAAGTGCAAGAACGAAGCCCAGAAGCGACACCCAGTCCATCTTGAGTGAGACAGGTTATGTTCGGTTAGGTTAGTGTCTTACGGGATACAGGCAAGCTAAACACCCGTAGTTATGTTACATTAGATTAAATAAAGTTGCGTTCGGATAGGTTAGTGTCCTTGGTGGTGACCACGGAGAGTGAAACTCCTCCAGTTACATCTATTAATCGAAAAAAAATATATATATATTACCGAAAATGGTCACTTTTATACTTCCTAATCGTTTTTTTTTTTTTTTTTTTGGTTAATTAGGTACAAAAAATGGGTAAAGATCAATTTATGACACTTTCTATCTTATAATAAAAAGAGAAAAAAAATCGCTATAAGAAAACACGAGAAAAACATTCAGCGAAGTAACGAACGGTAGTAAATATTGACTTTCTATCAGATGTGTAGCAGCAATGAAGTGATTGTTGATGGCGCCTCGCTCTGCTCAGAGGAAGGAAACAACCACTGTGACACGTTCTTATTGACACCTTCCCTCAACAAGTGTAAGGCTTGTCACACTTCTTATTTTATTCCTGCACAGTGTCCTTCTTCTCTACCCGTCTATTCTTCTAACGCACCTTGCATTTAACTTACGTACTTTAATATTTACATGTCCGGAAAGATAAAGAGAAAGAGAAGAATCACGCTTAGCAAAGTTAAGAGAGAAACAGAGGAATGAACACTGTAGCAAGATTATAACTGTATATCTACAGCTGGGATGTCTATACCTTTATATAAACATTTTCAAAAACAAAAAAAGCAATAAAAACAAACAAAATGGTTAAAATTATTCATAGCTTGCATTTAAGGCATTTCTAAATGGTTTTCTCATGAACTCTTTGTGCCATAAAACTTCCTACATTTTGAACTTTGATGAAATATATGGATGAACTGTTCTTCACAATGGTAGCAAGGCACAGCAAGACACGAGTGAGTAAACCACTACTGACACACAGCGAGGGAACACAAACACACTACACCAGAGATCCCCTATACAGACACCGCGATGACACCACGGCGCAACAAGGTGACGGCAGGTCCCACTCACTTCATAAAAAGGAGCGTCTATTAAAAATCCACAATGAGGTTGAAAGTTTACAAACACATCTTGCACTAATATCACTCGTAAATACTGTTACTCACACTTCTCCTCTCCCAACGGTTACCAAACAGAGGACGGAATGATGCAGCCCCGGCAAAAACTCGATCTAGGTGACCGTCTCTGCCGGTATATATATTGCAGGTAGCGGCCAGGATCATCACAGTCAGCTCCTGCATCGACTCCACACACACCATGAACACCAAGGTGACTACTGGGACTGCTCACTCGGTGCTGAGAACAAGGATTGGCTATATGAATACATAATGATTATCTAATCTCTATTCAACATCTCTCTCAAGCACTCATCAATTCTATATGTATACAACACGATAACAAACAACATCGTCTGTGACTCACCTTCATTTCCCTTATAGATCGCCATCCTCCTCGCCCTCGTGGCTGTGATCGCCGCCGACAGCGACGAGTTCAGAGGCTACGGCGTGCCCAGGGTAAGCTGACCAAACACTGTCATTGTTCTTGTCCT
Organism: Portunus trituberculatus; assembly: GCF_017591435.1. Lineage (NCBI taxonomy): Eukaryota > Metazoa > Arthropoda > Malacostraca > Decapoda > Portunidae > Portunus > Portunus trituberculatus. The sequence continues at coordinate 8,898,743 of NC_059263.1, read as the reverse complement.
TGGATGAGTCTCCTGCAGGAGTCTGGTGGGTCTGTTAGGTGTCTGTCCATTGCCTCAACTAACACAACACTGTTCCTTGTGTCGCCAGAGGTCCTCTGAGTCCTTCGAGTCCTACGAGTCCTCCGAAGCCCAGTACAACTTCCAGTGGGCCGTGGACCACGACCCCTCCAGCAACGAGTACGGCCACCAGGAGGCCCGCGACCATGACAACACCAAGGGCTCCTACTACGTGGAGCTTCCCGACGGTCGCGTCCAGAACGTTGCTTACCAGGTCAACGGCGGCTCTGGATACCTCGCCGACGTCACCTACACCGGCTCCGCTGAGTCCTTCGAGTCCGACGAGTCCAACGAGTCCTTCCGTTACTACGGATCCAACGAGTCCAAGTAAACTGCTAATGCAAGAAGTTACTTCCTCGCCAAGCCTGACCATGACTACCTCCTCATGGGGAGACAAAGACAACGAGAGTTGCCTGTTATTTATTAACTTATTATGACTATACAATAAAACATCCAGCAATATGCACTTCTTTCACTACAGTCATCTTGTCCCAAAGATCACCATGTCTGTTCCGACCCAGCAGCGAGGGTGTCAGTGTTGTTTCTAATCAGGCACCACGTGCTGCTTTACCAGTATGGCTTGCTTCTTCCTGTTCGCGGCCTATTAGCGTCTGTCGCGCGGCCTCTTAACCCATGTCATGTGTCTATCTAGTAACTGAGATTAGATCAGCGTTTACAATGTCAACAATTACTCAAACTGACGCCATTATCATAATCTTCACAAGTTTATAGTATATATCTAGTCAATTATTTTCATTTGACAAACCATAAGATGACTGAGGTATGAACAATTAAATCCACACGGAGCAATGCAGCAAACAATGCAGTGTAGTAGATTAGCAGTGACCGCGATGTTAACAGAAGACAAGTAATTCATGAGAAAGAAAACCACAGCTAGACGCGCACAATTCATGAACAACAGTTTCAACATATAATCTTTTTAAAGAGAAGGAATATTTCTATATCCTTTGCAATGACCTCACAGTCTTCACTCACCCTTCGGGTCTCCGTGTATGCAAAGTCATCACAGCAAAATGTTTCTCATCTTGTCTTCTCATCTTTACTTGCCGTGTTGGTGCCATTACGTAACATCGCTTCTATACTTGACGCGTGAGCTCTGTTCTTGTACACATATCCAACAGTTGTGCGTCACTTGCAGGGTGAGTGTCTCTCTGGCACAATAAAAACACTCAAACACTCTTTCAATAAACTCTTAAACAATTTGCTTCACGTCTTCCCACTTCCTATGGCTTGGGAATATTCAAGAGATCATGAAGGCACATTAACACTTTATTAATCAACCTTTCTAAGCTTTTTTTTTTTTTACACCACGTGGGCTTTTCACGGGAATTTATGGGCTAAAGGGGATACTATTTAGGGTATCTCCTATCTCAAAGCCCATCCGCTAGGAAACCACTACCCCGAGTGAGGAAGCCCAACCTACACTCGGACCGTGGACAGGATTCGAACCCGTGCGCTTGGAGACCCCTCGGACCCCAAAGCGCGCATGGTTGCACTGTACCACGGCTTTGTTTCTATATCATATTCTATATTAATCAACCCTTCTAAATCTCCGTTTCTATACTCTTTTATCCCTCTGTCAATCTTTATTTTTCAGTACCGAGTATACGTGTAAAGATGAAGATATATAGTCATCTAATAGAACGACGGATGGCTTAACTATCTTAACATAATGAATAAATAAATAAATAAATAAAGTAAATCATTAAACAATGTTTAATATATACTAATGAATAGATAATGAGTAATTAGAAAAACAAAATTGACATCAATATCTAGTGAAAGGAGCGGATTAAGACAGACAGACAGACAGACAGACGCAGGCAGCAACAAGATGTGGGAATGATTATATAATGCAACTCTGATCGCGGCATGATGTGTGGCCAAAACGCGCCGCAAACAGGTACGTCCAGAAAAAAACAACAACACAATGAACTACTTTGTGTTTAGATGAGAGTAAATGCAAGTAGCGGGTGACCTTTTTGCCATAGACGTGTTTTGATTGTGAACTAGAAATCCAAATAATAATTAGACAGGTACATTAATCATACCTGTCTAAGAGAACTGAATTATCCCCTCCCCATCCCTCCCCATCCCTTCTCCAGGTGGCCAGACTGCGCCAACACCCACCGAGCACTTGTACAGAACACGTGTTGCGCTGCGCACCCTTACCATGACTCAGCTTATATTTTTTTTCCCTGGAGAGCTGTTGACAATGAATAATGAATGACAATGACCAGAGACAAAGACAAATACACGCACAATTCACGAAGACTTCACCTGCTGCCCGTATGTATTGCAGCCAGCCCACAGGAGCACCATAGCCACATCTTGCTCCGAGTCTACACACACACACACACACACACACACACACACACACACACACACACACACACACACACACACACACACACACACACACACATATACACAACACACACACACACACACACACACACACACACACACACACACACACACACACACACACACACACACACACACACACACACACACACACACACACACACACACACACACACACACACACACACACACACACACACACACACACACACACACACACACACACACACACACACACACACACACACACACACACACACACACACACACACACACACACACACACACACACACACACACACACACACACACACACACACACACACACACACACACACACACACACACACACACACACACACACACACACACACACACACACACACACACACACACACACACACACACACACACACACACACACACACACACACACACACACACACACAATACACATACACACACACACACACACACACACACACACACACACACACACACACACACACACACACACACACACAAATAAATACACACACACACAAATAAATACACACACACACACACACACACACACACACACACACACACACACACACACACACACACACACACAAATACACTCACACACACACACACACACACACACACAATACACACCAAGTCACACACACACACACACACACACACGCCCGGTAGCTCAATGGTTAGAGCGCTGGCTTCACAAGCCAGAGGACCGGGGTTCGATTCCCCGGCCGGGTGGAGATATTTGGGTGTCTCCTTTCACGTGCAGGTGCTGTTCACCTAGCAGTGAGTAGGTACGGGATGTAAATCGAGAAGTTGTGACCTTGTTGTCCCGGTGTGTGGTGTGTGCCTGGTCTCAGGCCTATCCGAAGATCGGAAATAATGAGCTCTGAGCTCGTTCCGTAGGGTAACGTCTGGCTGTCTCCTCAGAGACTGCAGCAGATCAAACAGTGAATCACACACACACAAATACACACACACACAAACACACATAAACACATAAACACACACACACACACACACACACACACACACACACACACACACACACACACACACACACACACACGAGACATATGAAGACCAAGGGACATCTGCGGCCTCTGGGACAGGTGGAGTCACTGATCAACACCTCAGCAGCACGTTTTCTATTTATATATCTATTTTTCAACTATGGGCGGATAAATCGGTTTACAATTTCAGCCACTTGTTACTCCTAATAATGAACACTTTTCTGGACGGCTTAACATGAGCAGAACACAAGTCACTACATTCCGCAACATTCCACAAACATATTTTCCTATTTTTTTATATTCCTAATTTCCTCAAACAAAAAAAAAATATCATTCGAAAACTGATCCAAACTTATTTTTTTCTTTAATCATTTGCATATAAGTGAGGGAGAGAAACGAGAAGGAAAACTACATCCATGTTTAGCACACTGTTTTCTCTAGCCTTGAGTGTAGAGTAGTGTGTGTAGCCATCCTTAAGAGACCACACAGCAGTCCCACACCATTACATCAAGTCCCCCAGTGCTCCAGATCGCCCAACACTCGGAAAGTTACGAGCATCTCTGCAACATCTCGCCCCAGCGGCTCCAGAGGTCGGCTGTGCAACACTCGAGAGGCGAATCGTTTTAGTGATAGGGAAAATAGATAAACAAAGAGAGGGAAGCCTGGATGAATACACTAGGGGTTAAATAGGAAAAATATACAGTGGTAGATTGAAAGATTAATTATTGGAAAATTGGCAAATAAAGGTGAAGGCATATTGTGCATTGACGAAGTGAAAATTGAGAGATGAAAGAAAAACTGATAGACAAATTGTAGATATATGGAGAGAGAGAGAGAGAGAGAGAGAGAGAGAGAGAGAGAGAGAGAGAGAGAGAGAGAGAGAGAGAGAGAGAGAGAGAGAGAGAGAGAGAGAGAGAGAGAGAGAGAGAGAGAGAGAGAGAGAGAGAGAGAGAACCTACACCTCACCCACTCATCCACGTCTCCACCAAATCACACACACACACACACATCCAACTACCCATTCACCTATCCACTTGTGTGTGTGTGTGTGTGTGTGTGTGTGTGTGTGTGTGTGTGTGTGTGTGTGTGTGTGTGTGTGTGTGTGTGTGTGTGATCTTCGTGTGTGTGTGTGTGTGTGTGTGTAAAAGTATATGGGGAAAAAAAGTGTAAAAGGTGTAATCTTGATCCTAGTCCAGTATCCTACACGAACTATAGCACCGGGGAGAGCTAACCATTATGCAAGAAAGGAGAGAAAGGAGTAATCTTGTGCCAGTTAGTCTCACCACCTCCTCCCTTAACCTGTCATTGGTGGCGAGTGTGTGCGAGCGGTAAAGGCTTAACACAAGGTTGGCGCATCAGTAAGCAGGTAAATACACGTTGACAAGGAACAGAATACATGGTTAACACGTCTTTAATTGAGCTTTAGATGAATTTATGACTTGGGTAATTGAAAGCACGTCCTGTATCAAGCTCACCATCGGTACAGTGGGCGTGCTCTCCTGACAGGTTGCTTGCTCTTTAGTCATACAAGACGCCAGCCAGGTTTGTGCACTTACTTTTTCATTAAGGTATGTGTTTATGGCTCTCTGTCTATACATTCATTTGTTTATATTCCTACGTATGTCTCTTTTGTAAGTATTTGTTTATATATGTCTATATACGAAAGAAAAAGTGAAGAAGCTTTGTAAATAATGGATAAATAAAAGAATAGATACCATGAGGTGATAGTGAGACGTCCAAGGCAGAGTAATTTAAAGTAAAAGTCTGTATGATATTCCTCCAGCGTGCATACAAAACACCGATCATTGATTCTCTGTTGTGTGTGTGAACGTTCTGGATGTGACGGCAAGAGTGAGTGAGTGAGTGAGTGAGTGAGTCCGTTGCCGCCCACACGCCCGTCATTTCCATACCAACGATGTCAGTGTCCCAAATGTTACATATTCTGCTCACCTTGAGTCTACGTTGCCCAAGATGTTTCCCCAGATTGGTCAACAAGGGACTCTGTGATGAAGGCGCAACAAAAACTCGATCTAGGTGCTCGACGCTGCCTGTATATATTGCAGGGCAGGCACAACACAATCACAGTCAGCTTCTGCATCGACTCTACACTCACCATGAACGCCAAGGTAACTACTGGGGCTGCTCACTCACTCTACAGTTCATGAGAGTAGCGGCAGAAGTCAATATAATCACACTTTGGGCATCACCTCAATGGCTTATCTTGTGCTTATCATCAGTCCTTCAAGAGAAGACACACAAACCTTTCACGTGTTCTGCCTGATTACATTTTCATTTTTCACCACACAGATCGCCATCCTCCTCGCCCTCGTGGCCGTGGTCGCCGCCGACAGCGACGAGTTCAGAGGCTACGGCGTGCCCAGGGTAAGCTGACCAAACACTGTCATTGTTCTTGTCCTTGGATGGGTCTCCTGCAGCAGTCTGGTGGGTCTGTTAGGTGTCTGTCCATTGCCTCAACTAACACAACACTGTTCCTTGTGTCGCCAGAGGTCCTCTGAGTCCTTCGAGTCCTACGAGTCCTCCGAGGCCCAGTACAACTTCCAGTGGGCCGTGGACCACGACCCCTCCAGCAACGAGTACGGCCACCAGGAGGCCCGCGACCATGACAACACCAAGGGCTCCTACTACGTGGAGCTTCCCGACGGTCGCGTCCAGAACGTTGCTTACCAGGTCAACGGCGGCTCTGGATACCTCGCCGACGTCACCTACACCGGCTCCGCTGAGTCCTTCGAGTCCGACGAGTCCAACGAGTCCTTCCGTTACTACGGATCCAACGAGTCCAAGTAAACTGTATCACTCAAGTCGTACCGGCCACCACATCCCCGCCACTCCAGACACGCCCCATGTCATGCTGAATACTTATTTATTCGCCTGTTTATTTATTTATTTATCATGATTATCTATTAAAAACGCCATACTTTACTTTCCTTTTCCTTATCCTTTACTATTTGTGTGCATGATTAATACGCGCCTCGCGGCCCACGCTTGGCGACACGTTCATCAGATACAGTAAACGTCAAACTAAAAAGATGAATATATACAACTATAGATACGTGCTACATACATACATACATACATACATACATACGTACGTACGTACATACATACATACATATACACTTATATGAATAAATAGATGAAAATATTATAAAGAAATAAATACACACACACACACACACACACACACACACACACACACACACACACACACACACACACACACACAAGCAGATTGATAGATAAACAGACAGAAAAATAAACATACTGATAGATAAGGAGAGAGGCATGTAGACAAAATATATATAAAGAATATTCAGCTTTATACTAGAAATGTAAATATCAATGTGCACAGACACAGACTGACAGACAGGTCATGAAAGAATATAGACAGCCAAGAGAACAAATGGACAGACTGAGATATAGATTTATATTCTAATAATTAGAAATAGGTAAAGAATCTGCAGTAATTATTTACATAGATAGACAGATTAATAGATTAATCGATAGATAAATAGATAAATAGGTGGAGAGAGAGAGAGAGAGAGAGAGAGAGAGAGAGAGAGAGAGAGAGAGAGAGAGAGAGAGAGAGAGAGAGAGAGAGAGAGAGAGAGAGAGAGAGAGAGAGAGAGAGAGAGAGAGAGAGAGAGAGAATTACATAAATACAGATAGGTAAACTGACACATAAACAGATACATATATGAACAGATAGATAGATAATTAATGTACAGATAGAAAAACAGACAAGTAGATTCATAACTAAATAGAGTGACAGAAAGACAAACTGATAAAAATACAAGTAGATATACAAAGGCAAAATAAGAAAAAAAAACAAGAATAAACGAGAGAAACAAATTTAAACAAGATATAAAAAAACAGACAGACAGACAGACAGACAGACAGACAGACAGACAGGCAGGCACCAAACAATAAACGTAACAGCTCTAAGTCAATACATGATTCACCAGAGCACAAGTAATTAATGAAGCAAGCACTTACATATTCCGAGACTTGTTTGTTGCTTCACTCTGCCGCCCCACATGACAACACTGCCCTCCCTGCCTGCCTGCCTGCCTCCCTGCCTGCCTTCCTGCCTGCCTCCTTTCCTTCCTCCCTCCCTGCCTGCCTGCCTGCCTGCCTGCCTCCTTCCCGCCCTCCCTGGCTCTTTCCCTGCCTGCCTGTCTACCTGTCTTCCTCCCTGCCTGCCTGCCTGCCTGCCTGCCTGCCTGCCTTCCTTCCTTCCTGCCTGCCTGCCTGCCTGCCTGCCTGCCTGCCTGCCTGCCTTCCTTCCTCCCTCCCTGCCTGCCTGCCTGCCTGCCTGCCGGGGTGAGAGGAGCACAGAGGCGAGGCGAGGCGAGGCGCGACGCTCACGACCCGCCCCCGTCAGCACCAGGTTAATTATGCTGACTCCAGTGTTCATTAACTTTCCAATGTTCTTTGGCTATTTGGTTGGCTGGTCTCTGTTTTTTTTTCTCTCTCGTTCCCGTTCTCATTTTATTCTGCTTTAACTATGCACTCTCCTTTTATCTAATTATTTGTTATTTAATCATTTATATCTATTCATTTTTTTTAGTAATGTCCAGTGTCCTTCACATGAAAGTCTTTCTTTCCATCCTTCCTCTGTTGTTTTTCCTCTATTTTTCCTTATTTCACCTCGACTTTCCTTCCCTCCTATCATTTCTCTGTCCCTCCCAACATCCAGAGTGGCTGCTGACAAGGAGAGGGCGTGGCAGCAGCGACACAGCAGCAGCAGCAACAATAATGGTGGTGGTGGTGGTGGTGGTAAACAGCAGCCATAAGTGACGAAAGCGAATAAGCTGAACTAGACCCATTAATCAACGCACATTTATCAGATGGGAGTGATATTAGAATACTGTTGCAATGTGAGCTATAAATACAAGTACTTACAAAATAGACTAAGTGTGTGGGGGATAGAAAAAAAAATAATTAAGGCGAAGGCAAGACACAGGGAGTAAAATGTAGGTGTAATTTCTTTTTCATGTGACGTGGCAGTTTTAAAGGTCACGATATTGAAGAAGAATGTACTCAGTCTTTTCTTTTTTTTTTCTTTTCATGTGTGTATGTAGTGTTCTTATTATCTTGCTTTCATCGTTGTGTGTATATAAATTCAAATATTTCTTTATAGGTTTGAGGTAAGTCGTTCAAACAAGATACGAGACAATAGTGACCCTTCAGACCGATTAAAACTGTGTACTTTGATGTTTAAATAAAAAAAAGAGAGGCGAACTGCACACATTACACAAGAATAGAGTTATGATATACAAAGCAATACATTTCTTCACCCGACAAGGTTGTATGTTAAAAGGTGATAAAGAAAGACAATGAGGCTTAATTAGAACATAAAACACATAGGTAACACCCACCACTGACTTAATTAGCGGGGTGCCAACAGGTAGCAGGTACTCAGCTAGGTGCATAACAAAAGGTGATTCACAAGTGAGGCACGCACAGGTGTTGCAGGACAGGTAATGAAGTGAGGCGTCAGGGAAACACTCATCAGTCAAGCGCCATATCAACACTACTACGTACAATAGTTAACCTTTCAAATCCTAACCTAACCTAACCTAACCTAACCTTTCGAAACCTTATTTAGTTTACCTGTAGTATGGGTTATGGTGGTTTTTTATGGTTTTAATTATCCTATTGACAGTTTAACCCCTTCAGTACCATGACGCGTTTCCATATTCATTCTGCTTACTATTTAGTGATTTTAGACAACCTCAGAAACTTATGTTGGGAATGAAATAGTGAAGACTCTTGCCATTCATTTTGTGACTTCCATAAAAGCTTCCTAATCACACCCAAACTCATGGTAAAAAGGTGTTCCAGTACTGAAAGGGTTAACAAAGGTTCTGCTTCATAAATGGGAGGAAACACACCAGGTAAACATTAATCTGTGCTCTTTGTAAACAATTCTGATGAGACAAAAATCTTTAGGTCTTTACATACATACATACATACATCATACATACATACATATTTACATGCATACATACATTATATATATAAATACATATACATACATACTAGTATAGTTGTTTTTAGTCTTAAGCCTCCCCCTTTCCCCCTTTGTATATTTTCAGCATGTATACTTTACTGCACTTTTAATAAACCACTGATCATTACTATCATTCTACATACGTACACATACACAGACAGACAAACCTTTAATCCCACGCACCTCGCCACACCTGCATCACGTACACGTATAATTAACAGGTACACTCGTGGATAGAAATCAAGTCACCTTCAACACACCTATTGCAATTTCCCTTCTCTGAATTCTGAATCCCCTCACCTTGTAACAATTTCCCGGAGGACAATTTATCACCAACACGTGAGAGGAATTAAGTTGGAGGGAAGGAAGCACAGGGGAGGAGTGTCCGCTTAGCTAGTCTACTATTTACCACTGGATTAAGGAGGCGTGGTGGTTCAGGTGGTATTAAGAGCGTCAGCATATAAGGGATGTTGTAAGTAGAGGTCAGGGTTGGGTTGGGCTAGGTTAGGTTGGGCTGAAATTAGGTTAGGTTAGGTTAAGATTGCAGGATTCGGTTAGGTTCATTTAGTTTAGGTTAGGTTAGGTTGGGTTGGGTTGGGTTGGGTTGGGTTGGGTAGATTCAGGTTAGGTTAGGTTGGACTGGATTAAATAAGGTTAGTTCAGGTCAACTTTAGTTAGTCCCAGGAAGTCCTGTGTTCGATTCTTAATTAAATGTATCTTTTTAAAATGACCATCACTTCCTTCGTTCATGTTATGTACGGAGCTTCTCTACACATACTTCAACCCACTTCCCTATCGTCTACACTCCACTTCTTTTTTATGTAGGGGAGAGGGACAGCCAATGGAAAAAAAAAAAAAAAGAAAAGATAAAAAAAAAAGCCCACTTGAGTGCTCTCTACAAAGAGGAAAAGCGTCAGCCAAAATTATGGAGCAAATGCCTCGATACCTCCCTCTTAAAAGAAGACAAGTAGTAGGAAGTCGGAAATACAGATGCAGGGATGCATAGTATAGCTCCCTTTCCATCCAACACAAGACAAGCCACATCACACATTGCCCTACACTGCGGCTACACTTTCACTGTCCCTCAACTGTCCACCCAAGCACAACAACCCTCACCAAAACACCTTGTTTACAGGAGAGTTAACAGTGTTTGGTCTGCAATGCAATGAAGGAACCAGTGTGCCTTCAGTTGGCGGATGTGACGTCATACAAACTGCCTATATACAGCGGAGGTCACCGAGGAGCAGCACAGATCTCCTCCAACATTAGCACTCGAGCCACAGCTCCCACTCAGCGCCAGCACCTTCAGCACTATGTACGCCAGGGTGAGTAATTCAGAGGGCAGTGTGATTTTTTTTTTAAATCTTTACAGAGGGTTATCATTGTTCTGGAGTATTAAGATTGATATTTCTGTACACTGTGGTCAATAAACTATCTATCTATCTATGTCTATCTATTTATCTATCTAAACTATTTTCAAAGGTTATGAAAATCATCAGCAGTTGTAAAGTGTGTTCCTCCTGCTAACAATGTGAGAAACGTGTTAATCTCTCAGTACAACCACAAAGCATCCTTAAAAACAACCTTTAACTTCAATTTTACGTCCGGCACCTCAGTGGGTCTTCTTTTATGAATTTTGTGGCCCTTCCTATATGTACAAAGAAAAAAATAAAAATAAAACCTTTGAAAAGTAATCGAGGTGCAATGATGTGTCAGAATCCATTCCATTTCAACTGCCTACGAGGGGCCTCATTCACATACATGACGCGGGTGAGGCGGCGGAGACTAACCAGTGCTCCTCTCCCTCGCCACAGATGCAGCTGCTGATTCTCCTGTGCCTCATCGCAATGGTCGCCGCCGCCGCCATCGCTGATCCCGACAAGGTTAGTTGGGGTGTTCGCTACATACCTTCCCCTCCTCCACAGTTAACTTAGTGTTCTATACGTGGTTCGAGATTCCTTTAGCCATGCGAAGAGTGAAGAGGCAAACTATAATGTTGTGATTATGTGAACCCAAAAATTACACTAAATCAATGCGTGTACAGGTGTAAGTCCCGTTCTAAATTACAAAGGGACACAGAGGAAGGTTTTAAAAGTCTGTCTCATAACATTTGTATCACCTTGATGCTGAACTGCAGTGAACTTTTAGACACACACACACACCATTTTTTGTCCTAGGCACCGCTTTGAGGTAATGACGGTGTACCTGTGAGGCTTAAAATGTGACAGAAGTTCATTGCATTTCGAGAAAGTATGTATGAGAGGGAGATATGAAAAAAAATCTAGTGTGACTTTCATTCTCTCTCTCTCTCTCTCTCTCTCTCTCTCTCTCTCTCTCTCTCTCTCTCTCTCTCTGCTCATCAAGAAAACCTTCTCTGTGTTTGCAGGTCAGCCAGGGTCGTCCTCGAGAGAAGAAACCCATTTATCTAAGAGTGACTGGTTTCTCTAACGGGCGATTCCTTATGGGATGAGACGATGCGGCTCACATCTTAACCGAACTCACCTTACCTAACCTAATCTTACCTAATCTAACGTAGCTTAACCTAACATACGCTTATAAGTTCCTCAGGTTTGGATACAAGCACGTAATTACCATGTCTTGTTGAGCATCAGTATTATAGTAGTGGCCAAGGCGGCGCTGTGGTGTGTTCAAGTCTGTCATGGTGGTTGATGGAAGGAGAGTTTGTCGTGATATCATTTGATTTGATCTTTTTGTGACAGATTCTCTCAATGTATGCGCCAGTAACTTACTCGTTCTCTCTTTCTCTCTCTCTCTCTCTCTCTCTCTCTCTCTCTTGTTTTTTGACCTATCAGAGAAAGACTGAAGAGGGAGATTGTGAAGTACTTAAAATCGTATTTCAAATTGGTGCTTCTTCAATAAATTATAAAAAAAAAAATAGAAGGAATTATATTAAACCCTGATAACGCTATGCACTCTCGTACGAAGATATATCTCCCACGCTCTCTCTCTCTCTCTCTCTCTCTCTCTCTCTCTCTCTCTCTCTCTCTCTCTCTCTCTCTCTCTCTCTCTCTCTCTCTCTCTCTCTCTCTCTCTCTCTCTCTCTCTCTCACCATGAAACATCTCTATCCACAGGACAACCAAGACCACAGTGGAGGGAAGTCCATCTTTGAAAAAATGGCCGATGCCTTTAGAAGACTGTTTGTAAAAGATGAGAAGTCAATGAAACATTAACGAAACCTGCCTCATCTCGAACCTAACTTAAGCTACCTAACCTAACCTAACAGTATTCTGACCCAATGTAACCTGACCTTAGAAATTACTTGTCCCAATCTTAACACCCTTGCGATTTTATTAGGTGTGTTATCCACCAAGGGGTTAACACGCTGCTGTTTTGCAATGCTGTAGGTTATTGTGACAGCTAATTGATGGATTCATTTGTGATGTAGATTCAGTGTTCAACGTTTATCTATTTATCTATTTATTGCATACTGCTCCAGTTCTAAGATTGTTCAGTGTTTATAGACATGCATTACTAATTGGTGTTGTTCAATAAATTATCATATAACAATGTAAAATGAATTATATTTAACCCTTTCTAAGTCCCTGCACACACACACACACACACACACACACACACACACACACACACACACACACACACACACGTTAATTTTCTCTCTCTCTCTCTCTCTCTCTCTCTCTCTCTCTCTCTCTCTCTCTCTCTCTCTCGCACTGGAATATTACCATAGTTTCTGTTCTTATTCACTTATCTTTACTATTTTTTTTTTTTTTCATATTCCTGTTCATCGTCACCATCCATCTCCTCTTCCTCCCATTCTCCCCTTTCCTCTTCCTCCTCCTCCTCCTCCTCCTCCTCCTCCTCCTCCTCTTTCTCCTGTTCGTCGTCCCAATCCTCTTCCTCTTCCTCGTTTCCTCTTCCTCTTCCTCTTCCTCTTCCTCCTCCTCCTCTTCCTCCTATGGCACGGGTCAACACCTCTGCTGCTGCTGTCTGGTCTTTCTTTGCGTTCGTATATGGCGTCTCCGTAGAGTTTATGAGAAGTCACGCCTTTCTCTGAATTACCTGCGGCGGTTCAAGGTCACGGATGCACCTGGCTGGCTGGCCGAAAGGTTGATGACTGGTGTGTGTGTGTGTGTGTGTGTGTGTGTGTGTGTGTGTGTGTGTGTGTGTGTGTGTGTGTGTGTGTGTGTGTGTGTGTGTGTGTGTGTGAAGGGAAGTGAAATAAAGGGAAGGAAGATAAAAAGATATGGATAGATAAATAGATAGATAGATAAAATAGTAAAGAGAGAGAGAGAGAGAGAGAGAGAGAGAGAGAGAGAGAGAGAGAGAGAGAGAGAGAGAGAGAGAGAGAGAGATGCACGCACGCTGGAAGATCAAAGTTCATATCCACTCCTGACATTAGAGAAAACTGTTCGTGTGAAGGTATATCTCAACTATTTACATCAAACTACAGTTAATTTCATTCGATTCATTAATTTTTGTCGCATTTCTCTTTAGTTTGCTTATATCATTCCACCACACATACAACTTCATCACAGTTTTATCCCCTTTTTGTTAATTCTGCACCATCATATTCTATAATTAACCTTCATTGGGTCTGCTCCATTATAAACACTTACTTCTAGGATTGAACTAATACCTCATGTCACACTGTTGAATATTACCTCTCAGTCAGAGTATAGAAGCTTAACCCCTTTGATACCATGACACGCCTTTATATTCATTCAGGTTACAATTACGTGATTTTATACAGCTTCAAAATATCATGGGGGATTAAAACAGTGAAGATTCAGGACTATTAACCTTCTGACCAACATAAAACCTTGCTAGTGTAAATAAAATCGTTTAATCATACTTAAAACTCATGGTAAAAATGCGTCCCAGTACTGAAGGGCTTAAGGATAGTTCTTTTTTATTTGTTGACGGGGGCGGAATGGGACGGGACGGGACGGGAAGTGACAGGACGAGAAGGAATGGGACAGGAAGGGAAGGGAAGGTTAAGGAAAGGAAAGGAAAGGAAAGGAAAGGAAAGGAAAGGAAAGGAAAGGAAAGGAAGGGAAAGAAAAGGAAAGGAAAGGGAAGGGAAGGGATGAGACGGGACGGGACAGGACGAGAAGGGAAGGGACAGACAAGACGAAAGGAAAGGAAAGGAAAGGAAAGGGAAAGGAAGGAAGGAAGGAAGGAAGGAAGGGAAGGAAGGGAAGGAAGGGACGGAAAAGAGACAGGACAGGACAGGACAAGAAGAAAGGGAGGGGACAGGAAGGAACAGGGGAAGGGAAGGGAAGGGAAGGGAAGGGAAGAGACGGGACGGGACGGGACGGGACGGAACGGGACGGGATGGGACGGGACGGGACGGGTCAGGGTAGGGCGAGGCGGGGCAAGGTGCTGAGATGCAGTGAGTCAACAGTGTCTGGGTGGCGGTGTGGTGTGGCAGCGAGAAAGTCCCTCACTGTTGCAAGGAACCCGCCGCCGCCACGCCCTCCGCCTACTCTTGACATGATTGCACTGAACAACAAAAAGAAAACAACACTGAGAGCTAATAATATCTAACACGGCGCTCATACTTGACAGAAAACGTTGCATGTCCTAAGAATATGTCCGTAACGTTAACCCACCTGTGTCTAAGTGGTGTGTGAATCAAGAGACGCAACCAACACAAGGAAAACAAAGGAAGAATCAAGCCTGTACTCACAAACGCCTTGCTCTCTCACCATGACAATTTTTCAGGTCCCCAGAGACGACTAGCCAGGTTTTGAAGACAGTTTCTGCTCTTAATAAACTAGAAATCTTGCCCACCCATCAACAGAACCACAAAAATATCTTTAAAAACATCAGTATCATCAACTAGAGCCTTTGGAAAGCAGTGATGATTAGAGAGCAGTGTTTCAAAGTACGGATCTAAATTGTGTGTGAATCAAGGGACACAACAAGCACGAAGGAAAACAAAGGAAGAACACAACTTGAGATGTCCTGAAAGAATGTCCACAACCCTAACCCTTTCAGTACTGGGACGCATTTCTTTGCCATGAATTTTGGGTATGATTAAGCGATTTTATCTACATTAAAGAAAGGCTTATGGAGATCAAAAGATGAATGGCTAGAGTCACTATTCTAATTCCCACACGTGTTTCTGAAGCTGTATAAAAATAGTAACATGAATAAATATGAGGACGAGTCATGGTACTGAAGGGGTTAACACACTTCATCTAACTCGCCTCTAACTCAAAGGATGCAAGGAGCACGAAGGAAGACAAAAGGAAAAATTTCAGACCAGTCCTAATCATGCCGTCCGTCACCTTAACCTAATCTAAATTACACGAAGGCACGCAGAGGAAGGACAACTCTGAGGCGTCCTGATAATGGTGCCGGTAACCTTAACCTAGTGCCTGAGTCGTCCATGCATCAAGGAAAGCAAGGAACACAAGGGAACAGCAAGGAAGAACAAGTAACGCCAGATTTGTTGTTTGTTGTGGGGATGTTTACGATCGAGTCTAAACCTGTCTTCATTCATAACTCTATAAAGGAAAAGAAGAATAAATATCACAGTCTTCTTTGCTCATCGTCACGTAAAAGAGGATGACACTGAATCTTAATGCTTTGTGTTTGAATGTTGTCAATAATACTGGTTTTTTGAGAGGTGTTGAATATGTAGAAGGCTGTGAATGAATGGTAATGTGAACGAGTGAAAGAATTAATGAGATAAGTGATGGTGAAAATTACTGAATGACCGGATGACGATATGAATGACAATGAGAATGACGATGAAAAGAAAAATAATGATGAATGAATGATGAGGAGGAAGAATAAATTAATGTTTCGTCGAAATAATGAATAACGAGGAAGATTGGAGATGCGTGACAATGAATGAAAGAAAAAGAAGACAACAATGATAACGAAATGAAAATAACAAATAACCACCAAATGATAACAACTGACGATAACGACAACTAACAACGACAACAATGGAAAACAATAAAATTAACAAGTAACAACCACAATAACACCATCAGACAATAACAATGAAACACCGACATCCTCCCCTCCCCCATCCCCCCAAAATATAATAAAATACATAGAACAATAATACCAGAGAGAGAGAGAGAGAGAGAGAGAGAGAGAGAGAGAGAGAGGTTAGGTTGTTTGTGTACGATTAGGACCCTTTTAGTGACATTAGGAAGGATCAATAGATGTCATAAAATTAACAGCCACAGTCTTTACTATCTCAATCTCTCACAAAAGTTTCTGAAGCTGCATAAGACCACCAAATAGTAAGCAGAATAAATATAGAAACGCGTCATGGTGCTCGAGTGGGTTAATAGACC
The DNA here is from genome assembly GCF_017591435.1 of Portunus trituberculatus. Classification (NCBI taxonomy): domain Eukaryota; kingdom Metazoa; phylum Arthropoda; class Malacostraca; order Decapoda; family Portunidae; genus Portunus; species Portunus trituberculatus. The sequence goes on along the minus strand of NC_059263.1, from coordinate 8,881,925 downwards.
AATACCACCAAGAAGCAGAGCAGGGCAGAGGAGTGAATGGCTAACAGGACGCATTGTAATGTAATGAAGTGCCTGGCGTGGACTTGAGTGACGAAACGGAGCAGCTTTTACACAATTACGGACCGGAGGGAGAGGTGAGTCCAGCATCAAGCATCTCTTAGCCAACCCATCCAGGTGACCTCGAACTCACCTGAGATGCCCAAGTGGAGAAAACATTATCACTACTTTCCTGACCAGCTTTCTTTCACACAATGGATCCACTTTGGGAGGGAGAAGGAGAGTGAGTGGAAGGTAATGAAGGAGAGCAAGGGAGAGAAGGAGAGGAGAAGGGAAGTGAGAGAGATTGTGCTTCCACCTTGCTTGGAGAGAGAGAGAGAGAGAGAGAGAGAGAGAGAGAGAGAGAGAGAGAGAGAGAGAGAGAGAGAGAGAGAGAGAGAGAGAGAGAGAGAGAGAGAGAGAGAGAGAGAGAGTGTGTGTGTGTGTGTGTGTGTGTGTGTGTGTGTGTGTGTGTGTGTGTGTGTGTGTGTGTGTGTGTGTGTGTGTGTGTGTGTGTGTGTGTGTGTGTGTGTGTGTGTGTGTGTGTGTGTGTGTGTGTGTGTGTGTAATAATGGAGACAGGGAGGTTAGTGAAGGAGAGCAAGGGAGAGAGTGAAAGAGGCTAATGAGAGAGAGAGAGAGAGAGAGAGAGAGAGAGAGAGAGAGAGAGAGAGAGAGAGAGAGAGAGAGAGAGAGAGAGAGAGAGAGAGAGAGAGAGAGAGAGAGAATTTGTACCTTCACTTGTTTGCATTTCTAGACAATTAATCAAGGCTTGTACTATTACGCTTCACACACACACACACACACACACACACACACACACACACACACACACACACACACACACACACACACACACACACAAAGTAATTATAGATATACATCAAAGGCATTCCATCCATCTTGCCTGTCTATAAAATCGTGAGGTAGGCAGATGTAGAGAAACACACCACCACCACCACCACCACCACCACCACCACCAAGCTGCTTTCCCTCTCTCTTCTCACCAACACAACCAGAGTATTATGCCTGAATTGGTAACACTGCCTGGGCGTTTGCTCCCCGGCCGCTCTGAGGGAAAAAAAATGTATGAATCGTTTGCTGTCATTTTAAAATTTCCATGTCCTTGAGACGGTAACTGGGTGAGAGAAATAATGCAGCTGCTTGGATGGGACCTGAAAAACTAGTCACCAGGAGGGCGTGAGGCTTAGTGTATATAAGACTGGCAGACACTTCTTGCTGCAGTGATTTCTCTTGTAGCAACACACTCAACATGTACACCAAGGTGCGGTCCTCAATAGCGATTAGTCAAGTCTTAGTCTCCTTCTCTCTCTCTCTCTCTCTCTCTCTCTCTCTCTCTCTCTCTGAATTGTTAGCAGCATCATCAGCCGTCTAAACAACAATAACACAACCAAACACACACACACACACACACACACACACACACACACACACACACACACACACACACACACACACACACTCTCTCTCTAACAGCGTCTCTCCCTCCTTCCTGCAGCTGGTCACCCTCCTGGCCCTGGCCGCCGCCGCCTCCGCCGCTCGGCCAAACTACAACTTCCAGTACGCGGTGCAGGACTCCGACTCCCGCAACAACTATGGCCACGAGGAGAACCGCCAGCTGGAGAACACTAACGGCCGCTTCTTCGCCCAGCTCCCCGACGGCCGCCTGCAGGAGGTGAACTACCGCGTGGACGGCGACAGCGGCTTCCTGGCCGAGGTCACCTACGACGGCGAGGCGCGCTTCCCCGACTCCGATGCGTCCTCCGGATCCCGCGGAAGGCGCGTCTTCAGCGCCCCCAGCTCCAGCTCCTCCTCCGGCCGCTTCGGCAGCAGCAGCGGTAGGAGCGGTTTCGGCAGCAGCAGCAGCAGCAGCTTCGGCAGCGGCAGTGGCAGGAGCGGAAGCAGCAGCAGCTTCGGCAGCGGCAGTGGCAGAAGCGGAAGCAGCAGCAGCTTCGGCAGCGGCAGTGGCAGAAGCGGAAGCAGCAGCAGCTTCGGCAGCGGCAGTGGCAGAAGCGGAAGCAGCAGCAGCTTCGGCAGCGGCAGTGGCAGAAGCGGAAGCAGCAGCAGCTTTGGCAGCGGCAGTGGCAGGAGCGGAAGCAGCAGCAGCTTCGGCAGCGGCAGGAGCGGCAGTGGCAGGAGCAGCAGCAGCAGCAGCTTCGGCAGCGGCAGGAGCGGCAGCGGCAGCGGCAGGAGTGGCAGCGGCAGCACCTCTTTCTTCAGTTTGGACTCCCGCGAGTCTCGTGAGAACCGCTTCGACTCTTTCGAAGACCGCTTCAACTCCTTCGAGGACCGCTTCAATTCTCCCGAGGACCGCTTCGATTCACGCTTCGACTCCCGCGAGGACCGCTTCCCCTTCGCCTCCCGCGAGTCCCGCGAGTTCCCCGCGGCGCCCAGGAACCCCTTCCTCAGGGCCGCCTCACGAGGATACCGCTACGACTAAACCCGCCCCGGCCCCGCTGACGACCGCCCACGCCCACCCCGCCCACACCCACACCCTTCACACCATTATTTATTGACATTATACCCATTACCTATTTATTCCTCCATGTAACGTGAATGTGTCCAATAAATGAAATGCAAAGTCAGGATTTTTTCCATGCTGCCACACCACCAGGTGAAGGCGCCCCGCCAGTCACGGCCGGCAGGGGTCAGCCAGCCGCCTCTCCTTCACCACTCACTGCTCGCTGCTCCTCCAGATTTAAAATATTGTTAATGTTAATGCGAATTATGTATATAAATAATATTAATAGGCTGCAATAATAATTATACGATGAGATACCTTCACTTCGCGTTGAAGCCTAGTCTCCAGCCCGCCGCACTGCCTCGCGCTGCCCGTCTAGCACTGCTCTGATTTCCTAACAACAAAATCCACCACTCAGTTGGGGCACTATTCCTATTAATCAAGTTTTACGAGGTCACCCGAGGTCAGCCTTTAACCATACGTGCTACAGACAATTAGGGGGAATTAGTGATGGGGAGGAAGGGAAGGGACAACAATGTCCACAGAGCCATATCTCCTCATAACCTTCCCCACATACCAACACTAGCTGGTGTGTGTGTGTGTGTGTGTGTGTGTGTGTGTGTGTGTGTGTGTGTGTGTGTGTGTGTGTGTGTGTGTGTGTGTGTGTGTGTGTGACGTTTTTATACTACCCACATTCCTAAAAGCGATCCGTTGATCTGTCCGTCTCACATTCCCATACTAATGAAACAAATGAACAAAATATTGTCGAATTCCACCGAAACATAGGGACGTTTTGAAAATAGCTGGAGACTTTGTGCACCATCTCAGACCCAACAGATGCATGAGTGAACGATGAAATATGAAAAAAGCTCCTCTCTGACATGCTATTTCATTTGTTGTATAATTCTCTAGTAGCCACAGTGAACGATAAGAAAAAATGCTCTGACATGCTACTTGCTATCATTCATCATTCAACATTCCTGACTCATAACTCTTTAGTGACTACAGTGAACGATAAGATAAGAGAAAAGCACCTCTGTGACATGCTATTTGCTATCATTCATCATTCTACGTTACTGAGTCATTCTTTATTGACCACAGTGAACGATAAGATAAGAAAAAAACACTCTATGACCTGCTATTTCATTTGTTATTCATCATTCACCGTTACTGACTCATGATTCCTTCGTCTCATCAGCCACATAAGAATACTCACTCTTGGCAGGAATGACACACACGCGTGGTCACCAATGGCTATAACCTAAGCTGCTCTATAACATACTATTTCATTTGCTAAGTATCATTCTGACTCTTAATTCCTTGGTCTCATCAGCCACATAGGAACACTCACTCACTCTTGGCAATATGAATAGTTGATGCAGTTTGCCCACATTCTTCAATTCTACTTATTAATTCATCTCAATCTATAAGAGGTTTCGATTTATTAGAATGTGCCTTCATGTCCCCCTTTGAAAATTCTATGCCTTAAATATCTCTTTGAAAATTATGTGCCTTAAATGTCTCTCTTTGAAAATTCTATGTCTTCATGTCTCTCTTTGTAAATTCTGTTTTAAATGTCTCTGAAAATTTTGTGCCTAAAATGTCTCTTTGAAAATTTTATGCCTTAAATGTCTCTTTGAAAACTATATTGCCTTAAATGTCTCTCTTTGAAAATTCTGTCTTAAATGTCTCTTTGTAAATTCTATCCCTAAAATGTCTCTCTTTGTAAATTTTATGTTTTAAATGTCTCTTTGAAAATTCTAAGTTTTGTGTTGTTGCGGCAAAAAAAAAAAAAAAAAAAAAATTACTTGCTTAAATGTACTTACACTTACTTAAATTTATATACTTATGTGGACCGCGATTCAAGTTTCCACGGTGTATCTTCTAACGTATTGCAAAGTACCTACCAATCATGCTCTCCCTCTAGCTCAGTCCAGTACCAGTGCAGGCAGGTGGCGTCTCAAGACATCTGGTATTATAGTGCCTCAGTTCATGTGTGTTGTTAAATCCATGAGTTACCCATTTGAACATCGCTATTCTCTCTCTCTCTCTCTCTCTCTCTCTCTCTCTCTCTCTCTCTCTCTCTCTCTGATAAAAAAAAGTATATAAAAAAAGCACACGGTACCATGAAAAAACACACAACATACACGTGAAACCATTAAAACACACACACACGCACACACACATACCGACACGCACACGAGAGAGAGAGAGAGAGAGAGAGAGAGAGAGAGAGAGAGAGAGAGAGAGAGAGAGAGAGAGAGAGAGAGAGAGAGAGAGAGAGAGAGAGAGAGAGAGAGAGAGAGAGAGAGAGAGAGAGAGAGAGAGAGAGAGAGAGAGAGAGAGAGAGAGAGAGAGAGAGAGAGAGAGAGAGAGAGAGAGAGAGAGAGAATAGCGATGTTCAAATGGATAACTCATGGATTTAACAACACACATGAACTGAGGCACTATAATACCAGATGTCTTGAGACGCCACCTGCCTGCACTGGTACTGGACTGAGCTGGAGGGAGAGCATGATTGGTAGGTACTTTTGCAATACGTTAGAATGAAAGGAGCGTCTCACAGGTAAAGACACACCGCGTAGTGTAGTGGTTAGCACGCTCGACTCACAATCGAAAGGGCCGGGTTCGACTCCCGGTAAGCGGCGAAGCAAATGGGCAACCCTCTTAATGTGTGGGGTGTGTTCACCTAGCAGTAAATAGGTACGGGATGTAACTCGAGGGGTTGTGGTCTCGCTTTCCCGGTGTGTTGTGTTTTGATGTGGTCTCAGTCCTACCCGAAGATCGGTCTATGAGCTCTGAGCTTGCTCCGTAATGGGGAAGACTGGCTGGGTGACCAGTAGGCTACCGAGGTGAATTACACACACACACACACACACACACACACACACACACACACACACACACACTAAAAAACCCACGTGATACCTAAGAAAAAAAAAAAAAAAAACACTCTTGCAGACATCAATTTTATTCAGGCACGCTGCTTATAAGGACACCAATAATTAGACTACTTAACCTGTAATCCGCGTTAGTGAAGCGACCTTACAAGAGCATCGTGACGTGCAGTAAACCTATAATTGTCAGCTATCGTAGGTACTGCCAGTCACATTTATTAGGTAACACGGAGCAACTTTCCCTTTCTACCTTCCACGTGTGTGTGTGTGTGTGTGTGTGTGTGTGTGTGTGTGTGTGTGTGTGTGTGTGTGTGTGTGTGTGTGTGTGTGTGTGTGTGTGTTTGAGGAGCTACAAAAGTTTCTAACATGAACAGAAAACGTCGATCTCCTTGAAGGCTAAACTTAATTAAAAATAGCATTCAGCCATCTACATCAGTTCTATTTAGGGATTAATAAAACGCATGGTTTCTAAATGCCAGTTGTTACTTTTCCACTTCCTTAAGGCTGTACAAGTGTCGGCCAAGGAGACATGGGCCTTATTATGAAAAATCTGGCGAAATCTAACTTTTCATCTTCACGGAAAAAAAAAATGGGAAAACATGGCGCTGCTTGACGCATCTGGGTTACAGGATTACCTGGCTACGGCTGGGAGGCGGCGGGAAAAACTGGCCGTGCACAGGCGCCGCTGTTACACTGTATATAAGACACTGGTGACTCCCATGTGGCATCGCACTCATCATGAACGCCAAGGTACGCTGGTGTGATTCGCTCTCCATCTTTGATCTTATGTTAACAGCACCATCACCCGTACCCCAACACACACACACACACACACACACACTAACCGCGTCTCTCCCTCCTTCCTGCAGCTGGTCGCCCTCCTGGCCCTGGCCGCCGCCGCCTCCGCCGCTCGGCCAAACTACAACTTCCAGTATGCCGTGCAGGATTCCAACTCCCGCAACAACTATGGCCACGAGGAGAGCCGCCAGCTGGAGAACACCAACGGTCGCTACTTCGCTCAGCTCCCCGACGGCCGCCTGCAGGAGGTGAACTACCGCGTGGACGGCGACAGCGGCTTCCTGGCCGAGGTCACCTACGACGGCGAGGCGCGCTTCCCCGACTCCGACGAGTCCTTCGAGTCCCGCGGAAGGCGCGTCTTCAGCGCCCCAAGCTCCTCCAGGTCCAGCTCCTCCTCCGGCCGCTTCGGCAGCAGCAGCGGTAGGAGCGGTTTCGGCAGCAGCAGCAGCAGCTTCGGCAGCAGCAGTGGCAGGAGCGGAAGCAGCAGCAGCTTCGGCAGCAGCAGTGGCAGGAGCGGAAGCAGCAGCAGCTTCGGCAGCGGCAGTGGCAGGAGCGGAAGCAGCAGCAGCTTCGGCAGCGGCAGTGGCAGCAGCGGAAGCAGCAGCAGCTTCGGCAGCGGCAGTGGCAGCAGCGGAAGCAGCAGCAGCTTCGGCAGCGGCAGTGGCAGGAGCGGAAGCAGCAGCAGCTTCGGCAGCGGCAGTGGCAGGAGCGGAAGCAGCAGCAGCTTCGGCAGCGGCAGTGGCAGGAGCGGAAGCAGCAGCAGCTTCGGCAGCGGCAGGAGCGGCAGCGGCAGCGGCAGGAGTGGCAGCGGCAGCACCTCTTTCTTCAGTTTGGACTCCCGCGAGTCTCGTGAGAACCGCTTCGACTCTTTCGAAGACCGCTTCAACTCCTTCGAGGACCGCTTCAATTCTCCCGAGGACCGCTTCGATTCACGCTTCGACTCCCGCGAGGACCGCTTCCCCTTCGCCTCCCGCGAGTCCCGCGAGTTCCCCGCGGCGCCCAGGAACCCCTTCCTCAGGGCCGCCTCACGAGGATACCGCTACGACTAAACCCGCCCCGGCCCCGCTGATGACCGCCCACGCCCACCCCGCCCACACCCACACCCTTCACACCATTATTTATTGACATTATACCCATTACCTATTTATTCCTCCATGTAACGTGAATGTGTCCAATAAATTGAAGGCAATTGTGTGATCATGTTTTTCACCTCCAGCCCTGGACAGCCCGCACCACCATCACCGCCGCCAGGCACTAACCACTCAATCATTCATCCGTCTATCATGTCCTCAAGCCTCACCACCACCACCACCACCACCACCAAGTATCACCCGTACTACGGAATGTTACTGTGGGCACATCAACACCACGCGTCGCAACACAGCCTCACATGGACAGGCAACACACGCACTGAAGTCAAAACACTAACACCTCCTTAGTCGCACCACTGCACGCCTCCGTCACCCATCAGTACTGTTAACCTGCGATAGTGATAAGATAAAAAGGGATGCAGTTAAAGATAATAAACACTGCTGTGAAATCTCCGCCACTGTGTCAAGCAAATAGTAAATAAATGAATGAATGGATGGATAGATAGATAAATAAATGAATAGATGGATAGATAAATAAATGAATGAATGAATGAATAGATAGATAAATAAATGAATGAATGGATGAATAGATAGAATGAATGAATGGATGGATGGATAAATAAATGAATGAATGGATGGATAGATAAATAAATGAATGAATGAATGAATAGATAGATAAATAAATGAATGGATGAATAGATAGAATGAATGGATGGATGGATAAATAAATGAATGAATGGATGGATAGATAAATAAATTAATAAATAAATGGATGGATAGATAAATAAATCAATAAACACGTAGAGGATGGTATTGATAAGTAAATGTGAACAAGGTGGATCTGGTAACACTTCCTTCCTTCCTGCCGCTGATAACCTTTCAATTGTCTCCTCTGCAACACCTCCTCCTCCTCCACCTCCTCCTCCACCTCCACCTCCACCTCTACACCTCCTCCTCCTCCTCCTTCTTCTCCTCCTCCTATTCTTACTCTATCTCCTTACAGAAAGTTCGAAGGTGAAGAGAATATATTAAACAAACACAATCTCGGCCACGTGAATAAAAAAATTACACCACAGAATATTAATACTTTCTGATAGCGAACTACGAGGGCCAGTCAGTCCCGCCAGGTAGTGGGGCCTCACCTGTGATCACCTGGAGAAAATTTAGATAGGCCCAGAAGCTTTCTCAATCCTGGTGGTGGTGGTGGTGGTAGTGGTAGTGGTAGTAGTAGTAGTGGTAGTGGTGGTGGTGGTGGTCACTTAAACTTACTTTACACTCACTTGCACCACCCAGTCGTCCTCCTCCCAACCCTCCTCCTGCGTTCTCCGAGGCCCCCATCTAGTCCACCTCGCCCACTGCCCCCCCCTCCTCCGCGCCCACCTGCCCCGCCCTGACCCAAGTATCCTCCAAGGTCACGGAAGTGCAGTGACTCGCCTCCACACTCGCAATCAAAAGGGCGGGAAAAAAGTGTTCTATATTCTGCTTTTCTCAACACTGTTCTCGATTCAGGTGTGTGGATGCACGTGTGAGGGTTTCCGCGTGTCCGGTCCTCCCCCTACCCCTTCTTTCTTATCCCCCTAAACATCCCCTAAACATCTCCTACCTCCCAAACATCCCCCCAAAACATCCCTCAAACATCCACCTCCCCCTATACTCCCCTCTCTTCCTCCAAAACATCGACTTCCTCCCTCCCCACCCTACGCCTCCATCCCGGTGTCACGCGTCTTGTCCTGTTCCTGCATGTCTGACGCTCTGTAAGGTCGTATGGTTAGTTGTTGTGTGTATTAGAAAAGGTTAAGATGCAGCATTCTTTCATTTCCTGTTTACTTCACACCCATAAAAATGTAATCGAATATTTTAGAGATTGTTCAGTATTTCTTTTTTTACGACATGTTTCTGTGAATACATGAAGCTTCCTCAGGTTAATCAGATAGTGAGTTTAAATGTCTCCTTCAGTCTTTCCTACATTACTCACACGGAAATTGTGGAAATACTTCACCGCTTACTTATCCCGCACGCGCACACACACACACACACACACACACACACACACACACACACACACACACACACCTATGCAACACGTCCATATACGGTGAAAGAAACTGACAATCACTTAAATCGAAGCCAGCAGGTGAATATATGTAAATAAACAATTTGCTGCCACCAACCACCACCACCACCACCACCACCAACTTAACCTAACCTAACCACCACCACCACCACCACCACCACTAGGTAAATCTACTCGGGACAAAATCTTTCAGTAATCATAAGGAAACTAAGCCAAACGCCACGCTTGACTGGTTTAGGAGGTTCCGGGAGGGGATGTAAGGCCAAGCAGAGTGAAAGGAAACAAACTCACACTTGCCATCACACTACACTCACCCTTTTCCTTTCTCCCCGATCACAGCCGTACCTGCGCCGCTTATCTCACGAAAAGTCAGGCAAAAGTCACGCAAAAGTCACGTTCAGGGCAGCCGACAGTCACGGTGTAGCATAATGAGTCTCGTACAGGTGTGGCTAAGAGTACACCTCGTTTTCTTTTCTTTATTTTTTTTTTTCAAGTTCTAGGAAGGACTCGAACGAAAACAAAAATGAGAGGAAAAGGGAAAAAATCAGACAGAAAAATAAAAAAAGAAAAAAAGAAAAAAAAAATTCGCGGGAGAAAAAAAAAAAAAAAAAAAGGAAAGGAAGAAAAAACAAGATTAAAAAAAGGAAGATCCAAAAAAAAGTTTGCTAATAATTATAAAAGGGGAATAGTAAAACAGAACCCGAGGCTTTACATAAACACAAACAAGAACAACAGGAACAAAGCGAATAATCAACTTTACATCCTAAGTTTCCTAAAAGACGAAAAACACTGCTGCCTTGACAGGTGAGTTAGTGAGGCGTAAATGTTAACACGACTCTCTCTATTCAATGTCATCTATCTTTTTTACATGTACCATCACGATCTTAACATATGCAGACCGGATGAAGTGTATTACCAAGCCTGTCTCTTCAATACATAGCAACTCCCTGCATTAACATTGAATAGTGTTTAATAAGCAGTTACAAGGAAATATAGAATAGAAAAGAATACAGTTTCTCTTATAGCCTTCTGTTCAATATACAACCACTCCCAACACTAACATTATATAGAGTGTTTAATAAGCTGTTAATATATACAGTGTGGAAGGAAGTGTAATATCAATCCCTTCTTTTCAATATATAACGCTTTCTCTTAATTATAGAACGACTCCCAGCACTAACATTATATAGTGTTTAAAAAGGAATGAAGGAAAGGAAAGGATCGAAAAGAATACATTTTTTTTTTATATAACCATCACACTTTTAAAATATATAGTCTGGAAGGAAGTGTATTATCATCGCCTTCTCTTCAATATACAACCACTCCTAGCACTAACATTGTATAGAGTGTTTATAAGCGATTACAAGAAAGGAAAGGACTCAAAAGAATATATTTTCTTTATATAACTATCACGCTTTTGATATATATAGTCTGGATGGAAGTTTATTATCATCGCCTTTTCAATATTTATAACAACTCTCAACACTAACTTTTTTTTTTTTTATGCAGGGAAGGGGGTCAGCCAAGATTATATATATATATATATATATATATATATATATATATATATATATATATATATATATATATATATATATATATATATATATATATATATATATATATATAAAGGCCTTCTTGAGTGGTGGCTCTCTACAAAAAGGAAAAGCGTCAGCCAAAATTATGGAGCAAATGCCTCGATACCTCCCTCTAAAAAGAAGACAAGTCGTGGGAAGTGGGAAATACAGATGCAGGGAGGGAGTTCCAGAGTTTACCAGTGAAAGGGATGAAAGATTGAGAGTACTGGTTAACTCTTGCGTTAGGGAGTTGGACAGAATAGGGATGAGAGGAAGAAGGTGTAGGGTGTTGAGTGTTTATAAGCAATCACAATAAAAGGAGAGGATTGAAAAGAATACATTTTTCCATACAGTTTATATGCAGGACAATATTTGGAGGTGGTGGAAGAACAAGAAAAGACGTCTTAGAGTAGTTGGTGATTCCAGGAAGGTGTGTGGGATAGGAGTGAACGGGTTAAGTAGACGAATGATGGGGATGTTAGGGTGAAGATTTAATGATGTAATTTCAGTTTTTTTTTGTCTTTTTATTTATCTTTATTTTTATTAATTTATTCTGTTATTTACTTATCCCAGGTTAGCAATTCAAGAAAGGTGCGTGAAGTAGGAATGAAAGGGTTAAGTAAAGTAAGAGTAGTGATGGCCATAGTGAGAAATTATGTACTTTTTTATTAATTTATTCTGTTATTTACTTATTCCAGGTTAACAATTCAAGGAAGGTGTGTGAAGTAGGAATGAAAGGGTTAAGTAAAATAGAGTAAGCAGGAAGATGTTATAGTAAGGACTTAGTCATGTCATTTTATTTATTTCTTATTCTTTCCTTCTACAATTTATCTAGTTTAGGTTAGTCATTCAGGGAAGGTGCGTGAAGCAGTAATGAAAGGATTATGCAAAGTACACTAATGATGGTGATGTTATAGTGAAATTCTAGTCAATAGTCACGTAATTGAAGGGTTTTTTTTTTATTCATTCTTTATCATTTCTTTATTTCGTGTTAGTAAAGAAGGGAAGGTGTGCGAGGTAATTATGAAAGAGTTAAGTAAAGTAGACTAGTGATGGTGATCTTATAATGACAATACACTCATGCAGTATTAGTCCATTTCCAGTCTCTTTTTCCCCAGTTATTCTTTTATCTATCTATTTACCACAGCTTCTCACTTCAACATCACACTTCCTCCTTTAGCATTCCCTTTAGTCCACACCATCACACTTCCTCTCATTAGTCTTCCCTTTAAACCATACCATCACATTTCCTTCCTTTAGTCTATTTTCAGCCTTTTTTCCCCGTTATTCTATTATCTATTCATCATTTCACTTCAGCATCACACTTCCTCCCTTTAGTTTTTCCCTTAAACTTCAACATCACACTTCTTTTCTTATATTTTCTTATCTTTTTCCTCCCTTTAATCTATTTCACTAATATTCTTTTACTATCATTCTTTTATTCATCCTTGTTACTGTCCTTCACTTCAGCATCACACTTCCTCCCTTCCCTCTACACACCACGCACACTAAGAGTCAATTAAGTGTCGCGTCTTGGTAAGAATAAAAATTGATACGCTGGAATGGATCATGTGCATAATTACAAAATATATCATCACCTTGTGCTTGAGAGGAAGGGAGAAAAAATCCTTGACTTTTACTGTTCAGAAGCTGATGACTTGCTATATTAGTCTGGGTATCAATGTAAATATAAATATAAATTGGATTATCTCTCTCTTTCTCTCTCTCTCTCTCTCTCTCTCTCTCTCTCTCTCTCTCTCTCTGTGGATTTGTATATGTATCAGTCTTACTATTTATTTCTCCATATATTCACATTTACCTATATTTATGAGTTTATCTATCGAAATATATACTATCTATCTCAGTACCTATCTATTTCTTTATCCAGCTATCTATTTATCTACTTATCTATCTATACATCCATCCATTTATCTATCCATCTTTCCATTTATCTATCTATCCATCTGTCTTTCCATCTACCTATCAATATCTCTTCCACCAGTGCCTGCGAGTGAGCCAATTAGTCTATCACATGATCAGTCGCCTTTCACTTCCATCTGTTACCTGAGCTGTGTAGTCTCCAGGTGAGCAGGTAACCGTGAAAAAACTGCCTTCCATAACGTGTGTGTGTGTGTGTGTGTGTGTGTGTGTGTGTGTGTGTGTGTGTGTGTGTGTGTGTGTGTGTGTGTGTGTGTGTGTGTGTGTGTGTGTGTGTGTGTGTGTGTGTGTGTGTGTGTGTGTGTGTGTGTGTGAAAAACTTACTCAGAAAAAGAAGCTGACCGCAAAGATATTCCAGCGTAGAGAGAGAGAGAGAGAGAGAGAGAGAGAGAGAGAGAGAGAGAGAGAGAGAGAGAGAGAGAGAGAGAGAGAGAGAGAGAGAGAGAGAGAGAGAGAGAGAGAGAGAGAGAGAGAGAGAGTATTTTTCATCAATATAATAATAGAAAGTAGAACGAATAATAATAACAACTAAGCATTTCTTATTTACCGAGCACCAAATTAAGAGAGAGAGAGAGAGAGAGAGAGAGAGAGAGAGAGAGAGAGAGAGAGAGAGAGAGAGAGAGAGAGAGAGAGAGAGAGAGAGAGAGAGAGAGAGAGAGAGAGAGAGAGAGAGAGAGACCTGAAAAATTTGTAATGGAACTACGAAAACACACACACACACACACACACACACACACACACACACACACACACACACACACACACACACACACACACACACACGCTCACAGTCCCTTCAGGCACTTCTCAGCATCCATCACTGCCAGCCATCACCTGCACGACGCCCTCAAGACGCCTCTGAATCTGGGACAAGGGTGCGTTACAAAATGAGGCGTTTTGAAACAAGAGAGCCGCCGCAATGTTCGATTTGGGCGCGCCGGCAATACCTCAGCACGGGACGACCCTCTCTCAAGAACAGCAGAAGGCGAGCAGGAGGAGACGCCCTGTGCCTGCTGGTATATAAGGCACAACTCACCAACCCAACGCACAGTCGATCTCCAGACAGTCAGATCTAAACATGAACTCAAAGGTACGAGGAATCAAATGCATATACGAAACATGAGCAACTTCACAGCTTCACAAATTACTTAGTTCATTGTTCACTGGTGATGTTCATGGTTCAAGATTGTTCTCTCTAGTGTGGTTCTAAGGTGTCTAGGTTTAATTTTTTTTATTTCCTTTCTTTTTTCTTCATTTTTTCTCTCAAAGTAAATGTCGTGGGGTTTATTAATGACTGTCTCCTCCTGCAGGTCCTCTTCTTCCTGGCGGGCGTGGCCGTGGCCCTCGCTGCCCCTGACCGCCGCCCATCAACCAGCTACGGCGTCCCCAGGGTGAGCACCCGAGGCACTCTTTCTGCCATTCATACATCTATATTCAGTGTATGAACGGCAACTTCATACATTCATAAATATCACCAACGCATACATACAAGCAAGCAAGCACGCACACACACACACACACACACACACACACACACACACACACACACACACACACACACACACAAACAACTTTCTCCAGTGCACCTGTGTACCTTCCCTGTCTATACACCTCTGAACAAAAACTTCACCAATAATAGCGTTGCCTCCCAACACAGTACTACATCAGATGAGTTCAGTTTTTTCCCACGTGTACCTGACCTCGTTAGTAGAGCGGACCTTTTCTGTGAAGGTCGCGCTGCTTGCCAAGTCTCCCTCAAGGCCCCCAACCTGTCCAAGGTCATGACCAACCCTTCTTCCCCTTGCTCCCCATCCCATTCTCTCGCCACACAAACCTGCCTCCATCCACTCCGCCACTCCCTAACCCTTGCTCTCCTCCCCCGCAGGACTCTGACTCTTTCGAACACTTCCGTCCCTCATCCGGCTCCTTCGAGCACTCTAACTCCTTCGAACACTTCCGCCCCTCATCCTCCTCCCACTCCTTCGAGTCCTACGAGTCCGACGAGTTCACCAGGCCCAACTACGAGTTCCAGTGGGCTGTCAGGGACTCCTCCAGCGGCAACGACTTCGACCACAAGGAAGGCCGTGACGGCGAGGACACCCAGGGCGCGTACTCCGTGCACCTCCCTGACGGCCGCCGCCAGACCGTCACTTACGTTGTGGACGGTGACGACGGCTACGTGGCCGACGTCAAGTACGACGGCGTGGCTCGCTACCCCGACTCCCACTCCCGCGAGTCCTTCGAGTCCCGCTCCTTCGAGTCAGGCTCCTTCGAGTCCTACGCTCCCCCAAGGAGGACTTACTTCGCCCCTGGCTCCAACGAGTCCAAGTAAACAGCGAAGGAAGCTCAACTCCCGCCATGGCCTCGACACAAGTCTCTTCCCGCCTCTCGCACTCCCTCTTTCCTCACCTCAGTAAGTCTGTTCAGACTCTGAGTATCTTCACTAAATTATTGTACCCAGTATTAATTATTTATTCCATTAAAATATTCTGAGAATCTCTTCTTTCCTTGCGCCTCGCCACTCATTCAGGCCTCGGCCTCTGGTCAGCCTCAGTGTTACACCAACAACCCATGCAACACAGCACAGCCAGCCGCCACACCGCCCTTCAAACCCAACACCATGGTGCAAGCTACAGGTAGAACAACTATATACACCAGCTCGCCCCACACTCTGAGGGCAGCACCTGAATGCCTCCCAAAAGAAAATATTTACTAACGTCTGAGACAAAAATTAAGAATGAACAAAATCATCGAGAATGGAAGAAACGTGAACCGGTAACAGTAGACGTCGGGTAAGTCTTTCAGAGAATTAAAAGATTAAATTAGCTTTTGGAAGAAAAGGTGTACGTGATAAAGATAATACCAAGTTTTCAAGATAAGAATGACTGAACTGTTTGCAAAGCGGGTGAGAGACAGGGAAAGTAGCCTATGGTACGGATAGAGTCAGTCTTCGAAAGGAACAAAGAATGGCTAAATCACTTTGAAGGGAGAAAAAAAAACTACGGTCTTGTCAGTATTTGGAGCTAGGAATGACTTAATTGCAAAACTCGTAAGGAATAAAGATAAGTAAATTGCAACACCACTGTTAAAACAAATTACAGCTGAAATATTTTGAAGGGAGTGAAAAAAACGTAAAATATGAACCCACTTTGACCAATTTTAAGGATGAACTTGAAAAAAATAACCAAAATAATAAAAAAAACAAGTAACTAGATAACCAATATTACCCCCGAGAAGTGAACCAAGGTGAAGGTGTGACCAGTCTTGCGGAGAATTACAAATCACTAAATTACTACAAGGGAGAATGGAACTTAGAAGCCAAACTTTCACTTCAAGGTGTGTAATTAGCTGCCACGTCGGTACTGCCTCAGCCAACACCACCACACCTCTATACCAATATCCCAACACCCCAACACATCAGCACCTCAACACCACAGCACTCCACCACCTCACCCCAGCACCCGCGCAACACCACAACTCAACATCTCAAAACTCCAACACACTTCGATACTCCAACACCTTAGCACTTCAGCACCACGACACTCCAGCATCTCAACACCACAGCACACTACCACCACAACCTAACATCTGAAAACTCCACCACACCTCAGCAACTCAACACCCCACACATCATTTCAACACCACAGCACACCACCACCACAACCTAACATCTGAAAACTCCACCACACCTCAGCAACTCAACACCCCAACACATTATTTCAACACCACAGCA
The DNA here is from genome assembly GCF_017591435.1 of Portunus trituberculatus. Lineage (NCBI taxonomy): Eukaryota > Metazoa > Arthropoda > Malacostraca > Decapoda > Portunidae > Portunus > Portunus trituberculatus. The sequence continues at coordinate 8,865,300 of NC_059263.1, read as the reverse complement.
CACCACCACCACAAAACAACACCTGAAAACACCACCACACCTCAACAACTCAACACCCCAACACATTATTTCAACACCACAGCACTCCAGCACCTCATCACCATAGCACACCACCACCACACACTAACATCACAAAACTAAAGCACATCTAAACACTCCCAACACCACAGCACTTTAGCACCACCACAACACCATACTACAACACTTCAACACCTAAACGACACAGCACCACCACACCCCAACACCTCAACACATAAGCATCTCAGCACCACCACCACCATCACACAGCAAGACCCGCAACACCACCTCAACACCAGATCATCACACCACCACAAGGCTTTCAAAATTTGTCCCTTATAAGGCCGGGTGTGAATAGGCGGTGAATGGGATTAATTAAGAAGCGATGAGTGTTGTGAATACTGAATGGGTCAAGTGAGTCGGGCCTTATCTAACCTAACCTAACCTAGTCTAGTACAGCAAAGTGGAAAGTAACCTAAATAATCTAACTTTTAATATACTCGGATCAAATATTATCTTCGTATAAAACTGCTTGAAATTACTTAGCTAAAAATGACATTTCAACCTAACCTAACCTAACCTAACCTACGCACATACAGGTAAATCAACGCTCAGGAACGCTAATATCAACATAAGAAAGTAAATAAAGAGAGAGAGAGAGAGAGAGAAGAGAAAAACACTACAGACGCGATCATAGAAAACGCTAACACAGAAAACGATATCGAAGAAAACGGTAACACAAGAAAAGGACCAAGCAAAAGAAAATGGACTAGTGTTGATCGATGGGGGAAGGAAAACGAGGCAAGGGCTAACTCGTGTAAACTCCCATCGATCAGAGGTAATGACAGTCTAGCGGCGCCCTACAGTGCAGTAGCGCCTCGAAGTGCCCCGCCGCCGCCACGCCTGCTCCCCGACGTCCAGGCCCTCCAGTCACAGAGAGTACACCAAGTGGCTCACCTTCACCCACACCAGTGCATAACTATCTAATTATTTCTCGCACTTGTATTAAACTCCATAACTAATGATTTTTTTTTCCATTATATTCATTCTCGTAACAAATTTATATCCTTTATTTTCGTTATCTTTAGTTTATTTTACCGGTGCATAGCTATCTAATTATTTCTCGTATTTGTATTAAGCTCTATAACTATTAATTCTTCTTTCCATTACGTTGAGCTTCGTAGCAAATTTATATATCTTTTTTATTTCTATATCTTATTTGACTATTTAATTTAACCTTTTATTTAATTATCTAATTATTTTTCATACTTGTATTAAACTCCATAACTATTGATTTTTCATTCCATTATATTCATTTTCGTAACAAGTTTATACTTTTTTTTTTATTTCGTTACTTTTTATTTATTTTTACCCTTTCATAACAATCTAATTATTTTCCGTATTTGCAATAAATTCCATAACTATCAATTTTTCTTTCCATTATATTCACCTTACTAACAAATGTATACATCATTTTTTCTTATTTTGTTACATTTCATTCATTCCAACTCGAGCATAAATTCTTCCTGCACTTCTGTTAACCCTTCCAGCACTGGGACGCATTTTTACTACAAGGTTTGGGCATGATTAGACGATTTTATACACATTACCTATTGTCTATGGAGATCAGGAGATTAATGGCCAGAGTCTTCACTATTCTAATCCCCACATGAGTTTCTGAAGCTGTATAAAATCACCAAATAGTAACCAGAATGAATATGAAAAAGCGTCCTGATACTGAAGGGGTTAAACACCTTAACTTTTAACATTATCAATTTTTATTTAGGCAACAAATTTGTCCTTTTTTTTATTTTGCTGCATTTCCTTCATTCTAACTCGTGTATAACTATCTCATGCATATTAAGCTCTATAACTATTCATTCTTCCCTTTCATCTAATTAGGCAACATATTTATCTGTTATTTTGTTCACTTTATTAGATTCTATTAATTTCTATGTATTTACTGTACTTATTTTTACTTATTTTATTGTTCTAGTTGTTGCCGGTGTGTGTGTGTGTGTGTGTGTGTGTGTGTGTGTGTGTGTGTGTGTGTGTGTGTGTGTGTGTGTGTGTGTGTGTGTGTGTGTCGACAATGGGTAACTAAAGCCACAAAGTTTTCAGTGAAGCACACACTCATACATCATCCTCTCTATTCCACCAAGCTCATTAAGTCCTCACAAACAGACTTAGTACTCAGGATGTCAGCAGCGAGGCAATGTTTAAATACCATCACCAGCACCACCACCACCACCACCATCATCATCATCATCATCATCGTTCCCATTTCAACCTCCTTCCTCTCTATTAACCCTTTCAGTACTGTGATGCATTTCTACCTTGAGTTTCGGGTGCTTTTAGGCGATTTTATTTACATTAGGAAGGGTCTATTGAGGTCGGAAGATTAATGGCCAGTTCTCACTATTTTAATCCCCACATAAGTTTTTTGAAGCTGCGATCACTACTCAGTAAGCAGAATGAATATGAAATTGCGTTATGGTACTGGAGGCGTTAAAAGCTTTGGGTATATTCATGGATGGGGATAATGGGTCAAAAGAGAAAGGGGTGTTTTTATGTAGGGATGACAGAGATAACCAAGGTACGCATCTTACACCTTTCCTTATTCTTTTTTACGTTTCTCAATTGACTTACTTCTCTTCCACCTTGTCATTTAAGCTCTTCAGTAATGGGACACTTTTTTACCATGAGTTTTAGGTAAAAAAATTAGAGTCTTATTGACATTAGGAAGGGTCTATGGAGGTCAAGATAAATGGCCACAGTCTTCACTATTTTAATTACAACGTAAGTTTCTGAAGCTGTTTAAAAATGTCAAATAGAAAACAGAATAAATGTAGAAACGCGTCATGGTACTGAAGGGGTTAAGTCTTTTAATTTATGTGTTCTTTTTGAGATAATACAACAACTCTCCCTTCATTGGATCGCTTTAATATCAACACTTAGATAAACACAGAGGGACAGACAGACAGACAGACAAACAGACAGACAGACAGATAGACGTAAAAAATAAATATATGAATAGAAAATTAAATATAAATGGAATAGAGAGCGGCCAGTGCACAGACAAAGGGAGACAGAGATTAAAACGAAAAAAAAAGATGAAAATAGAAATGTAACATACTAAAATAAAGATAAATGTTAGATAAGATACAAAACGGAGCGAGAGCGAGCGAGAGCGAGAGAGAGAGAGAGAGAGAGAGAGAGAGAGAGAGAGAGAGAGAGAGAGAGAGAGTAAAAAAGAAGGGAATTAGGCACGTGTATATTGCTGGTGTTTGTTTGTGGTCGTGGCCTTTGCTAGTCGAGACTCCAAGGGTATTTCCTCGCCTGAAAGTAGGCCATAGGTGTGTGTGTGTGTGTGTGTGTGTGTGTGTGTGTGTGTGTGTGTGTGTGTGTGTGTGTGTGTGTGTGTGTGTGTGTGTGTGTGTGTGTGTGTGTGTGTGTGTGTGTGTGGGTGTAAAATATGAAACTAATATCTAAATTCTTCCTTTCACTTATCCTCATCATGAACACCATAACCTCAATCATCATCATCATCATCATCATCATCATCATCATCAAGACCACAGCAGGAATAGCCTTTCCATTTACCTCTATCAGCTGCCCACCTGTTCCAGGCCACCCCAGTCAGGTCACAGCGTCGCGTCTCCCTCGTGTCCCGTCCATGGTGTCCACGGGGCTTCCGTTATCAAGGCGCCACGAGTGAGAGGCACGTGCGCGGAATGAAATCAAGGCGAGCGATTCCTCAGGCATGTTACTGCCCATGATACTCTATGGACCGATATTTCCAAGGAGACCTCAAATTTGGGGCCGTTGCAAAAGTGCACGTGTTGAAACGTTCCCTGACCGGAGGCATGGGCGGGCGAGACCTCCCTATCAGCTGACCGCCACAAGAACGCCGCGTGACGTCACCGCCAGACCCAGTATATAAGGCGGCCAGATGAGCAGCTAGGCACAGTCAACCTTCAGACGGTCAAGAGTCAACATGAACACAAAGGTAAAGTTGTCACCTCCCTCAACTCAGGCAATGTTACCTACCGACACACCAGTCCTTCTGTGCCTCCATCAGAGGAACACAAGGCGAGACTCCAGCAGACAGGCATGTCTGTGCCGTCCCAAAAGCATTGACGTCTTCCCTCGCTAACACAAAGACTGAAGAGTGCTTCCTTCCACAGGTCTTCTTCCTCCTGGCGGGCGTGGCCGTGGCCCTTGCAGCCCCTGACCGCCGCCCAGCAACCAGCTACGGCGTCCCAAGGGTGAGCAGCCGACGCACATTTTTATCCCATGTTCAAATATTGTACTTGCTTCGGTGGTACATGTACTCCCCAGTTCATAACTTCCATTTACAAACCTACCTCCATCCACTCCGCCACTCCCTAACCCTTGCTCTCCTCCCCCGCAGGAATCTGCCTCCTTCGAACACTTCCGCCCCTCATCCGGCTCCTTCGAGCACTCTGGCTCCTTCGAACACTTCCGCCCCTCATCCGGCTCCTTCGAACACTCTGGCTCCTTCGAACATTTCCGCCCCTCATCCTCCTCCCGCTCCTTCGAGTCCTACGAGTCCGGCGAGTCCACCGAGGCCAAGTACGCCTTCCAGTGGTCCGTAGAGGACGACTCTACCGGCAACGACTTCGACCACAAGGAAGCCCGTGACGGCGACGACACCCAGGGCGTGTACACCGTGCAGCTTCCCGACGGCCGCCTGCAGACCGTCACTTACGTCGTGGACGGTGACGACGGCTACGTGGCCGACGTCAAGTACGACGGCGTGGCTCGCTACCCCGACTCCCACTCCCGCGAGTCCTTCGAGTCCCGCTCCTTCGAGTCCTTCAACTCCGACTCAGGCTCCTTCGAGTCCTACGCTCCCCCAAGGAGGACTTACTTCGCTCCTGGCTCCAACGAGTCCAAGTAAACAGTGAAGAAAGCTCAACTCCCGCCATGACCTCGCCTGAAGATCTTTTAAACCGTCAAAAACTTCTCTTTTAACTTATTCCTTGTGACTGAGTGCCTCTTGTAAATTATTGCTTATCACTGCTTATTTATTTAATTAAATATTATGGCTGTTATCTTAAGTGTTTACTGATCCCTCAACACAACAGCAATACTCACAACCTGTCGGCTTGGGGCGTGAGTCGCCCCGCCACGAGCAGCACGCCACCTCCACCACCACCAGGCACAGCGCCACCTTGCACCAGGCACCCACGCACCACCGCTATCACACCCTGGGGAGAGGGCAGCTCGCACTCAACCCTCTAATCCCTGAACTCACACCAGTACACAGACCACCGCAGGGCGTCGCTCTGCTGCGCCATTGAGTCGTGGCAGCGCTGCCAGTGACCACCGCCTCGCAGTGAGTACTTGGAAGGCGTTCTTTTCTTCCCTGGCCGCTACTCAAGTACAGGCTGCACAGTGCCTTGCCCTTACCAGGAGGAGCTGCAGCAAGGCACTCGACTCGCTTCACGCCACATGTTCATCACTCTTCCGCTGCAAGAATTGGATGTCAACTAAACAATGTCCTTCTTCCTCCTTCCGTAAAAACAATGTTCACAGAATCAAACAGGTTTTCCAGGTAACCTTTTAGCCTAGCCCGCCTGGCATCCCCTCTTCACAGTGTGCTTGTGCTACAGGGATGGCATCCCAGCCGGCCCATTACCATCTTCACCCATAAAAAAAAACAAGAATAATTAGATTCAAACAGGTTTTCTAGGCAAGATTTGGGCAAGTCACACGCCTCAGTCTCCTCCTTGTCTGGCTCTTCTTCCATAAGCATGAGAGGTCAACGATCAACGGAGCCACTTCCGCTCTTCACCATCCAGCAAAAGGCAACAACAACAACAACAACAACAACAACAACAACAACAACAACAACAAAAACTCAGATAAATAACTATATGCAGATACAGGTTTTCTTGGCAAATTCTATCAACATACTTTTTATATATTCTTGGCGGCGTGAAGCGGCTTAAAGCGTCTCGGTGTGGTCCCCAACCAGCCTCCACGGCCCATGCCTCTCACCACAGCCAGTACAAGCCCCACCTCATGAATTGATAGGAAGGAAAAATACCCTAACCAAACCTAACGACAGACAAACCTTCCTTCTTCACCTCCTCCCCGACCTGCCTCACAACGCACCCACACACAGCCAAGGCGCCACAGCATGACCAACACAGCCGTGGCGCCACAGCAACACCAACACAGCCAAGGCGCCACACCAACACCAACACAGCCGTGGCGCCACAGCAACACCAACACAGCCAAGGCGCCACACCAACACCAACACAGCCAAGGCGCCACAGCAACATCAACACAGCCAAGGCGCCACAGCAAGACCTATACAGCCAAAGGCACCACAGCAAAACCAATACAACCGTGGCGCCACACCAACACCAACACAGCCGTGGCGCCACAGTAACACCAATATAGCCGTGGCGCCACAGTAACACCAATATAGCCGTGGCGCCACAGCAACACCAACACAGCCAAGGCGCCACACCAACACCAACACAGCCGTGGCGCCACAGCAACACCAATATAGCCGTGGCGCCACAGCAATACCAAAACAGCCGTGGCGCCACAGCAACACCAACAGAGCCGTGGGGCCACAGCAACACCAACACAGCCAAGGCGCCACAGCAACACCAACACAGCCAAGGCGCCACACCAACACCAACACAGCCGTGGCGCCACAGTAACACCAATACAGCCGTGGCGCCACAGCAACACCAACACAGCCAAGGCGCCACAGCAACACCAACACAGCCAAGGCGCCACACCAACACCAACACAGCCGTGGCGCCACAGTAACACCAATATAGCCGTGGCGCTACAGCAATACCAACACAGCCGTGGCGCCACAGCAACACCAACACAGCCAAGGCGCTAAAACAACACCAATACAGCCAAGGCGCCACAGCAACATCAACACAGTCAAGGCACCACAGCAAGACTAATACAGCTAAGGCACCACAGCAAGACCAATACACCCGTGGCGCCACAGCAACACCAACACAGCCGTGGCGCTACAGCAACACCAACACAGCCAAGGCGCCACAGCAACACCAATACAGCCAAGGCGCCACAGCAACACCAACACAGCCAAGGCGCCACAGCAACACCAACACAGTCAAGGCGCCACAGCAAGACCAACACAGTCAAGGCGCCACAGCAACACCAACACAGTCAAGGCGCCACAGCAACACCAACACAGCCAAGGCGCCACAGCAACACCAACACAGTCAAGGCGCCACAGCAACACCAACACAGCCAAGGCGCCACAGCAACACCAACACAGCCAAGGCGCCACAGCAAGACCAACACAGTCAAGGCGCCACAGCAAGACCAACACAGCCAAGGCGCCACAGCAAGACCAACACAGCCAAGGCGCCACAGCAAGACCAACACAGCCAAGGCGCCACAGCAAGACCAACACAGTCAAGGCGCCACAGCAAGACCAACACAGCCAAGGCGCCACAGCAAGACCAACACAGCCAAGGCGCCACAGCAAGACCAACACAGCCAAGGCGCCACAGCAAGACCAACACAGCCAAGGCGCCACAGCAAGATGATGTCCTGACCACACTTCAGCCTGACAACACGAGAAGCTTTGGAGTCACAGCATTGCCTCGGGACAAGCTGACCGTTCACTGTAGATTGCACGCTCATAATGCATTTTGAGTTTATTACACAAAGTTATTTAACCCCTTCCATACTGGGATACATTTTTACCTTTGAAATTTATGTATGATTAGACCATTTTATTGACATTAGGAAGGGTCTATGGAGGTCAAAAGATTAGTGACCACAGTCCACTATTTTAATCCCACACATAAGTTTTTTGAGGCTGTATAAAATCACCAAATGAATGAATGGAAACGCAAGATGGTACTGAAGGGGTTAAACGCTTCAGACTACTACAAACCTACTCCTGTAAACTGTAAACCTTGAACACACACACACACACACACACACACACACACACACACACACACACACACACACACACACACACACACACACACACACACACACACACACACACACACACACACTTACTGGTAACTACATATGAATGATTTTCGTAATGAATCTCACTTAAAATAAAGGATAATGATAAAAAAAAGTATATCTTGAATACCACTCAAACCAACACACACACACACACACACACACACACACACACACACACACACACACACACACACACACACACACACACACACACACACACACACACCTGCAAGTCACTCTGATTCACGAGCCAGCACAGCATCCACCGATTACAGGAAAAAACAAGATGAAGTCACCAAGTTCACAGAGTTTTTCAAGTGGTATTTAGAGGATGAGTTATGACTGAAAGCGGCCAAGGATGTTCTAGTATCAGCCTCCTTGAACTACTCTCAAACCCGGCTACAGGAGGAGGAGGAGGAGGAGGAGGAGGAATAATGAGATGGGGTTCTTATGACAATTTACAAGTGAAAGCAAGTTTATGTATCTAGGACATGGCAAAAAAAAATGTATCCTTGCTAGAAATTACCTATCCTCTTCCTGTCTTGTTGCCACCCTTGCCTCACCCACACCCACGCTCACCCCCACGCTCACGCCTCGCCAATGGGACGGTGTGGCCTGCCGAGTGCTAAGTGCTGTGTGGATAGGAAAGGAATTCGTCTGGATATTACATGAAGCTCTGGAACAATTACACGTTTGTCCTGTCTTACATTATGAACCTCTTCAATACTGGGACATTTTTTTACTTGGGATTTGAGTACGATTAGACCACTTTACTGACATTAGGAAGGGTCTATGGAGGTCAGAAGATTAATGGCCACAGTCTTCACTATATTAATGCCCCACATGAGTTTCTGAAGCTGTATAAAATCACCAAATAGTAAGCGGAATGAATATGGATACGCGTCATGGTACTGAAGGGGTTAAGTACCTTGATATCTGTGTACGATTTATTTTACTGACATTAGGAAAGGTTTATGAAGGTCAGAAGGTTAATGGCCAGTTTTCACTATCTTAATCCCCCACATAAGTTTCCGAAGCTGTGTAAAATCACCAAATAGTAACCACAAGGAATATGGAAATGCGTCATGGTATTGAACAGGTTAATTATTGATAAAATGGTGATTAACAGGTCGTGGTTAGGTGACGTGTAGATAAGCATTGTAAATAAACCTACTTATGTGTATACTGAGACACATACACACACATACATGAAAAATAAATCAAAATAAAAACAATAAAATCAAATTATTCATACATGCATACATTCACGTACATAAAAACACACAAAAATGATAATTAATGATGGTATACACATGAAGACATATACATACATAGTGCATAAAACTGTATGTATGTATGTATGTATGTATAAACAATATATAATTATGTATCCTTTATAGACACTCCTGTACAATAAAAAGAGGAGGAAAAGCAAGCACAAAATACAATTCTATAAACGTCGCACACTACAGAACCAAGAAGAAAAATTGACCGCAAAGTGTTTCTAATCTCACACCAGCGTCTTGTAGAGAACACGAGAACACAACTATCCTCACTCCGCTGGAATAAACCACACACGCAGACTGTTTCCCCATCTTACCCATTGCTTATGTACTCTACTGGTTTAGTTTATGTCTACCTATTTATCTATTTATCTATCTATCTGTCTATGTGTCTATCTATTCATCTATCTATTCATCTACGTATCTATCTAGTATCTATCTATCTATCTGGCTGGCGGGAGAGAGGGAGCTGTGTGAGAAACGTTTATCAATTACACGCCAACAACTGAGAAAAAAAAATTGTTGTTTAAATAAAATCAGTTCAAATTAACCTCGATCTGAAGGAAGGACTACTTTTGTGGCCTCGAACTGAACTCCGCCATATTAGGCCGGGAACTTTCTTCCGTCTATTCTTCGGCAAATTAAAAGTACTATTTGTTATTTGCCTGTTCACGAGGATCCTTTGTTCCCGCAACACTGGAAAGGCGACGCGGTGCCCAGCTTGCCTAATGCTAATCCGCTGTCAATGTAACATGCTTGGTGTGGTTGTCAGCGGCACCTCCACCACTTATTACTTTGGTCACCCCTTCGCCACTTCAGAACACGAGTTGGCGATACAAAAACTCGCTCCCCAAGATCCTCACAATGAAACAAGCCAATTGCAGACTCAAAAAACACGCAAGTGAAATTTAAATGAAAGCAATCTTCTGCTACGACTCTACAAACAATTTTTTGTCGACTAATTACACTCAACGCGGGTTAATTTATGCCGCGTTTCAAAAGTGACCGTGTTGTAACGTGTTCCTTGATGGCTGCCAGCGGGCGTGTCTTCCTGTCAGATGATCGCCGCCAGTGTGACGTCACGGCTCAATCCAGTATATAAGGCGAGGCGAGTAGCCACAGGACACAGTCAGCCTTTAGACAGTCAGCAATCAACATGAACGGAAAGGTAAGATGTCTTTTGGCTAAAACGAAATGCAATACTAAGACACTCGGCAGGTGTGCCTCCCTCAGGGGAAAGCTGGTGCGGAAGTCATAAGAGAACTTCCTGCTTCTTTCCGCCCCTCAAGGGACGCCTTCCCTCCTCCACATGAAGACTAATGACTGTCTCCTTCCGCAGGTCTTCTTCCTCCTGGCAGGCGTGGCCGTGGCCCTCGCTGCCCCTGACCGCCGCCCAGCAACCAGCTACGGCGTCCCCAGGGTGAGCATCCGAAACACTTTGTGGTCATCTCTATGTTTTACACTTGACTATTTCATTACGAAACGCACACACACACACACACACACACACACACATCACGAACTCTGAGCTCTTTCCACAGAGGAACAGCTGGCTGGGTAATCAAGAGATGACCGTAGGTGAACACACACACACACACACACACACACACACACACACACACACACACACACACACACACACACACACACTTGTCAGTTCACTTTCTCTGGCGGCGGCAGCAATGCAGCTCTGCAAGCCAGCCTCAGCAAAAAGTGCGCCACGTTTCTAAACACTTCATACATCACAGCCTCGCAGAGCCTGAACCAGTGACGGTCAGGAAGAGCGGAACGGTCACTGCACACGCCCCGCCCACCACAAGGCCGTGCTTCCCCCTCCCCTCTCCTCTTTCCCTCCCTCCCTCAGGCTTCCGTGGCCCCACACCCTTCTATCAGTACACTCCTTGCCCCACTCACATGACCCATGTTCAAGGTCACACCGCTCCCTCCTTGCTCCTACACAAGGTCACGTGCATCCCTCCGTGCTTGCCCCTTACCACCCACCCCCCGCCACACCAACACCTAACCCTTGCTCTCCTCCCCCGCAGGACTCTGACTCCTTCGAACACTTCCGCCCCTCATCCGGCTCCTTCGAGCACTCTGACTCCTTCGAACACTTCCGCCCCTCATCCTCCTCCCACTCCTTCGAGTCCTACGAGTCCGACGAGTTCACCAGGCCCAACTACGAGTTCCAGTGGGCTGTCAGGGACTCCTCCAGCGGCAACGACTTCGACCACAAGGAAGGTCGTGACGGCGACGACACCCAGGGCGCGTACTCCGTGCACCTCCCTGACGGCCGCCGCCAGACCGTCACTTACGTCGTGGACGGTGACGACGGCTACGTGGCCGACGTCAAGTACGACGGCGTGGCTCGTTACCCCGACTCCCACTCCCGCGAGTCCTTCGAGTCCCGCTCCTTCGAGTCAGGCTCCTTCGAGTCCTACGCTCCCCCAAGGAGGACTTACTTCGCCCCTGGCTCCAACGAGTCCAAGTAAACTCCTGACGCCCCGAGCTGCCAACACCTCGTCACTTGCCAGAACTTTCCCTTACAAGACCTTCACGATGGATAGCTTAGCTAAATTATTTGTATTTATTGCATTAAATCATGAATGAGTTTCCATCCTTTTCACAAACATCATCAACCCGAACCACACTGCAGCACAAGCTTCACTCCACACTTGTGCATTGAAGAGAAGTGCCGCTGTGCCTCAGGAAGACATCACCTGCCACACACAGGTCCCTCACGTCCCTCCAGCACCGCCGCCCTCAACACTCACTCTTCTCGTCTGCCACACACCACCAGCAAGTTGACACCACGCAACCACCGCAGCCACACCTTACCACACCACGAGGCACGAAGGAGACGCAACGTTATGGCCATTCAGACCACCGTCAATCTTAGACACAACATGAACCCTTATAACTCACAAAGCTGTATAGAAAAAAGAAATCAAGCGATGCAATAGTAAGAAAATTCGCAAGTCTTTCCTCGTACGGACGTGATAGGGCGTGGCGGGAACCTGTGCACATATTTTAAGATAAGTAAGACCCTGAAGGCAGTCAAGACGTTAGCATGATTAAGTATGAGTCTGATGGTGCTGTCTGCTATCACCGCATCTCAGAGTGAATGTTAATGGCGCACTAAACCTTGAAGGAACAATGAGAGAGAGAGAGAGAGAGAGAGAGAGAGAGAGAGAGAGAGAGAGAGAGAGAGAGAGAGAGAGAGAGAGAGAGAGAGAGAATTTCCTCTTGGCATATGATGTCATAAAAGCGCTCTAGTTTGTGTTGTGGTGTGTGTGTGTGTGTGTGTGTGTGTGTGTGTGTGTGTGTGTGTGTGTGTGTGTGTGTGTGTGTGTGTGTGTGTGTGTGTGTGTGTGTGTGTGTGTGTGATTAACCAATACTTCCTTTTACCCTTTGGCGCCGTTCAGTCAAGAACCCTCATTTCATATCAAGGTGGAGGGAGGGAGGGGGGATGTAGTTAGAGGGAGGGGTGGACCACGTGCCTTCGCCTCCTCTCCCTGAACCAGAAAGGGATATGCGGAATACCTGCCTTTAATTTTTTTTCTTCCTTCTTTTTCTTATTCCTTACCACTCCACTTACCTGCTTTTCATTTCTTCCGCTTCTGTAAACTATTCTTTTTCTATTTCCTATTCTTATTTTGGCATGATTTGAATTCCTTCCTCATATTTGTAAGTCCTCTTGTAGTATCTTACTCCTCTCACCCCCAATTATTTTTTTCTTTCATTTGCTTTTAATCCTTTCAGAACTGGAATGCCTTTTTATCTATTTATTCTTTTATCTATTTTTTTTTTTTTTCGTGTGATTAGACGATTTTGTTTACATCAGGAAGGGTCTATGGAGGTCAGAACATTAACCCTCTTCAGAACTATGACGAGTCTTCCATATTCATTCTGCTTACTACTTGGTGATTTTATAGAGATTCAGAAACTCGTGTGAGGGATTAAGATAGTGAAGATTCTGGCTATTAATCTTCTGACCTACATAGACTCTTCCTAATGTCAATAAAATGGTTTAATCGTACACAAATCTCAAGGTAAAAAAGTGTCCCAGTAGTGAAGGGATTAATGGCAACAGTCTTCACTACTTTAATCCCCCACATAAGTTTCTGAAGCTGTATAAAATCGCCAAATAGTAACCAGAATGAATATGAAAACGCGTCCTGGTACTGAAGGGGTTAAAATTTCACTTTCTTTTTCTCCTTTTTCTTTCTGCAGTTTTCTTATCACTAATCATTCCTAATCTTTCTTCTGTGACTAATCAAATTTTTCTATTATTTCTTTATTTTCCTTTCATACTTATTATCTTTAATCCTTTACTATTTGTTTTCTTTCGATATTTTTTTCAATAATCCTTCCTTATCTTTTCCCCGTTTATCTACTCGTATTAATCTATTATTTCTCTATTTTTCTTTCGCATTTCCTAATTTTAATCCTTTAACTAACCTATTCTTTCTCCCTTTTCCTTGCAGTAGTTTTCTTATCACTAATCTTTCCTTATCTTTCCCTGTTTATCTATTATTTCTCTATTTTTCTTTCGCATTTTCTAATTTTAATCTTTTAACTAACCTATTCTTTCTCCCTTTTCCTTTCAGTAGTTTTCTTATCACTAATCATTCCTTATCTTTGTGACTAATCGTATTTATCTATTTTTTCCCTATCTCCCTTTCATACCTCCAATTCTTAATCCCTTACTAAGCCACTGTAGTACTGTTATATTCACCCACTATAGTTCTTTTCCCTTTCATTACTTCCACTATTAATTAATTACCTCTTCAGTACTGGGACGCATTTTTACTACGAGTTTGGGAATGATTATACGATTTTATTTGCATTAGGAAGGCTCTATGGAGGTCAGAAGATTAATGTACAGAGTCTTCACTATTTTAATCCCCACGTAAGTTTCTGAAGCTATATAAAATCCCTAAATCGTAGGCAGAATAAATATGAAACACGTCATGGTACTGAAGGGGTTAATTACCTCTATTACATCACCCATTAACATATACGTGCAGAAACAAAGCACAGTTAACAGCTAACTTGACCACTCTTCTATTTCTTTAGGGACACGCTGAGGCTTTTGCAATAACGCCCATCCATGCCAGTTCAAGTCCAGTTCAAGTCCAGATGCAGAAAAAAAAAGTAGTGTTTACCATTAAATTGATACACTAGTCAGAAAAAAGGGCGGGAAAAAAAATAGTCCACTTCAAGTCCAGATCACAAAAAAAAAATAAATAAAATAAGTAAATAAAGTAGATAAAAACAAGTTCAGTATATAAAAATTGAAAATAAAATAACATAAATGAAAATAAGAGTAATAATTAAACCCGTCGTCCATGGTCACAACTCATTCATTATTTATCCCGCAGTTTGCCTCAGCGTGTCTCGTCAACAAGTGAAAAACTCTTGTCTCTCATCACGACTGTTTTCAAAGACCACAGGGGTGACTGGCCGGTTACTACAGTAGGTTTAGCCTGTTATGATTGTAATGCAACAGTTAACCAGTACTCTCAATCATTCATACCTTTCTTTAGTAAAAACTCTAGAACTTCCTAACTGCTGTATTTTCAACTTCTTATGACTTGAGTTTATTTAAGAGGGAGGTTTCAAGACATTTATCCCTTTCTTTTGACTATCTCTTTCGGACCTACAGAGGACTGGCAACTAAGTGGACCTTTTAATTAATTTTTTTTTTTCCCTTGGTCAGCTTCCCTTCATATACAAAAGCTTGCTCTAGCGTGTCACGTCAACAAACTCTTGCTTCTCACCGCGACTGTCTTCAAGGGCCACAGAGATGACTGGCCGGGTTGTCAAGTATGTTTAGCTGTTATGATTGTAGACATATTCAATCTCTCACTACAACCAAAAATACAACATCTTTAAAAAATCAGAAGGCTTTAAGTAACTATTTAACATAAGAATATAAGAAATTTTTAATCCTTATCTTTGGTACATCTTTCCTTAACTATAGAAATATGTGAGACATCTTTATTCTTCCTACTGACACCTCCAATCTTCAAACCAGATAAAAATTCCAAAATTATTTCTTTTTAATCGCTTTCTTTCTCGTAGATGTTTGTAAAGATCCCATGTATTACGTCTGGTGATGCTAAATGTTTCGTATCGCAGTGAAACGGTATTAAAAAACTGATACGAGTAGTCACAAGGAGAAAGATAAGGAAGCATTAGTGACAAGAAACGTACGAAAGAAAAGGGAAAGAAGAGACATACATATGAAAGGCAAAGAAATGAAAAAAAGATATCAAAAAGGATCAATAATAAGAAATAAATTAAACGAACCAGTTGAAATAGGGAGGAATAAAGTACTACACGAGTGATGAAAAGGGGGAAGGAATTAAAACAGGAACGCAATACGAATAAGGAAATAAAAATGAAAATAAATAGTTACAAAAATCCGAAGAAATGAAAAAGCAGTTACTCTTCTTATAATTTTGACCTCCTTCAGTATTGGGAAGCATTTTCACCATGAGTTTGGATATGATTAGACGATCTTACTTACATTAGGAACAGTTTATGGAGGTCAAAAGATTAATGGCCACAGTCTACACTATTTCAATCCCCCACATGAGTTTCTGAAGCTGTAGAAAATCACCAAATAGCAACTGGAATAAATATGGAAACGCGTCGTGGTACTCAAGGGGTTCAATAGTGGAAGTGAGGCGCAGGACATGTTAATCTTTAGTGTACTCTTGTTTCGTCTTGCCTCACACCCGTACTGCGCTTTAGTATTGGGAGAAGACTGGCTTGGAAAATAGCAATGTGATAACTTGTAACCCGAGAATGAAGAAGAAATTAAACAAGTAAGAAAGAAAAAGGTAACCAAGAATGAAGAAGTGAAGATGAAGTGAGAGAGTAGAAGAATAATTGAAGGAAGAAGACGAAACACAAGAAAGAAGGTAACAAGAATGAAAAATATAAAAGAAAATGAGAAACACACGACACGAGGCAAGAAGGTAATAAGAATGAAGAAATGAAGATGGAAGTAAGAAGTAGAATAAATAAAGTAAGAAGATAAGACACACGGAAGCAGGTAAGAAGGTAACAAGAATGAAAAAAAAAATGAAAGAAAAAAGACGAGACACACGACACGAGGTAAGACGGTAACAAAAATGACAAAATGAAGACAATAGTAAAAAAAAAATAGAAAAAAAAATAAAGTAAGACGATGAGACACAACGGCAGGTACCAAGATACAACAAACCCATTATTTCAGTGGATTTCCATAATATTTCTTACATACAGGGAACGAGGGACACCAACACTGAAGGTGAGCGAAAACTTATGAAAAATACGTGCTAATTGTATGGGTGTTTTTTATTTCACGTCTAAAAAATATTTGAACCACTAAAGCGAACCAGAGAGAGAGAGAGAGAGAGAGAGAGAGAGAGAGAGAGAGAGAGAGAGAGAGAGAGAGAGAGAGAGAGAGAGAGAGAGAGAGAGAGAGAGAGGTACCAAGATTCAACAAAATCAGCACAATTTCTAATACGGTAAATATTCATCTTCGTAACTGTTCTTACCTGTCTCAGTCTTCTCTCTTTTTTCCTTAGTGTGAAATAACTCGCTTCTTCTTTTCTGTTAGTTAATACATCCACCTGCATGTTTGTTTACGACGTCTGATGATGCTTGGAACACAATTTTCATAAGACATACAAAGTTGCAATCCTCTCTGTTTCTTGTTTTGCTAACCCCTTGACAACCATGACGCGTTTCCATATTCATTATGCTTACTATCTGGTGATTTTATAGAGCTTCAGAAACTCACGTGGAGAGTAAAATAGTAAAGACTGTGGCCATTAATCTTCTGACCTCCATAGACCCTTCCTAATGTCAATAATATGGTCTAATCACACATAAAACAAATCTCAAGGTAAAAATGTGTCCCTGTACTGAAGGGGTTGAATCTAAAACATATGTATCTTTTTTTTTTTTTTTATAAGTCTGGTGATGCTTTCGTCTTATAAGATAGCAAAAATACATCCATTCTCTTATTTACTTACTTATATATTTATTCATTTATTTTTCCTTTTTCTCTTTGCTAAATAAACGATACTAGTTTTTGTTTTCCTCTGATTTCAGTATAACCACCTATTTTTGTTTACTGCCTGGCGATGCTAACCTATAACTTTCATACACTACGATACTTCAACATTTACAAAAGCAAGTCTGGCGATGACGAAACACCTGTGTGGGATTCAGAACACCTCTCGTACCTCCCAATCAATCTCGATGTTACCTTGTGGTGCGCCAGGTGAGGAGGTGCAGTCAGGTAATGTCAGGTCAGGTAACGCAGGTGAGGTCAGATGCCTTAGATGATGTCAAGTATGTGATAAGGTCAACTAAGATAAGGTCATGTACATCCGGTAAGGTCAGGTACATGAGGTGAGGGCAAACTGAAGACAGGTAGCAAGGTCAGGTTAGACACGTAATGTTAGGTCAGGTAACTAAGGTAAGGTCAGGTAATAATGTAGTCAGGTAAAGGTGATGTTAGATAAATAGGTTAATGTTATGTTAGATGCGTCAGTGAAATCAGATATGTAAGGTGACGTGTTTCCTTAACCCCTTCAGTACTGGGACACATTTTTACCTTAGCATTTATGTACGATTAGACCATTTTATTGACACTAGGAAGGGTTTATGGAGGGCAGAAGATTAATGGACCACAGTCTTCACTATTTTAATCCCCCACATGAGTTTCTGAAGCTGCATAAAATCACCAAATACTAACCAGAATGTATATGGAAACACGTCATGGTACTACAGGGATTAATCATACATATATAACCGAGACATCTTTATATTCTCACCTTCAGTCTTTAAACCAGGTAAAAATTGCAAAATCCTTTCAAGTTAAGATGAAGTCACATATACTTAAGTAATGTGAGGTCAGAATAAGGTGAAGTCATTTGTACACTCAGAAATCAATAAATCTTCCTTTGTGTTTAGTTTTCCCTCAACCTCCTCCTCTCTTTCCTTTGTCCTCCGCCCTGTCCCTCAGTCCCTCAGTGTTACGTCCCCTCCTGTGCTTGCAATGTACCAGTTGTCGGGTCAGAAAAAGAATATACTCTAAGGAAAACGTTACAAAGGCTTTCAATATGTGTCATGGCTGTCTTCATACGTGTTTACTCGATTCCTGTTCTGTTTGTCAATGTGTGTTCATGTTTGTTTGGGTTATTAGGCACCTGTCAGTATGTTTGGGCTACAGAGAACATCACATCACCACACCACATCACATCGCACACCACATCGCACACCACATCACACACACACACACACACACACACACACACACACACACACACACACACACACACACACACACACACACACACACACACACACACACACCACACCACACCACACCACACCACACACAAACAGTCCTTCAATCTACTGATCATGCAACGCTCTAGTTACCTCACCCCAAAATCACACACACAAACACACAAGCACACACACACACACACACACACACACACACACACACACACACACACACACACACACACACACACACACACACACACACACAACAATTGACCAACATATGACGAGACGCAAGCTAATATAAATACAAACGTAACTCTTACATCTCCTTACAATTATACCTTTACCTGACCACCTGCCTATCTGGGTAACAAAAAATAACAGCACATTATTACCATTACTTTTTAACCTACATGCATCTAGAGTTCAGTCCCTCCTTGGGTATAATACAAGAAGGAATACTGCAATTGATTACGAGTGGGAAAAAATTAGACACTCACTCCACATTCCTGCGCAGTGAGGTAAGGAAGGAAAGGGTAAACTTGCAACACACTAATGCCAGAATTCGTAAACGTTTCAGTGCTTTTATCTCGCCTGCATTTAAGAGTCTCTAGTGGAGGTTACTGCCGCTTTCATTCCGTGTGATTCTAGTGATAGTTGAACAAGATTTAAGCAACGTTAGGAAAAAAAAAAAAAAAAAACAGCCCAGGAGAACAGTTGAAAAAAAGAACTTATGAAATCCCTATACTTTTAACAATGTGGATTTAAGTTTTCCTCAAATTTTTATAACTTATTTATTAGATTTCTGCAACATTAGGTGAAAAAAAAAAAGTCAGGAGAACAGTTGAAAAAAAAGTGCTTATGAAACCCCTATACTTTTAACAATGTGGATTTAAGATATCCTCGCATTTTTATAACTTATTTATTAGATTTCTGCAACGTCAGGAGGAAAACAGAGAGGAAAACTTGCCCTTTGAAACTAGGCCTTATGAGAATCCTACACTTTTAACTCCTTCAGTACTGGGACGCATTTTTATCTTGTGTTTTGGGTATGATTGGACAATTTTACTGACATTAGGAAGTGTCTATGGAGGTCAGAAGATTAATGGCCAACCTTCACTATTCTAACCCCGCCGTGAGTTTCTGAAGCTGTATACAACCACAAAATAGTACGCAGAGTGAATATGGAAACGCGTCCTGGTACTGGAGGGGTTAAGAACGTGAATTTAAGTTTCCTCGCATTTCAGTAACTTATTCACTAAAAGACTTTGAGTTAATTTTCGTGGCAGAGATTAATTATCCCTCTTTTAAATGAATAGGAATAGAATAGAAGAAAAATATCACTTACAAATAGACGAATGAAACGAACAGACTAAATAATTACTCAGAAATACAGAAAAAATATGCTTCGTTCCTTCAGCGTCTGCATTTCAACACCTCCACCGCATGACGAGTTGACTTAATTTGCCCACCGGTTCATTATCAGCATCCTGAATGGGCAGAGTAGAAAAGCACTCATAGATGAAGCAAGAGAGAGAGAGAGAGAGAGAGAGAGAGAGAGAGAGAGAGAGAGAGAGAGAGAGAGAGAGAGAGAGAGAGAGAGAGAGAGAGAGAGAGAGAGAGAGAGAGAGAGAGAGAGAGAGAGAGAGAGAGAGAGAGAGAGAGAGAGAGAGAACTCCTTTACTCCAATACTACTTACGACTCCAGTTGATAATGACTCTCCATCATAAACACTAAAAAAAAAAAATAAATAAACACTCACAAATAATCAGAATGAAAAAAATAAATAAAATAAAACAAAGACTTCGAACACTAATTAATTATAACTTACAAATAAACAATAGATAAATATAAACATGAAAAAAAGAAGAAGAAAAAAAAACCCAGCTTCTTATTTAGTGGAGGGCAGGTAAAGGTGTACCGTGCCAAGAAGTGTACCGTGAGATAGGACAGGTGTGGGTCTAATTGTACCCTCCCCTGATTACCTGCTCTGTGTACCACTACGCCCTGAATACTTTCGCTCTATCTGCATATCTATCTATTTGCCACGTGTCTTTAATTTCTTCATTATACGTGTGTGGGTTGACTTAGCGATGCATCAAAGTGGTGGCTTATTGTTTCTCTTGGCTTCATGTAGTCGAGTTTTTCTCTTCTGTTTATTTAATTGTTGAATATAGAACATGGACTGAAACTGAAACTGGATCTCTCTCTCTCTCTCTCTCTCTCTCTCTCTCTCTCTCTCTCTCTCTCTGAAGCGACTTTTTGCTTTAATTGTAAGAAAAGATGTACAGTCATCCATTTTTCACGAATAAGTCTTGCCTTTTTTTTTCCATTTTCTCCTTCTTTTCCAAGGATTCATAATGTTCAAATGAGCGAAATCAACCTCTCTCTCTCTCTCTCTCTCTCTCTCTCTCTCTCTCTCTCTCTCTCTCTCTCTCTCTCTCTCTCTCTCTCTCTCCCCCCGTCTCGTTCTTCCAGCCTCTTCCGTGAACACTTCAACACTTTATCAGGAAAGTTGTTCTCCTTCCTTACCTACATCCGCTTCCCACTCCTCTGTGCTTCCGCGGTGCACACAGGAACACAACACACAGGAACACGCCGCGCCACACAGACATGCATTGGTCTACCTTGCTGGGAAGTAGAACAGTGCCATTAGCGGGAGGAGAGAGAGAGAGAGGGGAGGGAGAGAGAGGTATAAAAAAAAATAAAAATGTGCAATCGACAAAAAAGGGATATAATTCATTTACGTGTGAAGGAAGCTGGTCAAGGGTACAAAAAAGCATATAGATAAACAAAAAAAAGTAAGTCCTCTCTCTCTTTCTCTCTCTCGTCTCTTAATTGCCCGTTCCTTAAGAGCCTTAGAGGAAAAGAAAAGAGCGTTGCAACAGAGCATAAGCCACTCAAGTCGTTATTACCAAACAGTGTAGTCTGGCACGTGAATCACTGAACACTAGCAAGACAAGACAATATGAGACAGATAGACAGACAGACAGACGGACAGACTAGCAGAGAGAGGGAGAGAGGACACAGCATACAAAACACTCAGTTCCCTATTACTAAAATTAATAATACAGTACGTGAACAACTAGGAACATTAGTAGCAGAACAGTAAAGTAAGAGCGAGAGAGAGAGAGAGAAAGAGAGAGAGACAAACAGAGACAGAGAAAGAGACAGAGACACATAGAAAGGACACAACAACACAAAACACTTTAATTCCTTCCTCATTAGCAGGCAAGGCAACACAAATACATACCCTTGCAACTCTAACTAGTGGCGGAACAAGACAATTAGTGAATATATACATCATTATACATTTCATAGCCAGTGACAGTGCGTTGTGACCTCGCCGCCATGCACTTTTAGTTTTTGCCAGTAAATAAACACTTTCTTCTTTTCGTTTTGGTTTATAAAGCAGTAGCGGTGGTGGTGGTGGCGGTGGTGGTGGCGGCGGTGGCGGCAGTGGAGGCAAGTTTCTCTTATCATTAATGTTGCTATTAAACTCCTTTTCTCCTTGGCCTCCGTTTTCTATAAGGCAATAATCCAGTGGAGGTGGGGAGGGAGGGAGGGGCACTGAGATAGAATAAAAGCAGCGAGGCAACTTTTGTTTTGTTTTGTCATGGTCTCCTGTTTTTTGCTTGAATTTATGGATCGTGTTTATCTTGCTGTGTGTCTGTGTGTCTGTGTATGGATCTTATTTATCTTGTTGTGTGTCTGTGTGTCTGTCTGTCTGTCTGTCTGTGTATGTATCTTGTTTATCTTGCTGTCTGTCTGTCTGTCTGTCTGTCTGTCTGTCTGTGTGTCTTGTGTGTGTGTGTGTGCCTGTCTCTGTATGGATCTTGTTTATCTTGTTGTGTGTCTGTGTGTCTGTCTGTCTGTCTGTGTATGTATCTTGTTTATCTTGTTGTGTGTCTGTGTGTCTGTCTGTCTGTGTATGGATCTTGCTTATCTTGTGTGTCTGTGTGTCTGTGTGTATGTCTGTCTGTCTGTCTGTGTATGTATCTTGTTTATCTTGCTGTCTGTCTGTCTGTCTGTCTGTCTGTCTGTCTGTCTGTCTGTCTGTGTGTCTTGTGTGTCTGTGTGTCTGTCTGTCTGTCTCTGTATGGATCTTGTTTATCTTGCTGTGTGTCTGTGTGTCTGTGTGTGTCTGTCTGTCTGTGTATGGATCTTGTTTATCTTGTGTGTCTGTGTGTCTGTCTGTCTGTCTGGATGGATCTTGTTTATTTTGTGTGTCTGTGTATCTGTGTGCCTGTCTGTGTGTGTGTCTGTCTGTCTGTGTATGGATCTTGTTTATCTTGTTGTCTGTCTGTGTGTCTGTGTGTCTGTCTGTCTGTCTGTACGTGATCTTGTTTATCTTGTTGCACTTTATTCCCCCGCTGGCTGGTGAGATGATGACCTGATGACCCCAATGACATGACACCTACAGGAAGCTCACGGGGAGTATTCGTGTGTAGATAAATAGATAGATAGATAGATAGATAGATAGATAGATAGAAAGACCGATAGATAGATAGATAGATAGATAGATAGATAGGTAGATAGATAAATAGATATAGAGAGACAGACAGATAGATAAAAAAGATAGATAGATTGATAGATAAATAGATATAGACAAACACACAGACAGACAGACAGACAGATAGACAGATAGATAAAAAGATAGAAGAGTAAATGAATGAATAAACAAATAAATAGACAAATAGATAAGCAGATGTATGCACACTAATAGATGAATAGGTGAAAGGATGGATTGCTAGAAAAATAAATAGATAGATAAAATAAATAGATACAAAACTAGACAGACAGAATAATACACAGATACACAGCAAGGCCAACAAACCAACAGGCAGGTAAATCAACAAAACCGTGTAACATAAACAGATATACACACTCAATTATCTTACAAGCTCCAGCATATCATTTCTTACTTTCCTTTGCTCCGTCAATGTTCCCGACCTACATCACTGGTGGCCAGATTTTTTACTCCTGTTCTGTACAACCTGATCAGCCTCTCGTATCGGTGGAAGCTTCATCCCCTTCAGTACTGAGACGCATTTTTTACCATGATTTTTGGGTGTGATTGGACGATCTTATTTGCATTAGGAAGGGTCTATGGAGGTCAAAAGATTAATGGCCTGAGTCTTTAGTCTTTTGGTCCCTACATAAGTTTCTGAAGCTGTATAAAATGGCCAAATAGTAGCCAGAATGAATAGGGCAGTAAGTCATGGTACTGAAAGGATTAAAAGACTTTTATATATCAGTCAATAAAGCAGCTTTCTTCCTTCATCAGGTCTGTTACTGCTGTTCTTTTCTGTAAGCTGAACTGCCACTCATATTCGTGGGAGCTTAACCTCTTCAGTACCATGACACGTTTCTATACTTATTCCGGTTCCTATTTGGTGATTTTATAGAGCTTCAGAAACTTATGTGGGGAATTAGAGTAATGCAGACACTTCCTATTAATATTCTGACCTCCATAGACCCTTCCTAATGGAAATAGAATCGTCTAATCACACCCAAACTCATGGTAAAAAATGCGTTCCAGGACTGAAAGTGTTAATGAATAACATTATATCTTCATCTTTACACGTATACTCTTTCCTGCAAAAAAAAAAAAAAAAAAAATGACAGGTGGCTAGAATATTGTAGAAATTGCCCCTTTCAAACAAAATCTAGAAAGGAATTAGTTAATAAAGTGTTAATGTGCCTTCATGGTCTCTTCAATTTAAATCGTTGGCTCCTTCTCTTGGTGGCACTGGGCCCCTTCTCCTGGTGGCACTGTCAGATTTCTAAGTGACGTTTGGTACAGTCACGTTGAGACCTCCTTGACACAGCCGCTCTTGAGGATTGCTTGATGAGAAACGTGTGGGTATCATTGAGTATCTTTTGTCACGCGTATCATTCGGTATTGTTAGTCAGACGCATCATTGTGTATCGTTTTGTCACGAGTGGGTATCATTGCGTATCATTTTGTCACGAGTGGGTATCATTAGGTATCATTTTGTCACGTGTAACATTGCGTATCATTTTGTCACGAGTGGGTATCATTAGGTATCATTTTGTCACGTGTGGGTATCATTGCGTATCATTTTATCACGAGTAGGTATCATTGCGTATCATTTTGTCACGAGTGGGTATCATTGCGTATCATTTTGTCACGAGTGGGTATCATTGCGTATCATTTTGTCACGAGTGGGTATCATTGCGTATCATTTTGTCACGAGTGGTATCATTAGGTATCATTTTGTCACTGACAGCTTGATTGTATTCAGCTTAGCCATGGAGACCTTGATTTTTGGTCACCTTGAAAATTGGTTAGCTTAGAAATTGGGAAGCTTGAAAATTGGTGAGCTTACAAATTAAACAGCTTGAAAATTGGAAAGCTTGAAAACTGGGAAGCTTGAAAATTGGTGAGCCTCAAAATTGGAGAGTTTGAAAATTGGGAAGCTTGAGAATTGGTGAGCTTCAAAATTAGGAAGCTTAAAAATTAGCAAGCTAGAAAACTTTGATGCTTAAAAATTGGGAAGCTTGAAAATTTGGAAGCTTGAAAATCGGGAAGCTTAAAATTTGTTTAGCTTTAAAATTAGGAAGCTTAAAAATGAGCAAACTTGAAAATTTGGAAGCTTAAAAATTGGCAGCTTGAAAATTTAACAGGTTCAAAATCAGGAAGCTTGAAATATGGCAGGGTAGAAAATTAGGAAGCTTAGAAATGAACAAGCTTGAAAAATTGGGAAGCTTGGTAATTGGATGACCTCAAAATACAGCAGCTTAAAAATTGTGCTGCTTCAAAATTGGTAACTTTGAAAACGAGTAATCTTGAAAAAAAAAAAAAAGTACACGTTTTCGACAGGATTTACACTCAGGTCACCGAGGTCACCAGTCCCAACCGTTGACCTCCCGACTACTGCTGACTGACAAGGTAATTGGCCAGTCAGCCTTCCTTCTACTCATGCAAGGGTGACAGCAGCACAGAAAAGAATATCAGGCAGTGTATAGATTAAGGGCCGCCGTGGTACAGTAGAACCATCCGTGCTTTGGGGTTCCGAGGGGTCTCCAAGCGCACGGGTTCGAATCCTGTCCACGGTCCGAGTGTAGGTTGGGCTTCCTCACACGGGGCAAGGGTTTCCTAGCGCGTGGGTTTGAGATAAGAGGTGCCACAAAAAGTATCCCCTTTAGCCCAGAAATTCCCGTCGAAAGCCCACATGGTGTAGAAAAAAAGTGTGGTGGTTTCCTCTTGTTTTGCCCCTGTGTGGCTTCATTGGTTTGGTAGATTCTTTTAATCTTGTGCTTCCAATGTTAAGAATAGTCATGTTTTAGAATAGTCATGTTTTATCTTATCTTTTGTACGTATTTAGAGTTTTTATAGAGTTATCCTATCCTATCAGTGTCTCTTGTGTGTATTCCATTTGAAAGTAAACCTGTTCTACTGTATCTAATTTGGTAGAATCTTTTTATATCACCTCGTGTTATAAGCTTTTTTTTTATCGTATCTTATTGTCCTTTTGATTAATCTTACTTTATGACATTCCCTCATCTTAAAGCAAATCATCTTAACTCATAATCCTTTCTTATCTTACTTCAGAACCTTTGCGTATCTAATAGCATAGCCTTTATCCTTATCCTGACCTAACTTGTAACCTTTCCTTATCACCTAACCCAAGCATCCAGTGTGCACAGTCTCCCGGGGCGGCGGGGTGGCGGGGCGGTGGGACAGTGGGTGGACGGGGGCACTACACTCCGCCAATTCGTGTAGAAAGTTAGTGAACCAGATCCCAGAGTACCTACTTTTTTTTATGCAGGTGTTATGACAAGAGTAGCGGCCTCGATTCCTACATCGGAGGGAACTTGTGAATATAGGACAAGGGTGTGTTACAAAATACAGGGTTTGGAAACACTGGCGCCGATGGCTGGACCAGGGCGGGACGGGAAGAGCGGGTACAGTTCACCGTCCCACGGCAGCACACAACGAAGAGGTGGAGCCGCTGTGACGTCACCCGGCTGATTAGTATATAAAGGGTGGCAGGTGAGGGCCAGGTACAGTCAATCAACAGACGGTCAACAGCAAACATGAACGCTAAGGTGAGTGGCGGCAGAGCTGGTTCACAATAACACCGATCCTAAATACCTTTGTCTTAACGCACTCACCAACACGGCTACCTTCTTTGGTTTCTGAGCTAACCTGGGCATACAGGTAAAGTTTCCATTACCAGTAGTCGTGGTTAAGATATATTTATTAACTAATATCTATAACTATTCTTTGTGATTAGATATATAAAACAAATTTTACAGGTACGATTCTTTTTTTCTTGAGCGCGTAATGCGAGGGTTTTCTATTCTTTTCTTAAAAAAAAAAAAAAAATCGTTCCAGTGTCATGAAAATAACATTAATCATTGTAGCACTTTGCATCTCGCGTGTTTAAAGACTTCAACAGAACAACAATTAAGTGTATTTCAGATGCTACTCTTGCGCTGTGACTTATGGTAGTTTATTTTTCACGCAGTAACACAAATGCCTAATATTTGTGAAAATCTTGCAAATAGTGCCATGCTTAATTACACTTGTCTGATTCCAGATGTCTTCTGACGCAAAGCAACACACACACAGTAATAATACTAACGGACTGATCTACTCTTGCTTAGATCATACATGTGTTCTAGATTAGCTAACATTTTTTTTCTTCATCTTCTTGGCGCAATGCATGAAGATATTATGTTGCTTCAGCACACCTCGGTGGCTGCACGTGAGTAAGAGAGGCCAAGCTGAGGCAGGAGTACAGTGGGCTCCATTTTTAACGCTATATTTTCTCATCATGACAATATTTGAGAGACTTCAGTGGCGACTAGTCATATTACCATAGTGTTTACCCTATTAAAGAAGCAGAAATCAAGCTGAACTATCACTGGAGTCAAGAGGACACATATGAGACTGTTCAACAAGATGGATTAAGACGATAAAGCGCTTAAGAATAGGAACTTATAAACTGCCTCAGACTTCGATTACAGGTCATGCTCGAGCTAACCAGTGCCTCCCTCCCGCAGGTCTTCTTCATGCTGGTGGGTGTGGCCGTGGCCCTCCCTGCCCCCGACAAGCCCGTCACCAGCTACGGCGTCCCCGCGGTAAGTGTCTCCTCACAAACACTGTGCCCTGAAGTGTTGCATCTCTCAATCACTCACTCAGTTTGTGCAAATCTTAGTCCTCAATCAATGTACTCTGTTTTACCACATTATCTGTAAGGTACACACACACACACACACACACACACACACACACACACACACACACACACACACACACACACACACTTTCTCCGACAGAGGCTATGTCCTTGGTCTTCCTGCGACAATATCATAAAGTGTGAGTAGCGCGGCAAACTGGCGGCATTTAGCGTTATCAGACACGTGTTCAAAACAACCCACAAGTGGAAAAACTGGACATGCTACTTGGCAAACAAACTCAACCCTGACTAAGGGCACGCAGTCTCACCTCTGCACAGTCACGCTGCCTCTTCCCAACCTCCACCCCACCCCCACCACCACTCCACACCCCATACCCCCACACACCCATGTCGCTGTCCTTTGACGCACTACTAACGGACTTCTTCTCCCTCGCCAGGCCTCCCATGAGTCCTCCTCCTTCGAGCACTTCTCCCCCGCCTCCGCCTCCTTCGAGCATTCCGGCCAGGACTCTGACTCCTTCGAGCACTTTTCCGCAGCCTCCGCCTCCTTTGAACACTCCGGTCAGGACTCTGCATCCTTCGAGAGCTACCGTCCCTCTTCCGCCTCCGACTCTGGCTCCGACTCCTACGAGTCCTACGAGTCCAGCGAGGCCAAGTACGAGTTCGAATGGTCCGTAGAGGACGCCTCCACCGGCAATGACTTCGACCACAAGGAGGCCCGTGACGGCGACTACACCCAGGGCGTGTACTCCGTGCAGCTTTCCGACGGTCGCAAGCAGACCGTCAACTACGTCGTTGAGGGCAACAAGGGCTACGTGGCCGACGTTCAGTACGAAGGCGAGGCTCGCTACCCCGACTCTTTCTCCCGCGAGTCCTACGAGTCCCGCTCCTACGAGTCCCGCTCCCACGAGTCCTTCGAGTCCTCCCACTCTGGCTCAGGCTCCGCTGAGTCCTTTGAGTCTGTGTACGCCCCTCCCCCATCCACCTCTTACTCCGCCCCTGATTCTAATGAGTCCAAGTAAACTGTGACTGAGTCTCCCTGAGGCCACGCGCCTCGCGACTGGCGGCCTCTGGTTCCCTTCATGCCTAATCAAAATATGTGAAGTTTTCACGCTACTCTCATCTCTTCCCGTTCTCTTTCCTTTGTTTATTTATGAGTGCACTATTACTTATGTATTGCTATTTATTGCGAAATAAACTCTAAGTGTTATCCTTCATAGTATTCCTCCCCGTCACCATCCCACCGGGCCACCCTTGCCACAGGAGCCACGCCATGCAGTGCACACCAGGGGAGGGTCACACACGGCCACGCCTCACACAGGCCAGTCACTTCACCACACTAAACACGCGGCTGCCTCTCGCTGCCCGGGCTGTCTGCTCCTCAACCTTTATCATAAAACAATTACGAGCCATTGGGTTTCAATCATAGCTCTCAAAGTGATGGTGTAAGTATAGAAAAAAAAAAAAAAAAAAAGCACGTAGGAAGATAAGTAACCAGCACGATGGCCTGTAAACAGCAGCCACACGCCGCAGTGTTGGTGGAGCACTGCCTGCCTGACGTCCAGCCTCAAGTGCTCATTGTGGATGTAAACATTTGACGCAAACAAACATCCTCACATAGGAACACTCTCGTCAGCGGACACAGGCACGCCACGGTTCCTCTCCTGTCTTATTTAACCTTTTCAGTGGCCACTTTTGCTACGTTCATTAAGCTTCTGGTTACTCACCAAGCTTCTGGTTACTCATTAAGCTTCTGGTTACTCATTAAGCTTCTGGTTACTCACTAAGCTTCTGGTTACTCACTAAGCTTCTGGTTACTCACTAAGCTTCTGGTTACTCATTAAGCTTCTGGTTACTCATTAAGCTTCTGGTTACTCACCAAGCTTCTGGTTACTCATTAAGCTTCTGGTTACTCATTAAGCTTCTGGTTACTCACTGCTTCTGGTTACTCACTGCTTCTGGTTACTCATTGCTTCTGGTTACTCATTGCTTCTGGTTACTCACTAAGCTTCTGGTTACTCACTAAGCTTCTGGTTACTCACTAAGCTTCTGGTTACTCATTAAGCTTCTGGTTACTCATTAAGCTTCTGGTTACTCACCAAGCTTCTGGTTACTCATTAAGCTTCTGGTTACTCATTAAGCTTCTGGTTACTCACTAAGCTTCTGGTTACTCACTAAGCTTCTGGTTACTCATTAAGCTTCTGGTTACTCATTAAGCTTCTGGTTACTCACTAAGCTTCTGGTTACTCATTAAGCTTCTGGTTACTCACCAAGCTTCTGGTTACTCATTGCTTCTGGTTACTCACTGCTTCTGGTTACTCATTGCTTCTGGTTACTCACTAAGCTTCTGGTTACTCACCAAGCTTCTGGTTACTCACTGCTTCTGGTTACTCACTAAGCTTCTGGTTACTCACTGCTTCTGGTTACTCACCAAGCTTCTGGTTACTCATTAAGCTTCTGGTTACTCATTAAGCTTCTGGTTACTCATTGCTTCTGGTTACTCACTGCTTCTGGTTACTCACTAAGCTTCTGGTTACTCACCAAGCTTCTGGTTACTCACTAAGCTTCTGGTTACTCATTGCTTCTGGTTACTCACTGCTTCTGGTTACTCACCAAGCTTCTGGTTACTCATTAAGCTTCTGGTTACTCATTGCTTCTGGTTACTCATTAAGCTTCTGGTTACTCACTAAGCTTCTGGTTACTCACCAAGCTTCTGGTTACTCATTAAGCTTCTGGTTACTCACTGCTTCTGGTTACTCACTAAGCTTCTGGTTACTCATTAAGCTTCTGGTTACTCACTAAGCTTCTGGTTACTCACCAAGCTTCTGGTTACTCACTAAGCTTCTGGTTACTCATTGCTTCTGGTTACTCACTGCTTCTGGTTACTCACCAAGCTTCTGGTTACTCACTAAGCTTCTGGTTACTCATTGCTTCTGGTTACTCACCAAGCTTCTGGTTACTCACTAAGCTTCTGGTTACTCATTAAGCTTCTGGTTACTCACCAAGCTTCTGGTTACTCACCAAGCTTCTGGTTACTCACTAAGCTTCTGGTTACTCATTAAGCTTCTGGTTACTCACCAAGCTTCTGGTTACTCACTAAGCTTCTGGTTACTCACTAAACTTCTGGTTACTCACTAAGCTTCTGGTTACTCATTAAGCTTCTGGTTACTCACCAAGCTTCTGGTTACTCACTAAGCTTCTGGTTACTCATTATACTTCTGGTTACTCACCAAGCTTCTGGTTACTCACTAAGCTTCTGGTTACTCACCAAGCTTCTGGTTACTCACTAAGCTTCTGGTTACTCACTGCTTCTGGTTACTCATTGCTTCTGGTTACTCACTAAGCTTCTGGTTACTCACCAAGCTTCTGGTTACTCACTAAGCTTCTGGTTACTCACCAAGCTTCTGGTTACTCACTAAGCTTCTGGTTACTCACCAAGCTTCTGGTTACTCACCAAGCTTCTGGTTACTCACTAAGCTTCTGGTTACTCACTAAGCTTCTGGTTACTCATTAAGCTTCTGGTTACTCATTAAGCTTCTGGTTACTCACCAAGCTTCTGGTTACTCACCAAGCTTCTGGTTACTCACTAAGCTTCTGGTTACTCATTAAGCTTCTGGTTACTCACCAAGCTTCTGGTTACTCACTAAGCTT